>NC_071991.2:115880000-116188750 GCF_028885655.2 Pongo abelii
ACCTGCCCAACCGTCAACATCCCATACCATCGTGGTACATTGGTTATGGTGGCTGAAACAAAAGTAACACCTGATTATCAATCAAAGTCAATAGTTAAAAAGTGGGGTTCACTCTGTAGGTTTTACATTCCGGGAATTTTGACAAATGTGTAATTCATGTATTCACCATTATAGTGTCATACAAAATAGTTTCGTTGCCCTAAAATCCCCCTGTGTGCCATGTATTCATCCCACTGTCTCCCCAAACCCCTTTCAACCACCGATTTTTTTAACTGTCTCCATCGTTTAGTCTTTTCCAGAATGTCATACATTATGTAGACAGGATCACACAGTATGTCGCCTTCTAAAATATGTTTCTTTCACTTAATAATATGCATTTAAGATTGTACCTTACCTTTTTGTGGCTTCATAGCTCATTTCATTTTAGAACTGAATGATAGTTCATTGTATAGATGTATCACAGTTTACTTACCCATTCTCCTATTGAAGAACATTTTTATTGCTTCCAAGATTTGTCAATTATGAATAAGCCCACTATAAACACCCGTGTGAAAGATATTGCATGGACAGAAGTTTTCAACTTATCTAGTTAACTATCAAGGAATGCAATTGTTGGATCATACGGTAAGACTATGTTTAATTTTATAAAAAAACTGCCAAACTGTCTAACAAAGTGGCTGTATAATTTTGCATTCTGCCTAGCAAAGAATAAGAGTTCCTATTGCTCTGCATCCTTATTAGAATTTGGTGTTGTCAGTGTTTTGGATTTTAGTCATTCCAGTAGTTAAGTATTGGTGTCTTATTATTTTAATTTCCATTTCCTTAATAAAGTATTTCTTAGTTCTTTGGGTTGCTATAACAACAACAACAACAATTCCATAGACTATATGGCTTCAACAATAAGCATTTATTTCTCACAGTTTTGAAGGCTGGAGATCAATGCACCTAAAGATCTGGTGTCTCGTGGGGACCCATTTCTTTGTTTATAGATGGCTGTCTTATCTCTGTGTCCTCACATGGTAGAAGGAGCAAAAAGCTCTTTCATTTTTATTAGGGCACTAATCCCATGAGTGAGGACTCCACCCTCATGACCTAATAATTTGCCAAATGCCTCACCTCCTATTACTGTGCACTGGGGGTTAGGATTTCAAAATATGAAGTATGGGGACACAAACATTCAGTTTATACCAGAGTATGTTGTTGATCATTATTTCATATACTTAATTGCCATCTGTGTATATTCTTTGGTAAGGTGTCTGTTAATATCTTTTGTCCATTCATAAATTGGGTTTGTTTTCTCATTGTTGAGTTTAGGTATTTGTATTAATGTATTTTGGATAATAGTCATTTATTAGATGTATCCTTTGAAAATATTTTCTCACAATCTGTGAAATCTGTTAATTGTCTTCTCATTCTCTTCACAGTGTCTTCACAGAGCAGGAGATTTTAATTTTACTGAAGCCCAACTCATCAATTCTTTCCTTCATAGATTGTGCCCTCAGTATATATCCAAAAAGCCGTTGCCAAACCCTAAGGCATCTAGATTTTTTACTATGTTATGCCCAGTTGTCCCAGCATCAATTTTTGGAGACTACCTTTCTATCTTTTCTCCATTGTATTGCCTTTGCTCCTTTGTCAAAGATCAGTTGACTGGATTTGTGTGGCCCTATTTCTGGACAAATTTAGTTCCATTGAGTTATTTGTCTTGTCTCATACCAATATCACATTGTTTTTATCACTTTAGTTTTATAGTAAGACTTGAAGTTGGTTAGTGTCAGCCTTCTATTGTTGTTCTTCACCTTCAATATTGTTTTGTTTGTTCTGGATCTTTTGCATCTCCATATAAACTTTGGAATCACTCTTTTTTTTGTATCTGAGGATAGCTTGCTAGGATATTGATTGAGATTGTATTGAATCCACAAATCACATTGGGAAGAACTGCCATCTTGACAATATTGTGCTTTCTTATCCATGAACATGGAATATCTCTTCGTATATTTAGTTATTTGATTTCTTTTATCAGTATTTGTACTTTTCTTTGTATAAATTTAAAATATATTTTGTTAGATTTATACCTAGATTTTCCTTTTATGGTGGTAATATATATGGTATTGTCTTTTTAATTTCAAATTTCAATTGTTTATTGCTGATATATTAAAGAAATTTTTTCTTTTATAGCAACTTTGCAATAATTGCTTATTAGTTACAGGATATTTTGTCAATTCTTTGGAATTTTCTATATGGACAATCATTTCATCTGAAAATAAGAACAGATTCATTGCTTCGTTCCCAATGTGTATGCCTCTTACTTTCTTGTCTTATTTTCTTTTGTTAGCTAGGATTTCCAGTAAGATCTTGAAAATGAGTGGTGAAAGGGGACATTCCTGAATTTTTTCTGATCTTAGCAGGAAAGTATCCAGTTTCTCATTTTTGAATATGATATTAGCCTTAGATTTCTTATAGCTCTTCTGTACCAAACTGAAGAAGTTCTCTTTCATTCATAGTTTGTACAAAGGTTTTATCATGAAAGGGTGTTTGATTTTTTCAAATATTTTTTCTGAATTTATTGATTTAATCTTATAATTTTTTCCCTTAACCTATTGATATGCTTATTATGTTAATTAACTTTTGGATGTCAGACTAACAATGCATATCTGGAATAAATCCATTTGATCATAATTTATAATTCTTTTTATACATTGTTGATTTGATTTGCTAAATTTTTGAGAATTTTTGCTTATATGTTTATGAAAAATATTGGTCTGTAGTTTTTTTTTCTTTTACTTAAAATACCTTTGTCTTGTATCAAGTATATGTCTGAAAAATCCAGGGAGATATTGACTTGGAGTTATAAATTTGTGAGTATGCCCTTCAAAGCATGTTAATGTCCAGGAAGAGAATATATAATGAAAGGAACTCCAAAAGTTACTAGCTAGATACGGGAAGGTAACACTACAAGGGAGATGGTGAGTCAACTACAAAGAAAAGAGGAAAATTAGGGTAATGTTCATCTCTTATAATAAGTTAGGGAATGCTGCCACAGCTCCTATCTTCTGGAAAAGATTGTAAAAAATTGGTATATATTCCTGAAATGTTTGATGGAATTCATCAGTGAATCCTTCTGGCCAAACCAATTGTTTTCTCTTCCATATTTGAGTAGCTCGTCTTTACCATTAGATGAAATCCTATTTCAATTAACAGGTAAGTAGCACTGCTTTAAAGAGTTCACTATTAAGCTATTTTAATGTAAATTACTCTTCCAAGTCACAAAAAAAATTTAGAAAATATATAAATACCGTCTTTACTAATTGTGAAAAACATTAAAATCCCCTGATAGAAGGCAAATATTGCATAAGAAGGCATTTATACATTTCTGTGGGAAACTCTACAGGCCAAAGGACAAGAAACACAAAGCTATCTATGTCCTTCAGATAATTCTTGCATCCAAATAAAAGAGTTTTGGTAATGCAGCATATTATCCAATTTTAAAATGTAATCTAGTTATATTATTATCAATTTCATAATTACAGAGAATACTCTTCTTACTTGGCACCAGTAGTAATGCCATTAGATTGTTTTATTATACAAAACTCACTTTCAAGTTTCATCTCCAAGGTAACAATTATAATCCTGAAACTCTCAATGACTATTGACCTCATATCTTCCATTTGCCTATAACCTGTATCTGTCATTTATACTTCCTGGGGGAGAGCAATGAGAGTCTTGCAGGTATTTTACTCAAAATACATCAACCCGAGGCAATTGCAATATTCGCATTAAGAACAAGCATCTTAGCAAAAATCTAGCAGAATGTAGTGTCTATCACATAATATCATCATATATATGTGATGTATATAAATATATGAATATAAAATGTTTATGTGTATATGTATAACATATGTCTACATTTCTGTGCATGGGTGTATGTATAAATAGATTAGAAACTCTTGTTTTAAGAATTATTTTTCCTCCTCTCAACTTAAAACATTGCACATTATGAAAGTAGATATAACCAGAACATCAGATATTTTTGGACGTTATAGGCAGCCCATCTGTTCCCAAATCCATAATGAACTTTGGACAAGTCAAGTGGGATTGATGAAAACTTGCCCAGTTTATTTCCAGAGCCCAAAATAGGTCGGTATAGCCAAGTGAAATCAATGGATGGCACAGTTATCTAACGATCTTGAACTATTTTTAGGGCCAATGATTTTTCACACAGACACTAAACAATTTTTCAGGCAATTAAAAATAGCCTCCATTTTTAATTAAACGAATTTGGCTTCAGAACACTAAAATTAATATGGTAAATAATTTAGAAAGCTGAAATTTCTTCTAACTTGGTTGTCATTACATGCTACAAAATATCTCCTGGGCCAGCCACATAGAGATTTGTTTCAAGAATGTTTTCCAACTTTGATTCTGAAGACCTCATGGAAGGCCCCATTGACCAAGACTCATCCATCACGGGGAAAAGTAAAAATAAATAGGAAATTGATTTTCCACTCTTAGTAAGAAATAGTAGTGATGATTAAGACAGAATGGTAGGCTTCAGATGGGTAGAAAACCTTATTTCTATTCCTGCAAAGATAATTTGCATTTTATTCTGGAAATGCATTTAAATGAAGTCTTTTTTATGCAATGAATATTTTTCACAATGCATCTATCTCCTCAACTGTCTTTTTAAACATTTTTTAAAATTATGGTCACAGAGCTTTGCCTATTTTCTTCTAATTTATAAAACAGTTTCATTGTGTGAAAATACTAATATTTAAAAAACACAAAAAATTACAGAATTTTATTTTTTTATTCTATTGCAACATAAAAATAAAATTATAGTTAGTCAAGAGATTCCTATTCTAATTTCAGCCCTGTCAATTCCTTGTTTTGTGGGTTTGTCCAAGTCCTTAACTTGTCCTAGCACCAGGTCTATCATCTGCCCAATGAAGGAATTCAACTCATCTTTAAAGTTTCCTTTTCAGCTTTGTTATTCTATGCACTAATTTCCAAAGCTATTTGTCAGAAATGTAGTCCTATAAGCTATTTGACCTCAAAGTGAGGGTTTCATGATTAAATGCATTTGGAAATCTCACACTTCATTCATTTAATCTACATTTACATAACACTCATTGTGTGACCTAAGGCTACCTTGGAGAGTCAACTGATATGTCTCTTCAAGGGAATTCATAAAGCAATTATGAAGATAAGTGTTTAAAACAGCAATTGTAAAATATCATACCGACAAAAGGTACTTAACACTATAAGGTTCTTATTAGCCTGAGAATTCAACAAAAGAAGGGACAACTGAAAGGAGATTAAATGAATGTGTAGTATTTAACTACCAAAAGCAGGAACAAAGTTATTTCTAGTGAATAAAAAACGTAAGCACTGTCCAGTGACAGAAAGCAGACCTATACGGCAAAGGCAAAGAAAGCATGTTAGACTGTAGGAGTGCAGAAGAACCAGGCTTTCAAAGCCTATGAGTCAATTAAAGATTGTGCTGTTGGTGAAGAAGGAAAGCCATTCAACAAATGTTTAGAAGAGGCATAAAATGATTCTATTCTTGTGTTAAGAATAGCCTGGGTGCAGAGAAAAGATTAGAGCTTAACTAGAGATATCCTGAATAAACTAGACTTAAGAGAACAAGGTCACAAATGTTCTGAGGTTGACCTGTTCTTTTAGTGATGGAGATGGAATAGATTTATTATACACTTAGGTAATGGAATAAATGCGGAGAAAAGCAGGTAGAGAATAATGAGGAAGCATCTTAGGTCTCTCTGGCTTGCGTAACTGATTGAGGAAGAGTAAGTTCACTGAGATAGGAGATCTGGCAAAATGCTTGACACATGAGTTATCTATTGCGCTGATAACATAACTTTATTACATAGACTTAGTGGCTAAAAGCAAGACACATATTATTTCAGTTTTTGTGTCAATAATCTGGTCATGATGTAGATGGGTCCTCTGCTTTAGAAGCTCAAAAAGTTCCAGTAAAAGTTTTGGCTAGGCCTTCAGTATCATCCAAACCTTGGTTACAAAATAATTAACCTTTTAGCTGTTAGTGGTATTCAATTTCTCAATAGCTATCTATTGTGGGCTTCAGTTTCCTATTGGCTGTCAGCTAGAGGTGAGGCTCAGTTCCTTCCCATAATGGCTGCTTACTTCCAAAAATCAGCAAGGGAAAGATAATTTACTAACAAGATGGGTACTGCATCTCACCTGACATAAGCATGCACACATGATCATGTACATTATGTAACTCGTGTTTTGTTCTATTGTTTAGAAGCAAACTCCAGCCATACTCAACTGGGAAAATAACACAGAAGGGCATGAACATTAGGAAACAGGAATCAGAGTGTCAACCTGTAGTCTCTCCACTACACTTGATGTAGGGGAAGAAGATGATGAAATCAGGTTTGATTGTATCAAAAAATCCTATATATGTCTGAAAAATTTAGGGGAATATAGACTTGGAGTTATAAATCTGTGAGTACTCCCCCTAAAGCAGGTTAATGCCCAGGAAGAGAATATATAATGAAGAGAGAAGGAGGCTCATAAACAAAGCTAGAGGAACTCTTACTGGCTAGATAAGGGAAGGTAATACGACAAGCGAGTTGGGGAGCCAGCCACAAAGAAAGAAGGGAGAATACTGTGGTCTAGAAGCCACTTGAAAGAGAACTGAAAGAAAAAAGCAATGGACAGGTTTTCTTCACCTCTTGAATGTAAGCAAAAATAAAAATGAAGAATTTAAAAAATAGTTTATCAAATTTAAACACAAAATTTATCAAAATAAGCAGGATACGATAACTGGTAGATTACACAAAACACAAGTTAGAGCTGAAAAAACATCTACGATCAGCCTTAGGTCATATGGATGAACAAAACTAAGAAGCATCAAAAGCTTTGGAAGAGTACAGTTATAAAGAAAGTTACAGAATTGTCAGGGCAAAAGTTAGAAATTAATAATAACTATTATTTACAATGAAACCTTAAAAATAATATGCTGTGACTAATTAAAATCTATACAAGGAGGCACAAAAAATTTGATTTCTAGGAATTTATTAATATAGCTCTCCATATTACTATATATCTAATTGGGGAATCGTGTGGTCATTTCTAAGGCGCTGGAAAATATAAGATCCATCTTCCAACTTTCAAAACTATTACTTGACATTGTTTCTGAGTCTTAAGTTAAAAAAATGGGAAGAAGCAGTGAAATTATCTTTACTCAAGGCATAATTAACAGATGTTATAGAACTAAATTAACATGTGATGTGCAATATATATTACTATAACATAACATCAATATTATTAATATGCTATAATATTAGATTAAGTGATTCAATATAATTATAATACAACCATAGCTATGATTATTGATTATATTAATATAAATATATGGGAGAAATCCTACAAAAAACTACAATAAATCATAAGAAACTTCATAAAATTGAAAGATAAATATGGAGGAAAACTTCACCTTTTATATATAGTAACGTAAAACGATTAAATGACATGGAATAAGTTTAATGAGACAGACAAGTCTATCTATATATATTTCTCTGGTATATAAAAAAGGTCCACCAAAGTTTAGAAAAAAGATGAATATGAATCTAATAGAGAAATGGACAAAACATATAAAAAGACAGAACAAGAAATACAAATGACTCTTTAACCAATGGAAATACATTCAACTATGCTCAGATTAAGATAAATACATATTAAAGTAACACTGAGATAGTATTTCTCACTGGAAAAACCAAACTAAGTGGCATCATTTTCTATTGGCCAGACTGTTCTTCTAGTATGGTATGTTTGGTGTAACGACTATGGGTGGCAATTGAATGACATCTATCAAAATCTCAATATAATCCTTTTTTACTTGAAAATTTTACATTGGTGAAGTCATCACTCAAATATGCCAGCATGGATGCAAAGTAATTTATTGTCTGCAGTAAAAATATTTTATAAACAACTTAATATTCTGCTCTAGATGAAAATAAATTTTATTATAGCTACAGAGCTGAATTCTATACAGCTGTTAAAAAAGAAAGAAAAAGAAGAAGAAAGCTATCTATATACTAATTTGGAAAGATTTCTGGAATGTTCCGTTAAGTAAAAGAACAAGGTGTGTTTGAGTATTCTAATCTATGTATTTGTGTGCTAATCTTGGTGTAAAACAGGGAAGATATCTATATATCTATATATAGATATATACATCTCTACATATCTATATATAGATATATACATCTCTACATATCTATATACAGATATATACATCTCTACATATCTATATATAGATATATACATCTCTACATATCTATATATAGATATATACCTCTCTACATATCTATATATAGATATATACATCTCTGTCTATATATAGATGTATACATCTCTGTCTATATATAGATATATACATCTCTGTCTATACATAGATATATACATCTCTATATATCTATACACAGATATATACATCTCTATATATCTATACACAGATATATACATCTCTATATAGCTATACACAGATATATACATCTCTATATAGCTATACACAGATATATACATCTCTATATAGCTATACACAGATATATACATCTCTATATAGCTATACACAGATATATACATCTCTATATAGCTATACACAGATATATACATCTCTATATAGCTATACACAGATATATACATCTCTATATAGCTATACACAGATATATACATCTCTATATAGCTATACACAGATATATACATCTCTATATAGCTATACACAGATATATACATCTCTATATAGCTATACACAGATATATACATCTCTATATAGCTATACACAGATATATACATCTCTATATAGCTATATAGAGATATATACATCTCTATATAGCTATATAGAGATATATACATCTCTATATAGCTATATAGAGATATATACATCTCTATATAGCTATATAGAGATATATAATCTCTATATAGATATATACATCTCTCTATATAGAGATATATGTATATATCTATATAGATATATACATCTCTATATATCTATATAGATATATACATCTCTCTATATCTATATATAGATATATACATCTCTCTATATACTAGTGTATATATAGTATAAATAGTATATATAGTGTATATATATATACACACACACACTAGTCTATGCATAAAGAAAGTGGAAGGTTAAACTGGACACTACTGACACTGAATATCTAGGTGGGGAGAGTGGATAAAAGTATGAAGATGCTTGAAGGAAGGTTTTTACTTTATACTTGGTTATACATTTTTATTTGATGCTTGTAAATGTATTATCTCTTCAGTAATTAAATAATGAATTGGGAAAATAAAAGAGAGTAATTGCAATGTTAAGTAGGGCTAAAGAGTAAATTGATGATTGAATAGTGTCAAATATTTTTCTTCCCATTGATACCCTTCATGACAGCTGTTTCCAATTTTATATTGCATATAACGAACTTTGAGAACTTCTGCATTAATGAAACCCACATAATAGTTTAAGTGGTTTTTTAAAGTTATTTGATTATTTAATTATTATTTAAATATTGCACATTAATATCCAAGTAAATTAGCGGTCTGAGGAATGCATTTTGGGAAATTACTGCTCTATGACATTGAAAAGTTTAATTACTTTGTCAGTTACTAACAGTTACTGTCTTAAAATTCCTGTTGCCTAGTGGACACGTTAGGTTTATTTTTTAACAATTTAATTAAAAATGCTATCAAAAGGATAGCATATATAATTATCACCCTTATGAAAAATGGTTTACAGTAGAATCATAAAGAAATAAAATTCTTAATATGCATGAGCTTGAAATTTCTTCAGGCTGAACTAGCAACCTTAATCCTTTGAATAACCTACATTTTTAATTTGATGTGAAACCATCTCAAGCTGTGTAATAAGACAAATGAGGCTACTACAATGGTGCAAAGCAATAATCAACATTTTTTTTTTGCTGTAAACTGTTTTAAGTCCATGCACAAGGTGAATTAAGATGACATTTTTGTTTGTTTCAGAAAGAAGGGTGGCATGTATTCATACTGCTTTACTAAAAAGAAAAAAAAAGTTGGCATTCTAAATATATACAATATCTGGGAAATTTCAAAATCATTAGTTATTTTCAAACAAATATAGAGTCCTGAGGATCACTCATTGCAATGATTTTAGGACAAAAGTAACTTATCTGCCTATCATTTGGATATAAACAGATGTATTTACATTAAACACATATCTCCAACCAACAGAGTCTATTAATCAAAATAGTAGGTCTTTCTTTGAAACAATTATGATCCGTGACAGTACATATAAATATCTGTTAGCATAATACACCTTGAAGCTGGAAATGAGCTCAGGTTTATTCAAGTGATGTGGAATGTCAAAAAAAACTGATGATTGTCATATGAATGAATTATAGTGTCTTTTTGCTAAAATATACAAACCAAATCAAAAGTGTCATTTTAAATTATACAGTGGAGTGTTTCAGAAAATGACAACAAAACTACTTTAAAAAAATGGCTTTTAGCGCCACTTACTAAGAGAATGGGTTGACGTATAGACAATCAACACATGGCCATTTGGCATTTATTCATTAATTCATCCAGACATCTATTTAATTGATTACTCATCTATTAATTGATTTTTTCAACATATTCTTACTGAGTGTAAAGTGATCTCAACACTGGTGCTACATATATAGTTAATCCACAACCTTACCTTCGAGGAGCTCCACCATCTGGTGCAAAGATGAGAATATTTATGCTACTAAGTGTTCTTACCCCGGGAGACACAAGAGAGCACATTGGTCTAGATCAGGATAGGCTTTTTCCAGTGGTGAAACCTGAGCTCAATCTGACTAGGTTGACTAGAAGTCAGTCAGATGAAAAAAAAGTGGCTTTACAGCCATTGATGGACATTTGCAAAGACACAAAAGGAAGAAACAGCTAGATAGGTAGAGGGAATGATGACCAACATATTGTTATTGAAGGAATAAAGCATCAAAACATGAGAGAAGGAGTAGACAGTAATTAATAAAAGGTAAATTTAAGTTTGAAGTTTTAGAAATAATTGAAAATTTATATCAGACTCCCAAAAAAAAAAAATACAAAATGTAGCAGAAAAGTTTTGGGGGAAAAAAAATCTTACGAACATAACCCTAGAGCATTCAAATCATATATTATATCTAAATATGTATATAAGTGTGCTAGTCTTTTTCATTAGATTCAATGATGCTTTAAGAAAAAGTTGGAAAAATAAATGAACAAAATTAAATTGCATGAGCAAAAATGAGAGTTTAGCTTGTGTGGCCAAGAAAAAGCCTAGATAATCCAACTTTGAAGGAGGCAAGTCACATCACTCTTGACAGAATGTCTCCAATATTCTAGTGTGGGTAGAAAACAACATAAGTAATGTTGTCTCAGTCACCTTCAAAATGATAAAAATAATGTTCATCTGCAGAGTATTAGGGTGTTGTAGTTTTCAATTTCATTTATTTACATAGATATTCCTTTTGGTATTGTTCCTTTTGGAAACCACATGCACGGAAACAAAAGTTACGCTACATTATTCAGAGATTTCTAACACTTAAACCACTGCTAGATTATATTAATTTGCAACTACCCATCAGTTGTTGTGATTTGGACTAAGTAATTCAATTTATTTAATCTTTAACCACTATATTTAGGGTATTAATTAATTAATTAAAATAAGTTAGCAAGTATCCTGCAGTTTCTTGGAAGTCAGTAAGTTTCTCAACATAACTTGTATGGATAAGGAGAAATTAATCAACTAAATAGCTCCACTACACAAATTTGTGGGTTATACCTAAATATCCAGTAATTTCTTCACTCCTTTTTTTTTTTTTTTGCTGATTATTTTTGAAAGGGTTAAATCTTTGTAAGTAAAAGGAGAGTCTGACTAGTAAATCTGTGTTTTTAAATTTTCTATATTATCACGTAAATTGTCTCTTTTAAATGTGGATACAAAATTTGTTTTAAGGGTGATAATGACTTTTATATAGGATAGTCTAAAAATCAACATATTGCAAGAGCACTTGTAATAATCAAATTTTCAACTTAGAGAAATATAAATTAGCATCTTAATGAAGCATCTAAATAGCATTAAACAGCCTTGGTGTGATGACTCACACCTGTAATCTCAGCATTCTGGGAGGCTGAGGCAGGAGGATCACTTGAGGTTAGAAATTTGAACCTGGGCAACATAGTGGGACCCCAGCTCACAAAAATTAAAAAAAAAAAAGTCAGGCATGGTAGCAGGTACCTTTAGTCCCAGCTGCTTGGGAGGCTTAGGTGAGAGGATTGTGCCTAGAAGTTCAAGGCTGCAGTGAGCCATGGTTGCACCATTGCACTCCAACATGGGTGACAGAGTTGAGATCTCTCACATAAATAAAATAAAATAAAATAAGAATAAATGGCATTAAATGAGCAAATATAATTTGAAAACAGAAGTAAGGTACTGAATTTTTTTAAAAACTGGTATAAACACTTTATCAAATTTATTTTCTGAAAACATAAGATGTAGAATGTTTCTAAGGAAAAGAGACCTTCTTTTCCCTATATGCCACAAAGAGCCTATCTAGTAGCCTATGTAGTAGCCTATCAACTATAGATAGAGTCTAACTCCCTAAATTTCTAACCATTTGGTTTACTATAGAATTTGAAATATGGGATACCTAGAAAGTTTAGAAATTAAGAGCAAGATTGTGGATATTAATAACATCACATTCAGGATTTACTGGTTTGCCGTGGAGCCGAGAGTGCACATGCCCTCTTGCCATGAGTTGGTCAAACATAAATGGATTTTCATGTTAAGTATATACAAGTTTCTGATTTCAAATATGCAGTATTTATCTGTATTAAATACTGATATTTCTTATGGTAGATAAATCACTTATCTGTTAGCTCCTTCATTTACATTCTCTTCTTTCAGATAAGGAGTAAATAACTTCAATTAGTTGCATAATTCACAAAATGTGCTACATAAAGTGACAATTTTTCAAGTGAAATTAAATCTCTAAAAATTTGTAGATTTAAAAGGTGCATTTTACTCACCTAAAATAAACAGGATGTCCAAAATATATGGTTCGCATATTAATATGTTATAGCTCCTTATTTACAATGCATGCTAAGTAGTGAGATAGTCATGTGAGTGATTTTTCTCTTCAACAATTATTAGTTATTTAAAGAAAAGTAAGAAAAAGCTTTATTAATCTTCGGAGCAGTTTCAACTGTCATCCATGGAACTAAATAAAAAATTTTAGAGTGCTGACTAGATGTCACACTGGCTGCATATGAACATTTACAATTTTGAAAATGATAAATCCTCCCTCCAAAAAAAAGTTCAAAAGTTGCATGTTTAAATCACTTAAAAATAAAACAGAAACAACCAAGTCTAGCTGCAGGACGATTAGCCTCACTCTTGCCTGGAAGAACAGACCAGCCCAGTGCACTGCCCTCAGGGGAGTTGAGTCCCAGTAGGCAGACAAACCACATGAACTCCTATAGCCTAAGTTATGAGGCATTTGCAGGAATTACCAATGTTGACTGTAGCTAAAAAAAAAAAAAAAAAAAAAAAAAAAACTGCAAAAATGAGACATTACAACTGATACCACAAAAATACAAAGGATAATTAGAGAATATTGTGAACAACTATACATCAAAAAATTGGAAAGCATAGAGGAAATGGATAAATTCTGAACACACACAACCTACCAAGATTGAACCAGGAAGAAATAGTAAAACTGTACACTCTAATAACAAATAATTAAATAGAATCAGTAATAAAAAATCTCCCAACAGAGAAATGCCTAGGACCAGATGACTTTACTGCTGAATTCCACCAATATTTAAAAGAAGAACTAACAGCAATTCTTCTCAAATTATTCCAAAAAATGGAAGGGGAATGAATTTTTCCACACTCAATCTATGAAGCTAGCATTCATTACCTGGATACCAAAACTAAACAAATACAGAATGATGACAACAAAACTATGTGCCAATATTACTGATGAGCATACATGCAAAAACTCTCAATAAAATACTAGCAAACTGAATCCAACAACATATCATAAATATTATATACCCCTGATGCAAGAGTGGTCCAACATATACAAATCAATAAATAAGATACATCATCACATCAGAATAATGAAGGACACAAATCATATGATCTTCTCAATAAACTCAGAACAAGCATTTGATAAAATCCAACATCCTCTCAATAAATAGATATAAAAGTAACATATCTAAACACAATAAAGGCCATATATGACAAACCCACAGCAAACATCATACTGAACAAGCAAAATTTGAAGGCTTTCTCTCTTAGAACTGACCACAAGACAAGGATGTTTACTTCTACCACTCTTAGCCAAGATAGTACTGGAAGTCCTAGCCAAAGCAATTAAGTGGGAGAAAGAAATTAAAACATCTGAATTGGAAAGGCAGAAAGTCAAATTGTTTACAGGCAACATGATCTTATATATAGGAAAACCTAAACATTCCACTAAAAAACTTTTAGCACTGATAAATGAATTCAGTAAAGTTTAAGGATGCAAAATCAACATTAAAAAGCACTAGCATTTCTATACAGCAAAATCAAACTAGCTGAAAATGAAGAAAGCAATTTCATTTATATTAGCTACAAAAAATTTTTAAATAAAAGACCTAGAAATAAATTTAACCAAGGAGATGAAAAGTCTCTACAATGCAACCTATAAACACTGATGAAAGAAATCAAAGAGGATGCACAAAAATGGAAAGACATCCCATGTTCATTGATCGGAAGAATAAATATTGTTAAAAAGACCATACAACAAAAGTGGTCTACAGATTCAATGCAAAACCTAACAAAATACCAATAGCAATGTTCACAGTAACAGAAAAAAATCCTAATATTTATATGCTATCACAAAAGACCCTAAATAGCCAAAGTAATACTGAGCAAAAAACAAGGCTGGGGCATCCCATTACCTGTCTTTAAAATATATGATAAAGTTATAGTAACCTAAACGGTATGGTAATGGAATAAAGGCAGGCACATAGACCAAGTGAGCCAAATAAAATACCCAGAAATAAATTCATACATTTAAAGACAACAGATTTTTGACAAATGCACCAAAATCATACTTTGGGGAAAGCACACCCTTTTCAATAAGTGGTGCTGGAAAAACTGGGTATCCATATGCAGAAGAATGAAACTGGACCCCTATTTGCCACTACACAAAAATCAAATAAAAGTGAATTAAAGACTTAAATATAAGACCTAAAACTAAGAAACTACTGGAAGAAAACTTGGGGAGACACTCCAGGACATTGGTCTGGACAATGATTTCTTGAGTAAGACTTCAAAAGCACAGGCAACCAAAACAAAAATGGACAAGTCAGATCACATGAGGCTAGAAAGATTCTGCAAAACAAAGGAAACAATCAACAGAGAAAAGAGACAACTTGAAGAATGGGAGAAAATTTTTACACACTATTCATCCAATAACAGACTATTATCCCTATTTGAGGAACTCAAACAATAGCAAAAAAAAAAAAAAATCGGATTAGAAAATGTGCAAAGTACCTGAAAGACATTTCTCAAAAGAAGACATACAGATGACCAACAAATATATGGGAAAATGCTTAACGTCACTAAACATTAGGAAAATTCAAATTAAAACCACAATGAGATATCATCTCACTTCAGAATAGCTATTATCAAAAAGATAAAAAATAACAAATGCTCATAAGGATGGGAATAAAAAGGACCATATTGGAAATGTAAATTAGGACAGCCATGAAAAACAGTATGGACATTTCTCAAAGAGTTAAAAATAGAACTAGCATATGATCCAGAAATCTCACTACTGTGTGTGTATATATATATATATGCATCCCCATATATATGTGTGTGTGTGTATATATATATATAACTATATATAATTCCATTTTTCTTTGAATATATATATTTCTTCTTTGTATATATATTTTTTTCAAAGAAAAGGAAACCAGTGTGGTGAAGAGATATCTGCACTCCCATGTTTATTGTAGCACTGTTCACAAAAGCCAAGATATGGAATCACCTAATTGTCCATAAACAAATAGATAAGGAAAATGTGGTATGTATGTATATGTATATGTGTGTGTGTGTGTGTGTGTGTGTATGTGTGTGTGTGTATCACATATATATACAATGTGATAATATTCAACTGTAAAAAGAATGAAATCCTGTCATCCTGTCATTCTGCAGCAACATGGATAAACCTGGAGGACATTAAGTTAAGTAAATCAGGCACCAGGCACAGAAAGATGAATACCACATGTATTTTATTGTCCGAAAAATCACCTGACTTGATTCATTATACATTGAAGACTTACGAGACGTATCTTCTCTCTCTCTCCATTATTTCAATTAACTGTGAGTTCATCCAATGCTCAAGTCCTTTCATGCTAATTTTCATCCCCAGTCAACAAACTAATTAAACTAAAAATTGCTATGAGAAAACAGAGGCACTAAGTTTCAACTGACTTGTTCAGCATCACAACACTTGTCAGTGACTAAGCTGGAAGGTGTATTCCTGTGGCACCAAAACCCAGACATCTTCATGTGGCCTCTTTGCCTCTCATTTCACTCGGGTATTTTAACATGCCTGCTTAAGAACCTCTATTAACTTGACTCATTGAATTAAAAGTCAGATAACTAGGAGTTTATAACACTGGAGACATACAACTTAAGTTCAATTTTTGTAAATTAAGGGGTTTTATTAGGAGTTTTAAAACTGCAAAATAATTGCAGTTTTGCATTACTTTAATTATTACTTTAATGCTGATAAGGCAACATCAACAATGTCGCATCAAGGATTTTGCCAATCATTATGAAGGTGTTTTTTAAATTTTTTGCTCTAGGTGGCATACCAAAATATTAATATTAGGTCGGTGCAAAAGTAATTGCAAGCACCAGCATTACAAGAATTTTTAAAAAGATATAACATGTTGGACTACAAAATGTTTGTGCTGATTAAAGTGTACATATAAACGAAGCAAAATTGTTATTGTAGTCTATTTATAATATTGTTCATTTTGTGAACAACTTTGCATCTTTGTTTTGTTTGAAACTATCAGCATGAGTGCATATTATCCTATACATTATTGTGCCACAGAAGAATTTGAGAAATGCTGTTTTAATTTCAAAAAGGGAAATTAGGGAAAATTTGCAGCTCCTCGGAGGAGTTTTCAAAAAATATGAAATACTAATGTCCTTTACTGAACTTCATAACTAGTATCTTATATAAATTATAGTCTTATTTCTGATAACAATAATAATTATGTATGAAAACCTACTTTTATTCAATTTGAACTATAAATATTTTCATTGATAATTTACCACAAATACAGCAATATTTGTAGGGTTTAATATATTGAAATTTGAAATTAAGTATATTAAATAAAGAGATTAGAAAACCATTTCAATGGTAAAGGATAAATTTTATGATGCCATTTATACATATGCTTGATATTCATAGTTTTATTTATTGCATGTATTTTTTATTTATCTTCTTTTCTGTCTGGTTTATTATTTAATTAGTTTAATGAGACCTTATTATTTTCAAACATGGAATTATTACTTATTCCTCTTTTTAAATCATTTTAGTGATTTCTCTAGCATTTAAAACATACACATTAGATGATTCATAACCAACTTTCAAATAATTGTATACCCACTCAATTGTAGTATAAAGATCTTGCTACAGTATACCAAGAATTTCACCTATCCATTTTTTTTGTGCTATTGTCATGTATTTTACTTTGACTTATTTTACGAACTCAGAATACTTTGCTACTTTTTGCTATAGTCAGTCAATTATTTTCTAAGAGGTTTAAAATGAGAAAAATGTCTTTTATGTTTTTTTTTAAATTTTAGCCATTTCTGGAAATCTTTTTATAGCATAGCCAATTTTTTTTTCTTGGTATTATATCTCTTCTACATGGAGAACTTTCTTTAACATTTATTATATAGTATAGATCTGAAGTGAATTGGTAATAGCTTCACACAAGTTTGTGTTTCAGGAAAAAAAGTCTTTCTTTGGCTTTCATGTTTGAAAGATATTTTCATGGAGTAGATTTTCTAGGTTGATTTGTTTTTTCTTTAAGCACTTTAAAGACATCACCTCAATGTCTTCTGCCTTATTGATTCTGTCAGGGTGTCTGCTGTAGTTTTTATCTTTGTCCCTTTAAATGTATTATGTCCTTTTCTCTAACAACTTTCAATATTTTCTTTCTTTTTAAATTTAAAATTAGTTTTCACTAATTAGACTATGGTTTTGTTGTGTTTTGGAGGGCGTGTGTGTGTGAATATGCATGTGTGGGCATTTTAGTACTTATTCTGTTTGGGTCCTTTGAGATTCTTGGATCTCTGATTTAATGTCTTCTTATATTTAAAAATGCTTGATATCTTTTCAAGTATTTCTTCTGCTTTATTATTTCTCTCTTATTTTTCTAAGATTACAATTGTACATATGATAAACCATTTGATACTACTCCACAGCTCGTGTATGGCTTGCTCATTTTGTCTTTTATTCTCCTTTATTTTATTTTTCACTTTTGTGTTCCTATTAGATAATTTCTATTGATTCATATTTAAGTTTAGCCTGTTGAAGACATTCTTTATGTCTGTCATGCTGCTTAAAATTTCTTACACTTCCCTCTTCCTTACAATTTCCATTCTCTTTGTTTAAATTTCCCTGTTTATTTTATGCATGGTGTGTATTAGTAAGCATTTTGCTCAAAACCATTCAACAAGTCTCTAGGAAAGTTCCAAATTGTCCCACATCTTCCTGTCTTTTTCTGAGCCCTCCAAACTGTTCCAACCTCTGCCTATTACCCAGTTCCAAAGTCACTTCCACATTTTCAGGTTTTCTTTATAGTAGTGCCCCACTTGGCCAGTACCAATTTTCTGTATTAGTCTGTTTTCACACTGCTATAAAGATACTGCCTGAGATTGGGTAATTTATAATAAAAGAAGTTTAATTGACTCACAGTTCCACATGGCTGGGGAGGCCTCAGGAAACTTACAATTATGGCGGAAGGAGAAAGGGAAGCAAGAACCTTCTTCATAGGGCTGCAGGAGAGGGAGAGAGAACGAAGCAGGAAGTGGCACTTCTAAACCATCAGATCTCATGAGAACTCATTCACTATCATGAGACCAGCATCGGTGAAACTGCCGCCATGATCCAATCACCTCCCACCAGGTCCCTCCCTTGACACATGAGGATTACAATTGAAGATGAGATTTGGGTGGAGACACAGAGCAGAACCATATCATGGTGTCTACCTTTATCTCTAGAAACTTTAACACATTAATCATAGTTATTTTCAATTTCTTCCTCAATGTTCTTTCTGCATTTCTCTCTGTGTTCTTTCCCTCTTCCAGATATGGATTGTTGTTGCTTGTTATGAGATGCTTGTTATCCTAGGGTGGGTGGGGGCACAGGCAAGTTTCTCTGTGGTACTTACTTAGTCTCCGTATTATGTAAGCCTTACGCCCCTGAGTCTAAGGAGTGAGGTTTTGTTAATGACCCAAGCCCCTTCCTCAACGGAGACTTGTAATTGTCTGGGCCCAGGAAACAGGGGGTTTTATTCCTTTTATTTTTTCTGGTTACATTGGGTCTTCATCTCTGACCAGGGTTTGGCAGATTTTGCTATACCTCCTTCAGCAAGTTTAAATTTTTGTTCCTTGGAGTGGGTGAGACTTGGTTGGGCTTCATGTATTTCTTACAGCAGTAGTTATTCCTCTCTTCCGGTTGTATAGCACCAAGTTTGTCATTCTCCCGCCCTGCTCACAGTCTTTCTGATGAACATCTGGTGGTAATCTATGAAAAAGACCTTGTGAGTGGGTGCAAACTCCTTTTCTATCTACAGCTACCAAGTAGGACCACATTTAGCCTTTTGTGATTTATTTAAAATGCTAGCAAAATTCTTTCTACCTACTTCTGTTAAGATTCCATTTTAATCTATTCTGTACCAGGGGTAAGTCCACACTCCCATTCCTGTATCCTTGGTTGCACTTGTCTTTCCTTGAGCTTAAGCTAATCCATTATCCAGAATGCTCTGATCTCTGTTATGCTAGAAAATTGTATGTATTTTGTGAATATAATGTTTTCTCCTTTGGAGTTATTACATTTTCCATTTCTATAACAAGAGTCTCATGTATTTGATTTTCAGTGAAATTTGGGTATATTAGATAAATAGCTCAGCTAAGAAACATTCTTTTTCTTAAACTGACTCCTTTATTTTCTCTTTTACATTCTTCCATTATTAGTATTGCCACTAATCATCAGTGAAATGACTGGATGACTGTCAGACATGTAGGTAAAGATTAAACCTTATAGCCTAATAAAAATTTATAGTCAATAAAAAATTACTATTTAATTATAAATTATGGCACATAATAAGTACATGGTTTTTTTTTTTTTTTTTTTTTGAGACAGGTTCTCACTATGTTGTTCATGCTAAACTTGAACTCCTGGACTCAAGTGATCTTCTTGCCTCAGCCTCCCAAGAAACCGGAACTATAGTCACATGCCACTGGGCCTGGCTAGTTTTTTTAATGATACGAGAAATAAACAGCTAAATTCACAGCAAAACTAATTAATACAGATAAAGAGTCCAATCTTGGGTTATATGACCTCCTCTTTGCTGAACCCTGGGATGGAGGACAGAAGTTTGGGGAAGGAGACACAAGGCCCACTAAGCTTCATGGTAGGAGACAGAGTTTGTGCCCTGGAAATACTTTTCAAACTTTAATGTGCATGAATATTGTACAGGAATCTCATTAAACATGCAGATTTGGATATAGAAGGCCTCTCCTGGGGCTCAGGAGAAACAGATGTTGTAGACCATATTTAGAGTAGCAAGATACTAGAGATTATTTTAGATGAAAGAAATTGTGTGTAATTATATTTTATAGCAGATGAAATATATGGTTTGAGAGTACATAGAGAAAACTTCAGTATCTGCCTCTTTTTCTGTATTTGTATAAATACTGCTCTCTACTTCACAGGGTTATTAGAGGAGAAAGGATTCTTAGTGCTTAAAACAGAGTCTGGCATGTAGTAGGTAAATAATTCATGTTAAATGGTACTAGGCAGAACATCTTGAATTGAATATTAATAATAATACATTGACTCAATCATTGTTTTAAGTTTATGTCAATTAATTCAAAATAGAAACTATTCATCATCACTATTTTGCGCATAGGGGAATTACATGACTGAAAGATTAGGATTAGGTGATGCACTCAAACTCCCACAGGTAGTAATGGGAAAGACAAGGATTCTTCTAGCCAATCCGGGCAGTTTCACAAAAGGGCCAGAATCCTGTGCTGGTGCATAGTATTGAATTATCAAATCCAACAACTCAAAGATCATACCAGTATCAAGCATTACTAAATAAATATCAAGGCTAAGGCAATCAAAGCCTCAGGTGAATTAAAGGGATGTCAAAGGCCTCTCCCAAGATCCTCCATTTTCTCCAGAAAAGTGTCCCTAGGAGAGATTCCCAAGAGCACCTTATGACGTGGAGAGCATTTAAATTATGAAAAATCTCCATTGTATATCTTTAGAGAGTAGTGTCACCTACATGACGTTCTCTAGAGAGCCATGTCTCACAGATATTGGGCTCTGTTGACTCTAGGTAATACTGAACCAGGGACACCTTAATAAGCACATTTCAGAGATATGATCTCTTTTTCCTAAAAAATATCATTAGTTTATTTGCTTGGGGATTGAATTGACTTGGAGATTACTTCAGGTCACCTTTTTTTTGCTTTCTATATGCTTCTCTCCTTAACCAAGAAGTGAATGGATTACAGGGCAGCTGCTTTAATTTTCTTCCCTATCTTTAAGAAGTAAGCAATTTGGAGCTCCTTTATTTTTCTACAAAGCCTCCACTGACAGGAAAGTTTGGACAGGGAGTAGGTCATAGATTAGGTGAAAAAGGCATTACCAAAGGTTCAATCACTAGAGCAGAGAGCAAGGCACACAGTGCTGTCTCAAAGCGGGGAGGTATCACACAGGAGAAAACGGTCATCAGGAGGCAGCAACAAAATGATCATATACAACAGTATTAAGAAACGGAAGCAGCCGGGCGCAGTGGCTCACGCCTGTAATCCCAGCACTTTGGGAGGCCGAGGCGGGCAGATCACGAGGTCAGGAGATCTAGACCATCCTGGCTAACACGGTGAAACCCCATCTCTACTAAAACATACAAAAAATTAGCTGGGCGTGGTGGCGGTCGCCTGTAGTCCCAGCTACTCAGGAGGCTGAGGCAGGAGAATGGCGTGAACCCGGGAGGCGGAGCTTGCTGTGAGCTGAGATCACACCACTGCACTCCAGCCTGGGCGACAGAGCAAGACTCCATCTCAAAAAACAAAACAACAACAACAACAAAAAAGTAACAGAAGCAGTGCTTTGGATCATGTAAAAGTTTTCAATAATTTCTGATGAGGGGGAGGTCAATCCCCATGCACCTTGCCTTGGGCCTTGCTGCAGGCTGACGCTTCTATTGGTAGCAGCTGCCTAGGAGCAAGGCATCTAGTCTGCGGTATACAGCTGTAAGCCTAAGCAGATTTGGGGTTCAACAGGCTCTGTAAGAAGAGAAAGTTGGGGTCTTTATTGAAATCAACCAAAATTATACAATGTTTAAGGAAAAAACTTTCTATAATTTCATTTCCATTAACTTCTTTATTTAAATATTGTAATTTGCAGACTATTTGGCACAATCAATTCTATTACCTATGGCATCCCTTTACCCAATAGTTTTCTGATTGTGCTCAGTTGCCTGAGCAGAACTGTGAACTCACCCTGTTACCATCAAGTTGAACTACTCTGCGTGTGGGGGAATTGCTCTGTCATCCAGTGGTTAGTGGTTTGATTGTAGCAGCACATTTTACATCATAACCTGAAATGTTAAGGCAGGTGGGACTCTGTGTTTCTTGTTGGTAAGATATGATGAAAAATGAATGAAGTGGGATTGATTTTGAAGGCTACGTGTGCCTGGAGATTGTTAGGAACCTACATCAGAGAGAGGTACCTTATATTTTACTGAAACTGAGGAACAGTGAAACTCAGCATTTCCAGGAATTGCACAAATATATTCTGAAATGTGCAGATTAATAAAAATGTTTGACAAAATGTTGACAAGTCTTTCTCAT
Organism: Pongo abelii; assembly: GCF_028885655.2. Classification (NCBI taxonomy): domain Eukaryota; kingdom Metazoa; phylum Chordata; class Mammalia; order Primates; family Hominidae; genus Pongo; species Pongo abelii. The sequence continues at coordinate 115,903,222 of NC_071991.2, forward strand.
AAAACCAGCAGCAAATCTCACCAGAAAATGTGCAGGATGATGTTGGCTTTACCAAATAAATCATCATGTGTATTGTACTGGGTGATGAAGAAAAGCAACAAACAAAAACAAAACACACATTGGTATTGATTTAACATACTATGCAGCCTTCCGCATTATTTGGCATTCTGTTATAAACAGTCTACTAGAGTCTAGGGATGTTTACATCTTTGTTTATTTTTTGAGACCATTGCCCAAGAGATATTTCTGTTACTTGTAAAGAAGTTATAATTAATTGCTTCTTTTTTATAATGTTTATAGTCACAAGTTTCTAAGAATGCTGAATTTTCACTGTGGCTCATCCATTTCTTTTCTTGTAACTTTGCTCATCGAAAATTCCATTTAGTTCATGATTATGATTTTAATTTTTACCAATGACATTCTTTCTCATCTTCACTTTTGTCTTACTCTATTTGCTACCACAATAAGAGAAGATAAAGAGTTTTGATAGCAACTACAGACATGTGCTATCCACAGACTTCCTGTGAAGCAAAAATATGTCAGGGGCAAAAGAATGTTTATAGCAAAGATTGGCAAACATTTTCTGTAAAGGGGCAGATAGTAAATATTTGAGGCTTTGTGGACCACACGGTCTACAGCAACAACTAAACTCTGCTGTTGTAATGGAAGAGCTTTCATAGACACTGTGTAAACAAATTGGTGTGTCCGTGTTTCAGAAAAAAAAGTGTATTTAGAATAACAGGCAGTGGGCCAGGCTTGGCTCACTGGTCATAGTTTTCTACCCTCTGATTTATAAGCAGCTGCTTATTGTTCAAACTCAATTTTATTTCAGTCCTGAATATTCCAACAAGTGTTTATTTTACTGCCAGCCCTAATGCATTGCAAACTGGTATGTCCCCAGAAAGGTTCTGTTATATTTCCTCATTTTTCTTTCAAGGTATAGAATTTGAAAAAGAATTCAGTGGTAGGCCAAAGGAAAAACCTGCATTCGTAAGAGGTGCAAGCAGAAATCATGATGTTTGATGAGGAAATTTTCTCAGATTTTGCTAGGGCTGATATCCATCATTCTCCCATGCAGAGATAGCTATGCTCAGATTTCATCAAGTTAGGGATCTTTTTACTGAGTTGCTCTACCAACATATGCTATGTCCAGTGATTAAACCAAGAACCGTAATTAGCAGGTGCAGTGGAGAAACAAACTACTGATTTCAGATAAGTTCAATGCACCATGTAAACACTGTAACTGATGCTGCATACTTCAGCAAAGGAAGAAGAAATGTTCCTTATTTTTCCTGAAATGAGCCAGGACAAGGGTCAAGCAACCTTGGAATGCTCATGCCACCAGCACCAGTGTGTCCAAATCTGGGCTTCTTGTCAGAATCTCCTGAGTAAAATAAATATCTTGTGATCTTTAAGAATCGGAATCTCAGGAAAGACATCAGGAAGCCCTGTTTTACAGGTGATTCTTTTGCAGTTGTTCTCTGCTCAGGTATTTGAGGACAAATACCTAAAGCATCTAGCCCAAGCCCAGCATATTGCAGAAGAGAAAGCTAAACCTGAGAGGTTAACAATTTACCCTCATCCCCCAACTGTTCCATGACAATCAGAACCATGTTCTTCTGACCGAGTTTCTTTCCACTCCATGAGCCACATTTTTTAAGATCATGATACTCTTACTAAAACCCTCACCACTATGATGCGAGCTGGGTTTTCCCAAAATTACTTTCTGTGTCTTTCTATTGCAAACCCCAAAACTCGCTTTTAATATTGTGGTCTCTTACTGTAGTCATACTTTCTTCTTTAAATGACCTTCTTAGTCCTCCTCAGTAGAAATAGTATCGATTGTTCAAGATCCAACTCTAATCAACCTTCTTCCAGGAGGGCTTTCTGAGGCTATTGGAATCAACACTAATATTTTTTTTTTCTGATGGCCTAGGACATTGATCACCTAATCAACTTGATTAAATGAACTTACATATCAATTTCTAGTTGGGTATTTTGTGCTGTTTCCCTTGAAGGCAGGGGTCTTGTCATATACTTCATATGAATCATCTATAGTTAGAAGTGCTGACTCCATAGAAGATCAAAACCTATTCAGAGAATTATGTTTAGAAAAATTATTTTGTGTCAGAATAATTTAGGAGATACGGTGTAATGACCTTCACTTTGAAATGAGTCATATAATTTTTATAGGCCACAGGCATAATGGTGAATAACTGGCAGACAGATAAGATCATGCCTTTCATTATTGGATATGTGTGTGTGTGTGTGTGTGTGTGTGTGTGTGTATTACAGTGTTCCCCTATAATATTATTTCTTAGTGTGAATTAGGCCATTCTTGACATGGGAAAATTGCCTCATGCTATGCCCTTTCATGACACACAAGTGGAAGAAGAAAAAGTTATCATTTTGTGCAGTTCAGAAGTATGCTGCAGTACTGATTGTGAAAGAAGTAAACTGATGTTTGTATAAATTTCCCTAACTTAAGCTCTTTTTCATCAGAGCAAATGCTAGAGGGATTTTGTTGGTGGTGGTGTCTGATCTAGGTATTCAACCTCAAACCCCAAACTCACCTGTAGAATAACTTGTGTTCTGGCATTACTAAGAATAGGTATGGTGTATGTATATTTTAGAAAATACTGCATATATTAACAATTATTGATCTTTAATAAAACTGGAGTCTAATAAAACTAAGAGTATTTACAATGTGCATATAACAGGATTCTGCTGTAAAGAAGTTTATTGGTGTCTTTCTATATTTCAAAGGCTGTTAATTTTTATTATATCTATTATGCCATTTAATTTAATCCTCCCAACAAACCTGGATGATTGTCATTATCCCTTCTACTTTGCAGATTAAGAGCCAGATACAGAGATTAGATCTGTGACTAGTTTATATTCATAATTTTATTTAAATAGTCAACTTTAAACTTTGCTCCTCTGCCCACCATTCTCACTATACAACAGTAACAACACATATGTATAAACACAGTTTCTATTAAATTAATATTGTTATAAGCTATAATAAATTGATATTATATTGATGTTATGTTTAAGCACATCATCTAAAAATTTTACATATTTTTGAAATTTTTTTGAATCTATGGTACAGTTATTAAAACTCACCTGTGTCGGGAGATGTTTCCTCTAAATTGTCAATCTCCATTTTCATTATAGTCCTCTTCAAAAATGTACTGTTCGCGAACACTTCATAGCTTTCTGGAAAAGATATTTGTTGTCAGGTTTTGTTTCTTTTATGATGTCAGTACTATGATGAGTTTATCTATATCTCATCACTGTATGTTCTGAAAATAGCATAAATTTGCCCACCAAATTATTTGAAACACTTTTTAAAGATTCTGACATTCACCTTTAACTTTTTATAAATCATTAATAGCTTTTCTTCATTTCTTACATTGAAAAAGTCAGTGACTACATAGGAGGACACATACGATCTGTTTCAACAAGAACATGAAATCTCACTTTCCTTTGATTAATGTTCTATTGTTTATTTGGTGACTTTTTTCTTTTTTTTTTTTTTAACTTGAAAACCGTTGTATTTTAAAATTAAGTACAGCTGAGCTGGGTGGCTCATACCTATTATCCCAGCACTTTGAGAGCCCTAGGCAGGAGGATCCCTTGAAGTCAGGAGTTCAAGAGCAACTGGGCAACAAAGTAAGACTCCTTCTCTCCAAAAAAAAAATAAAAGAATAAGGTGAGGGTGATGGCGTGTGAGTGTAGTCCTATCTACTCTACAGGGAGGATGGAGTCAGAAGATCAGTTGAGCCCAGGATTTAGAGGTTACAGTGGGCTATGATTGTGCCAATACACACCAACCTGGGCAACAGAGCAGGATCCTGTTTCAAAAATATAAATAAATAAGAATAAACCAAGTGCATTATTTTTATAGAGGCTATTCTCCCAAATTTGTCAATTACAAATAAAATTTAAATCACTAAAACATAGTTTTTCTGGTGCTCCCATGCTCTGCAAATACTCAACAGTCATTCAAGTCATCACCTTTTGTTAGAATTAGCAATGTACTAAAACTACATGAGGAAAATTTGGAATCAGCTGCTCCAAGGGTCCATATCAAGATTTACAATTTATGATTATATCATTTTGCACCAAAGTGGAGCTTCTGAATTAAAGTGCAAAAATAACTAAGATGTAAAAATAAACATATAGTAAGAGAATATGGATCAAATTATTAAAGAGATAATATAATTGTTGAATTAATAATTACATATTTATGATTCTTAATATGTACTTTTGATGTAATGCAATTGTTAGACTTACCTCCAAAATACTCCTTTTAAATAAATGAAGCAATTGGTCTAGGTACTAATATTACCTTAATAATTTTTAAATGTTTTTAAAATAGATTTTATGAAAACTAAGCAATATAATCAAATGGCTTCAACTTTATTATAAATGAATCTCTGGAATAAATAATCATTATTTTTTCTATATTTATTGTGTCCTCAAATGTCAAATAAACAGAATTCTAGAAAAAAAGAAGAATCTATGAAATTAAATTTTCTGCTTAGTTGAGGGCATAGGGTGTGTACCTGCATTGGAATAATAAATACAAATTAACCTTTGGTAATTGGACGTCTAGACTGTTTCTCAAGTTGGATAGTTATGCCTAGAAGTCTTTGACAAATAAGCTCATGAGTTTGAAGTGACACTTTTGGGGTTTTTTGTTGTTTTGTTTTGATTTGGTTTTTAATTAGACATACTTCAGTAGGATTTTAATATAAAATGATTATATTTTCTCTCATCACCTTGAATTATACCATATTAAATAGTCAGATAACTCAATTTTTCACCAATGTTTGATCCATTCAGTTAATATTGCAAGCTCAAACTCATCACATTCTATCTGATTTGACCCTTCTAGAGGTCTTAAGTTGATATCCTGACTGTTCAGAGACAGAAGTGGGAAATGATTCTGGTTCTCAGATACCTGCTTTACTTTATTGAAATCCTATTTCCTTTTCTGTGTTACAGTGAAAGTGAAATAGGATGTGTGGTGAGAAAAGGGACTTGTGGCGCTACACTTAACTGGTTCTTAAATCTCTTTCTCAGTTGTTACTGCCTCTGTGGCTAACCCAGCTGACCCTTGGTGCCTTCTCTGTGAGCTTGTTCTCTCCTGTAGCTCTTGTTTGAATACTTTGAAGTGCTCTATAAGTATTTCCATTTTACAGATTGTCATGAGGGTGTTCCAGCTACAAGTCAATATTTTCACATTTTTTCAGCTCTAACAAATAGAGTATAACCCTAGAGCATGTTGGTGTTGAGGTACTCTACCCACAAGGCAGCACTAACCCAGCCAACTTCTCCGAGTCCAAATTTTTCATAAATAGGTCAAACCTCCTTGATATGCTAAACCTGGGTATAACCATTCCACTCTTTTCCCCTATCTACACTGTACCATGGCTCTCCAATGCCTTTCTCCTACACATCTTGGTACAAGACCTAATCAGCAGGCTCGTTGCCAAAGAAGATGTCCAACAGTTACATTCCCAATCTTTAATAGGGATTCTCCTTGAATCAAAATGTTTTGCTTTTCCTACAAAATGTAGGTCTTACACATTTTCAAGGATATTTGCAAGGACCGTAGGGAGTAGAAGTTGGCTATCTGTGTCCTGCTATATCAACTTGGCTTAAAGGTAAGTTTTCAGTGAAAAGTGGGTTGGTTGTAAACTGTAGCCTCCTCTAAGCTGCACAGGTGTACAGGTCTATAAACATATGACTTTTATTTACCCTCGGTGCTCAACCTTCCTTTTCACACAAATTCAGATAAATAATGCAATAATTAGCCAAATTGCTCAGAGTGAGAAAATCTGTTCTGAGTCACTGGCATTCCTGTTTTGCTCTCTTTTCAACTTTAATCAAATTCATTTTCTCCAATTCAATACTCTGGTGGCTCTCAGGCCTTTTATCAAAAGGGCAACAGATCTGGTAGGATATTAAATATTCTGATGTTATATATTTGTTTAGATGTTAAATTCTCCCATATGTTCACCTTTTTAGAGACGTTTTCTCTTAAATATCATGTTCAAGGTTTTCTGTCTTTATAAAGTTTAGGTAGTAGTAACAGGTAGTTATAGTTTACTTGGGTGGAGGGGCCTTTTAAATAATCCTAGTTTGCCCTCATTCCTGGCTCTCATATTCACTTGGGGAAGTGATAAGAAGAAACAGGTCCCTTTTTCTTTCTTAAAAAACAAGCAAACAAAACCCTCTTCCCAATCCCATTATCTTAGCAAAGACCCCTCCTGTGTCTCTTCCTCTGTCTTTCACATTTCATCACAAAAATCAGACGGTACTTCAGCAATGTTATCTCTTAGAGTTTCTAGTTCTAAAGACCCCAAAATCCCACTCTAAATCCTAATCTTGAAAAGGAATCATTTCCACAGATTGCAAAAAGAATTGGAGAGGCCTGTGAGAAAACATGAAACCATAAAAAGTGAACTCAACCAGGAATGAGACAAGGCAGTCTGGATTTGCGAGAACCTTATAAATTAAGGAATCCAATCTAGAGCAACTGTAAGTGTCCAAGTGTCTTTGAAAGTTAGTATTTGCATTAGGATAATTATTACGATTAAATGCATATAGTTTGCAGAAATTTATCACATCGATTGATTTTATATACATATACCCAAAGGAAAGGAAGTCATTATATGAAAAACACACTTGCACACACACACATTTATAGCAGCACAATTTGCAATTGCAAAAATATGCAACAAGCCTAAATGCCCATCAACCAACAAGTGGATAAAGAAAATGTGGTATACGTACACCATGGAATACCACTTAGCTATAGAAAGGAATGAAATAATGGCATTTGCAGCAACCTGGATGGAGTTGGAGACCATTATTCTAAGTGAAATAACACAGGAATGGAAAACCAAATATTGTATTCTCTCACTTTTAAAAGGAACCTAATCTATGAGGACACAAAGGCATAAGAGCAATATAATGGACTTCAGGACTGGGGGGATGTTGGAAGAGGAATGAGGTATAAAAGACTACACATTGGGTACAGTGTACACTGCTCTAGTGATGGGTACACGAAAATCTCAGAAATTACCACTAAAGAACTTATCCACGTAACAAAAACTACCCGTTCCCCCAAAACTATTGAAATAATTTTTTTTAGTATTAGTTTTATTCTTGAAGACAAGTGGTTCTTGATATTGGATTCTCCAAACTCTTTAATAATAATTTAACCTTATAATAAAGAAATTGAATAAGTGATATGTTCAAATAACCCAAATATAAATTGTAAAATTATGTCAAATAATTGAAATTCACATTGAAGCTTATTTGTCTTGAAATTATACTTATGACCAATTGCTAAGAACTCAAGTCTTAATACTTTTTTCCTAACTTGAGGATGAGTTATAATAAATGGCACAGGCTTTGTTCTTTTGTGACCAGTGTGACATATCTGTGACACAGATGACCTTCAATAATGATGTAATAAAGATGATCTGCAATGAACTAGAAAATGGCTTTTCCTCTCCACAAGAGCTGCTTAGAGACACTTCTGATTTCAATCAAATACAATTTTTAAAATTTATTAAAATATAAAATATTGGTGAGAGTTACATTTAAGGAAAGCATTTTTTAATCTATTTCTCTTTTAAAAAGCAATTATTGTAACCAAGAAACAATTTGCTCTTTCCTCTTTGTAACTCCAAATTTATAATTTAATTACCCAGGGGACTCATTTACAGGTTATAAGAGATTTTACAGGTTGTAAGTGATTTGACACTGTGCCTTAACTATGTTATCATCAATTCTAGGTCATACTGGTGAGTGTTCCTACTCTATAAATTGTTAAGTATCAGAATTCTGTGTACAGTTTTTTAGAAGTTGATAACCATCTTTATATCTTCAACTTGTTTTAATTTTTTTGAAGTTTTATAAGTTTGAAAAAATGGTAAAGTGCTAATATGCCAATTCCTAATTATGAACTGGGTCGGAATCTTGAAATGACTATTTTAATACTTTATTTATAGGATTCCCATTCCCTTGTTCCCTAACAAGAATTAATGAGGATGAACAAGTAATCAAACATTATCTGTGTTAAAGTGTGAAGTGAAACATAGTTTCTCCTGCCATAAATCTTCCTGTCCATATGGTAAAGGTATAATATTGGCAATGAAGCTTGCAAGTCCATCTGGACAGATCCTAATTTTCCTGAATAAGGCAAAGCTTTCTAAATTAAGCCATCTGTTTGTATGCCTTAAAAGAATCTGTAAATAAAATAATGCAATATGTACATGTGAAAAGAGAGATCACATGTAACTTGATCACATGTAACTTGACATTGATTAGCACAGTATAGAGCCAATTATGAACACATATTGATAATAGTCAAATACACTATTTTTGCTGCCTTGGACCAATAAACATTACCTATGCCTAGGAAGAATAGCTAATGTATGTGTTAATCATCAAGAGCCAAAAGTCGTTAAACTAGAAAAGACCCCCAGTTTTTAGAAGTCACTCCAGCTATTCTTTCTTCTTGCCCATTGGAAAAACTCCACTTACTGCTTTTATCACCGCATTTAGTAGAAATCTTTAAGAAAAAATTAACCGGCTACATCTTAATCAAGAAAATTTAAGGAATGGGTACATTTTCATCAAGAAAATATAAGGAATGGTTACAATGGATCACTCTGGGAAAAGAGGTAGAGAGATGTATTTTAAGAAGTTGTTAATTTTGCCTATTATAAAGTAGCTTTAATATATTGTTGTAGTAAGCAGAATTCTCAAGCAGCTCTCAAAGCTACTTTTGCTTCTGGGCATTAATCTTGTAATTAAATGACTTTACATGATAAAAACTGGTTTTGCCCATATAATTCCGGTTACTAACCAGTTGCCTTTAAAACAAGGATATAATCTGGATGGGCCCAATTTAATCCCACAAACTTCTTAAAAGCAGAGAGTTTCCTCCAGCTAGTAGAAGAATAGAAAATCAGAGAGATATACTCAGGTAGGCCTGAAAGAAAGTAAATGTGCAGATTTTGAGCTGCGATGGGTGCCACATGGCAAGAAAGTGTGGAAAGAACCTAGGAGAACGGAGAAGTAGCTAGTCAAGAGCTAGCATGAAAATGCGGGCCTCTGTCATCTAATTGCAGGATTTCAAGTTCGTCACAACCAGTGAATTTCAAGGAAAAGAACCCCAGGAATCTCATTAAAACTTCAGACCTGACCAGCACCTTGATTTCACCTGGTAAAACTTGAACAATCATGCCAAGCGTGAATTTCTAACCTACAGAAACTATGAGATAATACATTTGCGTTGTTTCAGGTTGATAAGTTTTGGTATTGTGTTATATAGCAACAGAGAAGTAATATAATTGTGTGGCGGTTTCCCATGTCTTATCCCTGAACTTGTCTGGTAAGTTAGAATGGGATGATGTGGGCCATGAGGGAACTATTAGCCCTTCAAGATTTAGTACAAAAGCAAACTTCTGCCGGTACTGATATATCATATATTGCTTAATATTAGAAAAAATCAATAAAGATGAGAGATTCTCCAATGTTAGTGTCACAGAGACCATGAGGGCTCACTGCCCGATGTGCTAGAAGCCAGTACTATGACACCAGCTTCTTTTTTTTTGAGGGGGGGGGAAGCTTTATACTGCAAGGTGAGTCACAAGGAGGCAGGAGTGTCAAGCTCAAACCTGTCTTCCTGCACTGTCATTAAGGCAGTATTTTTATTAGAAAAGGTTTAGCAGGTGATACTGGGATTGGCAGGTGATTGGTGGAAGGTTTGGAAGTCCTTAGGGCATGCACAGTCATGCAAACTCATGGGTCACATGTGCAAATTTACGGGGGAGTTAATATGAAACATGCAGTGGAATTCAGGCTGTGACATCAACAAACTCATTTTGCACAAACTGCAGTGGAACATCGTGGTTTAAACTGATGTCAGTCCTTTTTTCTTGCTCTCACAAGGGAAGGGAGTTTCAGCATCTTAGCAAATTGTTGTTGTTTTTTCTTGTCTGTTATCCTGCCAACTGAAGACTTTTTGTTAGTTATTGGTTTCTTATTCTTTGGTTCACAGCTTGAGTTTCCGTTTTTCAGTGAAATGTTTATTTTTTGAAATCTACTATCCTGTAAGCCTAAGAATTTAGTTAATGGTTTTCTTAACTCTTTGGGGCATGGTTTCAATAGCTTGGCTTTATTTTTCTGATTGAGGCAGATAAACATATTGAGTAGATAAAGATTTTCAATGTGTTATTATTTATGTGTCATTTATTTTAGTACTAATATAGTTAGCATTGGAGCATATGAATGCTAAATCCTCTGAAAGTTAGTGGGTTTTCATCTTAAGTGATATTATATGTTGTGGAATCCTTTAAAAACTCCGAATTTTCCATTTACTAGGATAGTTGACTAACTACAATGTGTGATTATTTCAGATTCCTACATTAAAAAGCCAAAAAAAATTTTAATTTCCACTTCTTTTCTTTTGACACTAGAAATTATTTTCTTTCTGGACCTTGTTCATGTCAAATCATGTGAAGTGCCACTTAGTACAGCAGCCTAGATCATATAAATAGAGATTTTTATTCATTAGGTTCAAAGTGGGAATCAGAAATCTGTATTCTATCAAGACTGGGAAGAAAAATAGTTACACATTCTACAGTTGGTTGGTACTTCAGCCTATTATAAAGCAGTACCATATTTGTGGTAGGACCTCAGATTCAAGTAGTATCTGTAAGAGCACGGCATAAAGAAACACAATATTATTGTTACAGTGAAACATCTAAATATGCACATGAAAAGGGATAAAGACCATAAATCAGCTCAGGTCAATTCATATTTTTCCACCAAATAATTTTATAAAAAAGTATTCAGAGCATGTTGGACTTTTGCATTTGGGATAAGAAATTGTGGACTATATTAACCTGAGTCCTGCTTTATTGTAAAATCTGCTAATAATATATGTTTATTGAAAACTTAAGTGTACCATATTATGTTATAATAAAAGAAACAATTGGCCAGCCAGGCACAGTGACCTGTAATCCCAGCACTTTGGGAGGTTGACATGGGAGGATCACTGGAGTCCAGAAGTTCAGGAGAAGTCTGGGCAACAAAGTGAGACTCCATCTCTACAAAAAATTAGCCAAGCATGCTGGCATGTGCTTGTGGTCCCAGCTGCATAGAAGGCTGAGGAACGAGGATTGCTTGAGTCTGGGAGATTGAATCTGCAGTGAGGTATGTTCACACCACTGCTCTCCAGTCTGGGTGACAGGGTGAGACCCCGTCTCAGAAGAAGAGAAAAGGAATAATGATCACACGATGAACTGTATTCTGGTCTATATGCTAGTCTGTGTGATAAGAATACAGTACTCTACAGCAGTATTCTCAAACTTTGGCCTAAATCAGACTTACATGGTGGTCTTATCTATATACAGATTTGCTGGGCCCACCCCCAAAATTACCAAGTCAGTAGCTCTGGGGTGGGGCTCTGGAATTTGCATTTCTAACAAATGCCCAAGTGATAATAATAATGCTATCAGTTTAGCAACCACACTACAGTCTACAAACTTTGTCTATAAAGAAGATATCAAACATTTTAGGCTTGTGACCCATAGGAGGAATTTTTCACAACTTTCTCAACTCCGCCATTGTAGCTCAAAAGCAGACATAGACAATATGTAGACATATGATCATGGCTGTATTCCAATAAATGTTTACTTAGAAAAAATATTCATGAGGCTGGATTTGGCCCACAGCCATAGTTTTCCAATCTCTGCTCTAGAGCAGGATTTCTCAACCTTGGCATTATGGACATCTTGGAATGGATAATTCTTTGTTGTGAGGAGCTGTTCTGCACATTGCAGCAAGTTTAGCAGCATACTTGACCCCTACCCACTAGATTATAGAAGCATCCCCCCAAATGTGACAAACAGAAAGTCCTCATACTTTGCCAGATGTCTCTTGAGGGGCAAAATTGCCCCCAGTTGAAAGCCAAAACTCTGGAAAGAAATAGGTATTAAAGAAAATTAGCATGTTGTGATAGAAAACAGGCAAAGCCAGATTCTAAAGAAAGGGAAATCTGAACAACCTGAGTGAACATTCCTGATTCCCTCTTTATCATGACTTCTGGCAGATATTCCTCTGGAAACCAAACTATCAAGTTGGAGCCAAATTTGTGACCTATCAGAAAGCTGAATAAAACTGTTATTTTGAAAGCTTCTGAAGATTCAGATATAAGGTGCTTGCTTCAAATTAAAATCTGGTTGCTCGTGTCATGCTAGACTACTACTGACTTCAGTAAGGATGGTACTATGTTCAAGAGGCCAAAAAAGAGACCTGGAGACAGTAAACAAGACAGAGGGTTTATTAAGGGGACTTAAATACAGGGCAGTCCAGTGGTGGCAGGCTAGATAGGAGAACTGCAACCACTTATAGAAATATACTTTATATACTATTTTCACTTAGCCCTCTCCCCCTAGCAACCTCTATTTAACCCAGAAAGAGGGCCGTCATCCATTCTACAGCCTGCATTCCATGGGATGGGCTGAGAATTTAGGTGTTCCTCAAACATAAAGAGTGAAACCTCGTGTTGGCCATTTCCAAATTCCTTAGCTCAGAATTCCAAACACACATTCCTCTTAGACCATTTGGGTCATTCTCAGAGTATGCTTCAGTTAAATCATTGTTGTCAGGTGCATATGCCATACATCTAGGTGAGTGATTTATGAGATGGATATCACCAGTTACATATTTTCAATGGTGTATATACTGGTTAGTGGGTCAACTGGTATAACAGACTTATCTTTTAAGTATAGGGAGAACAGACTTGTGCCACTGAGTCCATGCAGGTTACAGAGAGTCTAGCTACTCACATTCTCTCAGCAGCATCAATGGTGATTTGCAGTGTAGGGCTAACGTGAGATTTCTTAACATGTAGTTCTTTAGAGCAGCATCAGCAACCCCTGGGAACTTGTTAAAATGCAAGTTTTGGGTATTTACTCCCTACCTACTTAATCAAACAATCAGGATTTGAGGCCCAACAATCTGTGTTTTATTTTTAACAAGCCCCTCAGGTGATGCTGATGTATGGTAAAGTAACAATCATCATTCCCATTTTCACTTGAAAACAGAAATGTTTTAACCCCCACTATTTCTTCCCCCCCAAAATCCATAAAAAGAGAGGCCTAGCTTGCCAACTTGATTTCTGCCTTCCAATGATTGTTGAGCTGCCACTGCCAGATAAATCCTGAGTAACCTGAACTGCCAGATGTTGAGAAACTTTTATGTGGGGAAGTGAGTAAGCAGAGGAAGATTATAAACCATTTAATGTGGGCATAGTTACTGGCAAGATAGAAATTAAGCTGAGGTAGAACAGGTGGCTATTATAGAGGCATAATAATTAATGGGAGAAAAAGCATTAAAAAGTCAATTTAGGTATAGTAAGAACTCTTAAGGGCTAAAGACCACATTCTCAAAACATCTCTGAAACTAACAAACGCAATTCCTAAATATAAAGAATTAACAGAGAAATTGAAAATGAGACTGATTTTCATTAAAAGATCACTCAATTAGATATATGACTATATCATATAAACATAAACTGAGTCTCAATATTTAAACATCCTCCAATGCTTTTAATGATTTTTGGTTTAATAGTTTCCATTATTGCTACTGGGTAACAAGTCTGAAATTCCACAACGCATTTCCAGAAAGCTCACCAGTGAAGCCATTATTGATGTATAAACTATTTTTATTGTGAACTAGAGAAGAACTTGTGGTGTGTCAGTTGCTCAAAATAATTACAAACATCTGCCACCCAAAATTTTGAAAATCTTCTATTAATATACATAGTGTTTTAAAAAAGGAGATGTTAACATTTTTGAATTAACTATACAAAATTGCTTTTAGATTTTTTAAAAAATATCAATTCAAATCAGTTTCTGAATTTGTGAATTTGTATCTTGGAAATTATGCATTTAAAAAGCAAAAGCAGGAAAAAAGTTCTATTAACAAGTATTTTTAAGAGCATATTTGAGATTTACCAATACTTGATTATACATATTAATATTTTTATTTGTTTTGTATCTTAGGACACTAAAATAGCTGTTAAAAATTTGAGGCATATAGGCCGGGCACGGTGGCTTATGCCTGTAATCCCAGCACTTTGGGAGGCTGAGTTGGGCAGATCACTTGAAGTCAGGAGTTCAAGACCAGCCTGGCCAACATGGTGAAACCCCTTCTCTACTAAAAATACAAAAATTAGCCGGGTGTGGTGGCGGGTGCCTGTAATCCGAGCTACTAGGGAGACTGAGGCAGGAGAATCACTTAAACCCAGGATGTGGAAGTTGCAGTGAGCCAGAATCATGCCACTGCACTCCAGCCTGGGTGACAAAGCAAAACTCCATCTCAAGACAAAATAATAATAATAACAATAATTGAGGCATATAAAGCAAAATAAATAATAACAAAAACATGGAACTGTCATTTATATTTGAAAAGCATTTTTCAAAAGTAATTTTCATTGTCTGTATAGGAAAATTTGACTTTTCAGACAGCTTTTGTTTCTTTTGCATTACTCTCATTCTAAACATAATGCTCAAATTGAAAATCCATTTTTGGCAGTGTAGCTTAGAATTCCCAAAGTTACATTTTCTGGCCAAAGAAGAAAAATAAGTCCGAACACAGTTTTTAAAACTACCAACAGAAATCCTTTAAAAATATTTTACATATGTAACTTGGTAAAAAAGGTCTGGAAATACAATGATGTTGTCTTTAGAAACTACTCTAGTAAATGAAACTCTTCTTCAGTGTGCTAAACTAAGCCAGCATGCTATCATTCTAAAACAAAACAAAACAAAACAAAACAAAACAAAACAAAACACAAGTGCCTAAATCTTTTCCACTGTCTCCTTTGGCCTAAAGTATAATGTCTAACTCCAATTAAGTGCCATTTGGGAGAAAAGTTGAACAACTAACTCCAGGGATGTTCTGATTTTAGTTTCTGAGGAATATAATACTTTTTATTGCGAATAAAATACATGTTTTTTTCACAAGAGCTTTAGGATGTCTTTTCAAATTCTTAAAATACCTGAAACATATATACTTAAAAATATATCCATCTGTTTTAGGTATTTTAAAAAATACATAAGTAACTGAGGTATTAGAAAATGTTTGGGCAAAAAGAAAGTCTAAATAAAACCATTTAAACTATTTGGAAGTCCACCAAGTGGATTACACAAATAACTCCTGGAGATTTTAATAATAATCAAGTTATAATCAAAAGATGGAAAAGAGATGTCATCAATAATCTAGAAAATCTTTTTCTAAGTACTTTCTAATAAGCATAACTTACTATACTGTGGGGTTCCAGTGTAAATCCATGACACTTTCAGTGGTGAAATCAGAAACAAATACAGATATATCACCAGTGGAAAATGAAACATTTCTAACACTCATATGATTTGCTTACCCTGCCAATTATTTCTCCACTTCCTTTGAAGAACAACTGAGAAGAGAATTGCTATGTGATAGGTTAGATTCCAGGGAAGTCAGTGAGTGAGGGGCATGCAGCTGAAAGAACACTCAAGAGACCACAGGTAGGTGGGCAGTGGCTTTATTCAGCAGCAGCTCACTCACACTTGGCGCTTCATTTACGCACCTTACAAACAATAGTGGCCAAGAGCTAGGTAATGAGCCCTCCCATGTTACGGCTACATAGCTGTGATTATATAACGCATGGGATTGTGTGTCTGCACTCCAAACCCTCTGTGCCATGCTATGCCAGATGTGTACCTTGGTCTATACTTGACTGCAGTGCAGCCATCTCCTTACAGATAGCAGAGGTTGAGAGTTGCCAGTATTTAGCACTATGAATTACCAATATTTTATGAGCTGAGAAACATTAAAGACCCTTGGCTTTTACACAGCAATTAAGTGGCAATGTTTGAAATAGATTTTAAATTTGTCTGGCTGGAAAGTTCAAAATGTTCCCCAAACTGTCTGAAATATCAAAAAGTTATTTGATAGCCGAGGATGCACTGAAACATTTTCAGGACTAACTATCGCAAGTTAGCACATGGGACATTCCCAAATCCATATCATGTGGTATTGTGCTGAAACAATCCTATCTTGCTCTCAAGCTTTTGTTTGTGCAACCCAGGAATTATCAAAGGGCATAGATTTTCTAATTTAATTCATATAGCATTCTGGCCATTTGATTCACCATTTTTTATAAAGACAGGGGGTGATGAAAGTCATCTTGCTTCTGGAGGAATATGAGCGCTTCGAACCGTAATCTTAAAAAAAAAAAGGGTTTGGGAATTATTGAGGGAGAATATTTTCCCAGATTTTTGTCTCCATTAAATAATATTAATAATATTTATTAATTTCTAGAATGTTGAAAACATTGAATTTAATTTTAGCCCATCCTTTTCTATTTTGCATGAGAAATGTTTTAATTTAAAAGTCATATAAAAGAATTACAGAACTTCAATGGAAATACCTAAATAAAAATATTGAGGCACTAGTCCTCTTTCAGAATTTATCAGGCTGTTCATGTTTATGCAGACAAAGTTTACACAAAGCTCTAGATGAATCAATTCTATCAAAAACATGTTTGCTTTGCTCTAAAAAAAGAAAGCAATATAATACACATCTGCAAGACACACTGCTATTTCTACATTTAAAAATTGCCACATTAACTAAGGGGATTAAAAAAAAAGACAAAAGATATAGAAAAAAAATACAAACCAAAGGAAAATCTCCTGATCCTCAATTTGGCATAGACAAAGAGCTTTTAATCTCGTTTGGGGATATTACATCCATTCATTACTGCAAAATAAAATCGGTTCTTTAGACAAAATGAATTGTGCTCAAAGGCTTGACAATCCTACTTAACATAATGAAAAACTGCTTATTAAACCAGTTGTGGTCCTCCCCAAAGAACTGAGATGAATATGAAGTCTTAAATATTTATTTCCCATACCGAAGACAGGGAAACAAGGCACTTACTGGTCATAGCCCAAATCGAGCCTGTTTCTGAGCTCGGTGTAAATGAGCTAAAATATAATTAACAAGCAGTAAATATTCCACAGAAGCTACTGGGGTGTAAGACACAGATATGGGAAGAGAAGTAGGACACCTGCCCACGGTGACAGAAGGTTTAAATCAACAGAACATATGCTCCAGTGAAATATTAATTTCAAATATTATTGTAAACTCTCAGCAAGCCAAATGATCAGTTCTGCAATATTGCATTACAGCATTATTGCATTATAATATGAAGAAAATAGCACTTAGAAAGAATAAAGTTTTCCAACTTCTTTAAAGACCAAGTGTTTATACTTCAACATTTTTACTTTATACTTTTGATTAAAATTAGACTTGGTAGAGTGAGAGAAGGGAAATTGAAGGTCTGCTTGTTTGTGTGGCTGGGCCAATGAAAAACGTGAAAAGGTCCACAGGGTACTGAGGGATGGTGGAGCCCACCTGCAGGAGCTCAGATAATTTTTATTCTCCTATACATGTGTTTAAAAATACACATGTATGCACATGCATACATACCTGGCTTCCTGGGTATCATTTGGATACAGGCCAGTGTTTGCTCTTAAGAAAGCTGTTCCTTTCATTCCTTCCACAAACTTTTATTGAATTCGTAAATGTGCAAGACATAATGTTCAGGGAAATTAGATACAATGCTCCATTCATAATCCCAGAGTTAGAAGATTTATACTCCTAAATCTGGTTAAAAAACATATTTTCTAACTACTGACATTCCAATAGTTAGAGAAAGAAGTTGGCCACTCAAACTATTTTACAGATTTCTATGACGTTTCCTATGGCATTTATTTATTTTTAATTTATCAAATTTGTTTATTAAAAATATCTATTGTTATAGAAGAATATAAATAGTCAATAATAAAAGTTTCTTTCTAAGCATACTTTCCACTTTATCCTACAATAAACCTATTAATCTTTTTAACAAAATAATTTTCAATGACTATATACTGAAGTCAAAACATGATGTTTTAACTCATAGTTCTTGGGAATATAAGTCTGGAAACAACATTGCTATTGAGTACTCAAAGCGTTATTGGGAAAATGCATGTATTTTCAAAGTATAATACAATAATTTTTAGAAAATAAAGGATAAACTGTCCACTTATTAATATATAAAAATATTTATAGACCATTGTCTTAAGAAATGCAGTGTGATGATATTTCAAATTGAGTAAAAGATGAGGCTCTCAATTATACATTTCTTTCGCTGCTAATGAGAGAGAATCTAATCTTTCTATGAAGAGAGAGAAAGTCTCACATTTCTTAGCGTGTTCCAGGATCTCCTGTATTCTTTACATTTGGAGGAATCAACCATGGAGGAGTTGGCCGTGGTGTCAGAATGTGAAGGTAGAGGAACTCCAGCTCAGAGAGAGGCTTCCCTGGATACACTTGCCTCAACGACCCTCTGATGGAATCCAGGTGGGAGAATGCAGCTGGGCAGCTTGGGAGGCTTGAATGGAGGGGAGGGAACAGTGCTGCTTTAAGACCTAGGCCCACTCCTGGGGAAGGGAGCAGAGGGCTTGGATCTTGTCTTCCTGGCAGGTTTGGCAAAGCTCTTTGTGCAGGTGTGACTCTCATGGCCTCTTCTAAGAACTACAGCATTGTCAGCATCTCTGCCAGCCTCCCTTGTTGGGACAGTTTGAACCTCTCTTCTTCCAATTCTTGAACCAGGGCAGGGAATGCCTCCATCAGCTTCACGTTGGGCTCTATCTTCACCTTTTTGTAAGCATCTAACTCCTTTTTTGGCAGCACTATACTTGTTAGTGAGTTGGCATTTCTCCTCCATCTGTGAATCTAGTGTTTCTGCAAGCTGTTTCTCACATATTACATATAGTCGATTCCTAACAGACTGAACAAGTCATTCTGCAGGCTGGGAAGTCCAAGATCAAGATGCCAGCAGATATAGTGTCTGGTGAGGACCCACTTCCACATTCATAGAAGCTGTGAACTTCTGTCTTCTTGAATTTAAGAAATACGTCTCAGGAGAAACTGTAGCAAATGAGAAAATACACTGTGAATTTTGGTGCAAATAGATGACGAATTGTTATGTAATTGATGATGGTGGGATTATATTTTGAACCAAGTATACATGGCTTTAAAAGATCTCTGAAAAAAAACCGTGAAGCAGCATGATATTTCAAATTCCAGATGAGAGTATACCCGCAGGGAGCTGTGAGGGCAGGATTCCAAGAAGCGGGAACACCAAGGAGGGCACAGAGGCTGAGCAGTGCGGGGAGCCTGAGGTCCAGGAGGACATCATCTTGCTCCCAGGTTGCAACACAAGTATCTCTTGGTTTGGCTGCCTGCTCCTCACTTCAGTGCTGGGAGCTATGGACTTGAGAGTCTCTTGGGCTACTACCACGGGTTTTAGTAACTCCAAATGTAGAGGTTAAAATTTGGGACATCATATTAATTTCTGCTCAAGTCACTCATTCTCTGACTTCTCCATTAGTCTCCTTATCAGAACTGGAGATTTTTGAATGGATGCTCCAGATCTTCCCCTAGAAGTTTGTATCTCTTCTCAACTCTGCTAGCAACTCTGAAGTACTTAAAAATATATTTACTTTGCTTTAATTCCTTTCATTGTTTGAAAACAAACAAACATGTATCAGCATTTGAACAGAAGTGTTTCTCTTTGTGAAATTCATCTTTGCAGAAAAGCAAAAAAGGTCTGCTTATTAATTCTAAAAGAAGTTGAAGAAGCCATTTGATAGAGTTTACCCATTTTAGACAGGGGTTCCCAAAGTGATGCTTAACCATGTGTGAGTGTCTCCTCACTGATCTTTGCAGTACAGAACCTTCAATTCTTGGGACTTTAACTCATTTGAAATGAGAAAAATGATAGAAAACAATTCATGAAATATTATCTCTTGATAAACTTTTGCTTTAGTATTTCAGACACAAATCACAATATAAGACTGAATGAGCATCTTTTTCTTCTTACGTGTCAATATTTAAGTTACTTATTTTCTATAAACATAGCTGAGGAAATCACATGTTACAACTAGTAGATGAACCAAAATAAAGCTTTATATTGGCATGGATTCAAGGCTTCAAAAATATTATACAGATTAAATTTATACAATTCAAGTTGCTAGATATAGGTTGTTAAAAATTAGAGAAGGAAGGATGTTACTAGGAAAATCAGAGTCTGAATCCCATTTCTTTTACAATATCATTGTGGTCTTAGGGAGTTTACTTACATTGTGACTATTTCCACTGCTATAGAATATGTAACATCTACAACTTTTGAAAACTGGATGTTAGAATATGGAGAACCAAAATAATACAAGAAAAAAATATGTATGCTCTCTATATACAAACAGACCCAATTGGAAATTGAATTGCCAGCTAAAAAGAAAAACTTGAAATAATTGAATGAATGCAAAGAAAAACAGCAAACTAAAGGAGTCAGAGAGAAGATAATCTATATGGAGCTGAAATAGAGATAAACTGGTAGAAAGATAAATACAAGTGCAAACACATGAGGCAAACACATAAGTAGATAAGACAATTTTGAGCACAATTTATATCTTCTCATTGTATGAAAAAGTGAAATACACGGTTAAAAAATGGTACTAATTAAACCCCATAAAGTTTTTCATTACATTAAAGGAATCTGTTAGGAAATAATATCTTTTGAAATATCTTTTGAAATAAACATTTCTCTGAAATTCAGCATTTCTTCTCTTTAATTTTATCCTATTTAATTCTATTAATATAAATTTGTTACTTAAAATATTAAAAAGTACTATGTTTAATATTCTATTCATTTCTATCATATCTACATATTATATTAATATGCATCTCAAACAATATTGCCATGGTGTTAATAAGAGTTATTCTGAGTTGTTGCATTCTGAATGACTTTTACTTTTTTTCTCACTTAACTATATTGATTTAATTTCTTATAATTATCAAGCCTCATACCAGAGACAGTTCTCATTCTTAAATAAATAAGGCTAGTTCAGTAAAGAAAAAGATAAAAATTGATAATACTGTATCTAACATATAGAAGCCATTCTACATATTCAGATAATGGTAGTCTTGTGTAATGTCCAATTGAGCTATGTGACTAGAAATTTATCAATGTTTCTTAGTCATATAGCTAATACTAGATTTATGTGCTGGATTTATACCCTGCAAAATGTGAGGACAGAGAGCTGGTCATCTCTGTGTTGTGAAATTTGCAAAATGCTTGTCACACTTTTTCATTGAGTGTGTGTTTTACAAACAGGGGAGAACAAACAATGGGTGTGATCAAGAAACAAACAAATGGAGAATGAAGAAAGAGCAAAGAGACAAGAATAACAAAGATACAACATAAGAATATGAATTGAGCTGTTTTTTCTAATGTACTTTGGATATGTAAGAGGCATCTTCATCTCAGAAATTGACCTTGGACTTATCTAGTATATTATTCTTTTTTTTTGTAGTTTTCTTTGTTTTTTTTTTTATTATTATTATACTTTAAGTTTTAGGGTACATGTGCACAATGTGCAGGTTAGTTACATATGTATACATGTGCCATGCTGGTGTGCTGCACCCATTAACTTGTCATTTAGCATTAGGTATATCTCCTAATGCTATCCCTCCCCGCTCCCCCCACCCCACAACAGTCCCCAGAGTGTGATGTTCCCCTTCCTGTGTCCATGTGTTCTCATTGTTCAATTCCCATCTATGAGTGAGAACATGCGGTGTTTGGTTTTTTGTCCTTGCGATAGTTTACTGAGAATGATGATTTCCAGTTTCATCCATGTCCCTACAAAGGACATGAACTCATCATTTTTTATGGCTGCATGATTTTTTGCATCATTTTTCCATGGTGTATATGTGCCAATTCTTTTGTTGAACAACATTAAACATCCGCTTACCAAATATTTGCTGCCATTCTAAAAACTTCTAAGCACTGTGCTCAATATGAAAACTGAAGTGTTTCACAAAATCTATTCTCATAGTAGCTTTTTAAAAAAGATATTCCTGATTACATGTTCCACTTGTGCACCTGAGCACCTAGAGAAAGGAGACCTTGGGAGGACTATTTCTAACCAGCAACTGAAAACATCAACATTCTTATTCCCATAACCACACTTACTTCAGTATAATAGGTGATTTCACCTTTCTTAGAAGATTGAGTTTATTGACTTGCCCAAATAATGTAATAATGGGGTAAGTGTGTACATTAGTCCGTTTTCATGCGGCTATGAAGACATACCTGAGACTGGGTAATTTATAAAGAAAAGAGGTTTAATTGGTTCACAGTTCTGCATGGCTAGGAATCCTCAGGAAACTTATAATCATGGTGGAAGATGAAACAGGCATATCTTACATGATGACAGGTGAGAGAAGTTGAGGGAAGGGAGAAGCCCCTTATAAAACCATCATGAGAAGAGCTTGGGAGAAACCGCCTTGGTGATTCAATTATCTCCACCTGGTGTCTCCCTTGACACTTGGGGATTATTAGAGTTTAAGGTGAGATTAGTGTGGGAACACAGCCAAACCATGTCAGTGTGGAAGAAAAAAGGAAAAAGGAAAGAGGAAAGATGAAAATGGAGAAGAAAATTATCGTAAATAAAACAGAAATACTGGAATAGAAGATATTCTGCAACAGGAACTGATTTCTGGTGTAAATGAACTTAAAAGCACACTATTCCCAGAACAGAAACCTAATGTATTCCATACAATTTTTCTTGGGATTCCAGCTATTCCTGCCCCACAAGCTATAACTTTAAAGACAAATGTGTGGGTGTTATCTTTTTTCCTTTTGATTGTAATTCACTGTTTTTCTTATTTCTTCCCAAGCCTTACTCAGAAAGTACCCTGCGCTGGCATTTCATAAGTAAACAGAAGAAATGTCCTACTTGCAAAACTCTGAATATAGCTGAATCCCTCAAGGGCATAAAGGTTTAAGCATACAGAAGTCAAAGACAACCTTTTTGTTCTGTGAAGGTGCTGCCATTAGGCAGCTGAGGACCAGCTGTGGGACCAACAGTCTTGGGTTGGAGCCTTTTTGAGATAAAGGAAAGACAATACCTTGGACTTACAATAAGCAACTCTGATTTCCAAGTGTTGGTAGGCAGAACAATGATCTCCCCAGAATATTCACATTTTGACTCCTGGACTTGTGAATATGTTATATTAAATGGCCAATGGAAGAAAGGTTACATATGAAATTAAGGTTCCTAATTAACTGACTTTAAGGTAAGAATATTATGCCTGATTTACCTGTGGGCCCAATGTAACTGCAAGGGCCCTTAAACGAGGAAGAGGGAAGCAGAAGTGCCAGAACCAGAGAGACAGCATCATGAGAAGGATTTAACTGGCCATTGCTGGCTTTGAAGATGTAAGAGGGTCAAGAGACAAGAAATGTGAGTGACCTCTAGAAGCTGGAAAAGGCAAGTAAATGGATTCTCTCTGAGTGTCTGCAGAAAGAAAAGCAGCCTTGTCATCAACTTGATTGTCACTCAGTGAGACTGATTTTGGACTTCTGACTTCCAGGACCCTAAGATAACAAATTGGTGTTGTTTTTAGAACAAAGTTCCTGGTAATTTGTTACATTAATAATAAGAAATGGACACATCAAGAAAATCTAAAAAGGAGAAAAGAACAAATAAAAAGAGTAACATAAAGACTAGATGAGCACAGGGAACTCGCATGTGTGCACATTCGACAAAAGAAGCTATAACGTGATTACAGAAAGGAAGTCATAATAAACAAATAAGTGTATATTGGAAATATGGAAAGGAATACAGAGAACAACAATATAAGGACAGACAAAGGCATCCAGCCATGATTTTTCTCTCTTTAGCAGTTTGAAAGACAGAAAATATTCTTTTCTTTTTTCCGGTTCTGCAGTTCTGAATTTTGAAAACTTCGCAAAAAATTAAGCATTCAATTCAAATGCCAAATAAGAAAACTTTTAGTTCAAATTCAAAGAAAAATAAAAATGGGCATCTCATAGATTCAACAGATGTTCAAATCTTTCAAATTTGAGCGAGATAGGCAAGGTGCTTTAGGTTCCTTTGCTTCTCTCACTTCAAGCTATTTGTTAGTTAGAATGTTTGATTTTCTGATCCTCTGCCCAGAAAAATGTATTGCCAGTGGAAAGTATTGTCAATAAACAACCATAGAATTCTGCTTTAAATCCTTCTGATGCTTATAAGAAAAGACACGAATTCATTTTGCAGACATGCTTTTTCTGTTCACGATTGCAATTGAAAATTGCAGTGAGCTACTTAAAAGCAGAACCATTGAATGGAACTTGTCTTATAATAGAACCAGTTTTAAATGGACAATTGTATACCTCAGAGCTGTCACCAGCCTTTAGCCTTGTACACAGCATACATGGAATCAGTAGCTATCATATATTGAAGATAGTTAAGAATAGAGTTACTGAGCATCTATTGTCATCACAAAAATGTGAAAGCCACTAAGACAAATATGTGAATATAAACACAATCCCTGGCCTCAAGGTATTTAAAGTAAAATTGTTCTACCTACAATAAAATTCAGCACAGATATAATTTTACAAATTGTGATGCTGAAATAAATTGAAAAGAAGAAATGGTAATACTTTGTTACATAGTGTTTGGAAACATTCTGTAAAATTCTGGTTGTTGCATGGGGTGGCTTTACTACCTTTAAAGACTTACTTAGAAAATAAAAATAAATACATTCTAGAAAATACCACATTATAACTGTGGTATAATACCACATTATAACATTTAAAAGAATTAACTTTGGTCAGAGACGGTGAAATTCCAACCCTGACTGTCACCAGATGAGTGATTCAGAGCAAGTTACTCAGCCTCCCCAAACCTCAGTTTCCTCAAATGTGAAACAACGTTCTTTGATAATACTTGTCTCAGAGGTTTGTTGTGAACTTTGCTTGAGATAATGCATATAAAGCAGTTGTCACACTTTACATCCTTTCGCATATTAGGTGCTCAATAAATACTTGTGTGGTGGTTGGTAGATATTTCAAATTATAAACACCTATAGATAAAGATTACCTTGATGTTATTTTAATTTTGGGATACTTTGATCTATTTCATTTTGATAAATTCAGTTCATCTAAGGAGAAATATTGAGCATATTTTAAAAAAGTAAAAGGTTAAATGAATTTAAAACAAATTTCCCTATGTCAAATATTTTAAATGTGTCTACATTTTGAGTGTAAGAATCAAGCAGAAAATTCTGATTTGAACTCAATTTCTGCCAACTGAAATCATCTTAGAGCAAAAATTTTTTCCAGAATAAGATTATTTCTTTTAAAAAGGATTAATACACTAAAATATCTAGTTTGAAATTCCAATATGTACTAGGTAGCACTTTAAAACATGCACAATGCAATAATTTTTCAGGTACATAGTCAAAAAGTTCAAGATTCAAAGTCATCTAAGAAATATGAAATTTATAAACCATAATGTGTAGAAATATAAAATTTACATTTGGATTTATTGTATTTTAATCTATGATAACTGACACACTCATTTTTATATTATCATTAAGGGCAAGAACTACAGCTTTTATTTTCAATTCATAGCATAATCCTGGCACAAAATAATTGTGCAAGCAACATTTTTCGAATGTATAAATTAATCAATTTATATAATAACTCAACAAAACATGAGTTAAATTCAAGATAATGGCTGTTTTATTCTTATAGGCTATTCATCTACATTTTACAATATAAGTCTAGCTCTCTAAAACAATGTGATTACCTGTGAAGAACACATGTTATTTAAAAATCTTAAAATTGTTTTAATGAGTGAAATAAACTTAAAAGCTTCATGTATGCCCATAGCAAATATTGTAATTATAATCAAAATAATTAAATATCAAGCAATACGATGGTGATTTTAAACTATGTTATTCTATTTGCCTAATTACCATTACAGTTTAAATGTATTGTTTTCTCTAGCTGTCTTCAAGATATTTTGTCTTTACAGTTCTGAAGTATCATTAGAGTATGTATTTATCATATTTATCTGACTGATAAATGTTGTACTTCCAATGATTATAGAATCATTCCTGTCATCAGTTCTAAAAAGTTATCAGCCATTAGCTCTATTTTCTTTTCCTTGTACTTTGTTGAAAGGCATTTAGAAAGTCTCATTCTCCCCTCCTTATCACTTAGTATTCTCTTTCATACGTCTTTCCATTCACTAATTCTCCTTTAACTATGTTTAAGTTGGGGATTAATGTGTCTAGTGAATTTCTTATTTCACAATTATACTTTTTATTTCAAGAAGTAAATAACTTTTCTCTTTATTTTGATAGTTTCTTGATACATGTGTATGTTTTAATGAGGATGTATTTTTCTTAATTGCATATATAGATACTCTATTTTTTATCTGATTACTGAAACTTCTGTAGTTTCTTGGAGCTTAACTTGTTGCTTTTGGATTTAATTAACTCATCATTGTAGTATGCTTTATAGTGTATTTGGTAATCTGTGTTGATGAGTTTATTGCTCGGTTTTATTATATGGGAGTCTTGCAGGAATAATTTAAAATCAGAACTTAAAAAAAATTCTGTTAGTATCTTGAGGTACCCCCAACCTAAGACCATTTTGGTACCCTTGAGAATTACAGATTATGTAATAAATAAAACATTTAGCTTCCCCACATGTATTTTCATCCAAAGTTTAGCCTACCCAGAGGGAATCCAACCAAAGGGCAACCCCCATCCTCCAGCTGCTGGCTAGTTTGGGAAAGTTCCCTGCAGCTTTGACTTTCTGCCTCTGTGGTTCCATCTCCAAGTTGCTAAAGCCTAACGAGAAAAAAAATGGTAAATATCCATATCATCTCTTATGATGAAAAGCTATTATGTTTTCAAAATTTAACTAATCACCCTTAGAGGAAATGCTGAAAAGGATTTTGTTTCCCATTTTTTTCCCCTTTGAATTAATGGAGATCTATCTATCTATCTATCTATCTATCTATCTATCTATCTATCATCTGTCTATCTATCATCTATCTACCGTTAGATTACATAGGTAAAACATAACTTTCATTAAGAATTATTTGGGGACTCAGATCTATCTCAAAAAATTCTTGATATTTATATTTTACTTACTTTAGATACATGAAATATTTCTGGACATATAGAACCCTTCCTGCATCCCTAAGCACAAAGATGAGCAATGATTTACAAAAACAAACAAAATCACTACAAGTCCTAAATAGACAAAAGTTAATAATTAATACAGTCATTTTAATCTAGATTTGGGATTCCTAGCAGCACACAGAGTTATAAGGATATACACTGCGGTAGGCTGAAAAATGTCCTTCTAAAATATATCATGTCCTAATCCTGGCAACCTGTAAATGTTACCTTCTATGGATAAAAGTAATCTTTACAGATGTGATTAAAGTAAGAATCTTGAGATGTGTAAATTGTCCTAGAGTATATGGGTGAGCCCTAAATGCAATCACATGTGTTCTTGTAATAGTGAAGCAGAAGGGGGTTTTACATAAACAAAGCCAAATATGGTAATACACTCAAAGAAGCCAGAATTGGAGTGCCACAGCCACTAGAAGCTAGAAGAGGCAAGGAATAGATTCGACCCTAGAACCTCCAGAGCGAATGCAGCCCTGATAATAACTCTTAGCACAATAAGAGTGACTTCAGAATGCTGGCATCTGAACTGTGAGGTAATAAATTTCCATTTTTTTAAGCCATAAAATTTGTGGTAATTTGTTACAGCAGCCACAGGAAATTAATACACACGCATACATACACAATTGAGGTATAAATCACTGCTATATTTAAGATACTAGATTCAGAGAAGCATAATATCAAAAACTCTATAATTTTTTCTGCACAGGTCATTTTTAAAAGATCAATTTTTTAATTATTTAAGCAAACTACAAAAGCCTTGAAATACATTACTTCAGAAAAAATAAATCTCCTTGTTTTATTACTGATCTTTCTTGTTTAGAAAACTAAAGGCTACTTTCATTGTTATTTGCTCATTGTTTTCTTGTCTGGGAGATGATGACATAAAATCAATGAAGTGTTTGTTTTTGTTGCCAAAAGCCTAATGTGAAGAAATAAAATCTACTTAGCATGAAGTTGGTCCTTTTTACAACAAATAGCTTTTATTTTTAAGCCATGTTATGTGCCTATGAAAGGAAAATTTGGATTATAGGAAGAAAACAATGGGATTTTCTTTCTAAGTACTTGCAAACATAAAAATAGCCAATACAGAAGGCTAAATAAAAAATTCTTTTTTTTTTTTTTTTTTTGAGACGGAGTCTTGCTCTGTCGCCCAGGCTGGAGTGCAATGGCGTGATCTCGGCTCACTGCAACCTCCGCCTTCCGGGTTCATGCCATTTTCCTGCCTCAGCCTCCTGAGTAGCTGGGACTACAGGCGCCCGCCATCACACCTGGCTAATTTTTTGTATTTTTAGTAGAAACGGGGTTTCACCGTGTTAGCCAGGATGGTCTCGATCTCCTGACCTCGTGATCCGCCCACCTCGGCCTCCCAAAGTGCTGGGATTACAGGCGTGAGCCACTGCGTCCGGCCAGTAAAAAATTCTTAAAACAAACACATAGAAAATACTATTTTGATAAACTAGTAATCATCAAGAAAAATTATTAGAAAGAGGACTTTGAACTCTTATTTACTGTTGAAATTTGATAAATCCAATTCAGTTAATTCAAACCAAGACTACACTTTTAAATTTCCTTTATAAGAGAAAAGTAAAACAAAACCAAAAACCCTCAACATTTATTACATTTGATTATATATTAAGAGACACAAAATGTAACTTACTATGACATAGTCCATCAATTACTATCAATATCTCCAATGGGCATAATAGTAGAAAATAGAAAAGCAAACAATGTTTTGAACTTCAGTGCTGCCCTGAAGATTTTAGTAAATAAAGGCTGTCAACCATTGTAAAAATCTGTAAAGCTAAAGAACAGTCCCCCAGGCCATCCTCAATTTTGACACTAACTGCAAGTCAGGAGAAGGTCCCTAACCTCATGCTCATTTCTGATAATTTGCTAGAAGGACTCCAGATGATTATGGAAATTGATTATACTCCTGGTTACAGTTTATTACAGTGAAAAGATACACATTAAAATAGGCCAATGGAAGAGATGGATGGGACAGAGCCCAGAAAAGTTCCACATGAATTTCCAGTTGCTCTGTCCCAGTGGGTCATGAATAGTGCTGACTCCTGGCAATGCTGTATGACAATGCGTGCAGAATGTTGCCATCCAGGGAAGCACACCACAGCCTTCATGTTGAGAGTTTTATTGGCTGTTGGTCTCCTAAGCCTGGTTAATCACTCATATGATTAACCACAGTTTCCATACCCCACTCTGAATCACATTGTTAAACTATCTAATGTGGCCCAAAGGTCCCAGGTCAACAAAATTGGTTTTATCAGGCATGACATTCCAAGGGCTTAAAGATCACCTCCTAGGAGCCAAGGGTGAAGACCAGATCTCTTTTTACATAAAGTTAATTTTTTTTACTACACATCTTCCTAATTTTTCTCATGCTGAGCAATTTCTTTATTTTGACTGTTGCAAAATAAGGTCAAATTCCAATGCTCTTCATCTTTACTCACCCTTATGCTCTTTTATTCTCTCTAACAGCCCAAAAACATGCACAATTCAAATGAAACATTGCTTCTAAATGTTTATTTGGGAGTTGAAAAGCTGTGTCTATTTTTAAAGCATGTATTTACCACATACTGTGCTAGAAGTTCACATGCCAGGAGATAAACGGGATTTTTCAGGTATTTGTTTAGATGCAAATTGCCTAGTTGGAACCACAGTTTCTCAAAACACTATTTCTCAGCCATGTGTACATTAATGTAATGAGATGACTGTTATTTCAGTTCAAAATAAGAACTTTTCATACTAACCAAATGTTGCTGATGTACCCCTTTAACATTAAGCACAGTGCTAGCAGAGAAAATAAATCATAGTGTAAGTAAGAATATGTGAAAATATCTTAGAAAACCTAACTTTTTATCCATCCATATAGACAAATTTTTGAAGAAAAATAAATAAAACAAAAGGAAGATAAATGGTCTAAGTACAGAATCAGCACAGGTAGTGAGACAGAATATAATTATGCCCATTTGTAAAACTTTCTTGATGAAATAATAGATAAGCATTTGTAATAGAGTAGGTGCACTGTATCCAAGTGTTTTTGTTTGAGATTATTCATCCAGTCTTAAACAAGAGTCTTAAAGAGTTGAAACAAGCCGCATCAGTAGAAGGTGTTAGATGATTTATTTTACAATTATAAACTCAATTTAAAGTTTGAAAGCTTTAGAATAATTAGTGAAGTATACTGTTTTTTTTCCAGAATGGGTATTATATTGGTAAAATAATGGTTTTGAACAGTACTTTTTTCATATGGTCAAAGTTATTTTCCTTACACTTCAAATATTTCTGATTCTCAGGCACAGATTACATTAATCAGTAATGACTGATGTGGACTGATTTTGTGGACAAGTTTAGAAGAAAAGGGAGAATAATTTGAATCCTTTAGATGTTAATTGCTTTGGTATTTCTCCCTAAAATTGAATGTGTCCTTAGATAGCTGGCATAGTTTGTGCTGTGAGCTAATCTTTGAAGAATTCATTTTATATCAATTTAAAGGGCACATTTTTTATTTTCTATTTAAATGATTAAAATTCAGTCCTTGAGAATGCTGACTAATACAGGGTGATATTTAACCTGTTTAACAACTGAGGCGAATTGTCTAACTGCTAATCAGAGCAGATGCTGGTGTATCTTAAAAATTAAACTTACAAAATCTACACTGATATTATGGTAACAATTCAGTCTTTCACAAAAATGTGTTGATCCAAAATAAGAGGGAAGTCTTTATACCCAATAAAAAGGTAATATTAATGGCATATAATAGTATAACATAAGTTAAAAATATTCCCAGGATTTTGCTAAAAAGATATTCTTGCTTATCCTTAAAATGACATTTCTTGACTATATTCGGTGTAGTAGGAATATCAGAAAATGCATCCACCCTAACATAATAGAAAATTTGTTAATATTAGGAATAATCAGTCTGGTATTCTGTACCAAGCACTCTTATGAGAGCTTCATGTAGATGAGCCAATTTAATCCTCATGACAACCTTATTAAATTAATATAACACAGCAACCTTATGATGATGACGTAGGTAGTAATATTATCACCATTTTATGGATGAAGAAAAGAAAGTACACAAAAGTTGAGTAATTGAGCAAGCTCACACAACTAGTAAGTTGCCAGCTGGAGATCAAACCTAAGGAAACTATCTCCAGAGTCAATTTTCTGATAGCTATGCTGTTCGGCATTTCCCCACTTTTAGGAAGGGCTCATGCTATTATGCTCAAAGTGTTTCCTTCTTTTCAGTTCTCCTGCTTTTAACCTTGGTTTTATAAGACTTAAACATTTTCTTCTGCTTTTTTTTTTTTTTTTTACTTTACAAAAGATAAAGTAAAATAAAATTTTAAGCAATGACTATAAACACAAACTAATATTTTTTGGGGAAAAATTGAAATATAAAGCATTTCACAAGACATCAAAATTTTAATTACTCAGGTGCAGTGACTTGCGTTATTACCTGGCCAGCTTTTCTAGAACTTTTACATGATGCCAAAGGAACTGTTAGCTTTGCCAAAAAGTGGCCATTTGCTACCCAGTGATGACAATTACCTGTCTCCTCCTTTTCAAATTCTTACTCTCCAAATGGGAAGTACTGTCAGCCAATTTTATAGATGTCCTTATTTGAGGAAAGGGCATCAAATCCAGAGATTATGTTGAGCAGTGAATATGTCAGCAAACCAAGCCCACAACATAGAGAGTAAATAACACACGGGATGGTGCTCAACAGGCAGCAAAGTCAAGTGATGGCTGCCAAGCAATAGTTGCTTGATCAAAGGCAATGGGCCAGGCTCTCAGGATCAGGTTTGGATTAAATGATTAAACTGCAGGGTTGGAAGTGCTCACTGGGATTCCAGCTAAACTCCTGTGCCCTAGAGGAATCACCACAGACTGAAGCAGCTGCTACTTCTGCAACAAACCTTGTCAACAACAACAAACAGGCTGAATTCACTTCTATTTCCTTAGCTTCCTAATTAACACTATGAAACACATTATGCTTTTCTAATTCAGTTTCTATAAAAATATAGTTGAACTAAATTATTTCTTCTTTGTTTATAAATGTCATCCTAAATATTCTCAACATTTTCTCAATATGATGCTCTCACTAGCCTCCTTCTCTCTATCACATGTGGTAGAAATGAATCGATTTCCTTCCAGGCTACCTTCTTCCAAACGTATTTCAGGCAGTAACCTGGGCTGTTCTCCAGATCCCTGGCACAAGCCCTTTTGCTCCCAGCTCTCCAGGGAGACCTTCTGGAAGAACAGGGGCAGTGCAGCCTATGCCCTGTTTTTCTTCTCCAAGTTCTACTGTTCTGACCATCCATAGGGCTCTAAAACAGGACTGTATGCCTGGCTTGTACATAGCATAAACCTCTACAGTTCTTGGAATTTTTCAAAGTGATACCACCTTTTTGTTTCAGTTATGCTTTAAAGTCTGCTTTTAATTTAAATATACTGTAAATTACTTGTTATTTTCACTGTACAGACGAAGAAAGGAGGCTTAAAAGGTTAATAGACTTGCTCATGGACACACAGTTAATAGTAGAAGAGCTATTTGTGGCCTCTAGGCTGGTGTTTGCACCAATGGACTAGTTTCCACTTCCAGAATATGTTACAGGCCTCTCTATTCACTCTGGTACTTAATTCAGCAGGATATAGATAGTATGTGATCAATAATCCTCAGTGGATTATATGAATTACCATTCTTAAAATACTATTACACAGTTGAAGTAACCCCTGCAAATCAATAAGCATAACATTTAGTTAAAGTGGCCCATGTGACTTTCCTCCACAGGAGCCATATTGTCTCCAGTGAAGTAAAATTAATTCTTGGGGAAGAACACAATAAATTGTATGTACTACAATGATTTGTGGCTCAACACTATCTGTTAAAATCGTATTCCTTAGTATTCAATTTTTCTTATTAGGAAGCATTTTATTTAATTTAATTTTTATCCTTAGATGTGTGACAATGAAAACATTGAACCCTAACCTAGAGGAAGCTACAATATTGGTGAAAAAATAAACAGTGAAGAGGGATTCTTTAGTTCTTCCTTCCCTAATAATAATATAACAATGCTTTGATTATTAGATATCTCCAAATCAATCATAGGATTTCATTCATTCAGCAGGTGTTTGTCAGGCACCCACTAGGTGTCTGGGTGCCAAGTATTATTCTGGCCTATGTGTCAGCATGCTGTGTACAATGAAGAATGATTCAAAAAGAAAAATACCTGCTCTCCACTCTTTATTGTTAAAGGTAGTTTGAAATTGACAAGAGGAATAGAGAAGGAACTATCACATACGCATGTGCCATTTAACCATTATTGTAATGATTTGCCAAGTTAATTCATTTTACACGTGAGAAAATGTATGAAGCATAAAAGGTTAAGCAACAAGGCAAATTCACCCAGCTGTAGGGTGATCAGCTTGTCCTGTTTGCCCAGGAATGCCCCAGTTTTAAATCTTAAAGTCCTTTATTCCAGGTAAGCTGGCAAGTTGATCATCTTGTAACTGGTAAGAGTCAGAATAGGATTCAAATTAAAAAACTGACAGACAAAATACAAAAAAAATAGTCTCCTCTGTTGCGCATTTTATGCTGCCTCTTTGACCCAATTTATTTACCTGGTCAATCTTTTACTAAAGGTTTATTTTCTAGTAATCACTTAAAAAAACTTGAATACAACAACTAAACATGAAAGTTATCAAATGAAAACATAAAGAAATACACCCCCAAAGAATCATTTGGTGATCTTCTTTTTGGACGCTGTATTTGCATTCAAAATAAGAGGGAGCAAAATTTATCTGTGACATTTGGTATGCTTAAAGGTAATTCAAAAATATCTCTGCTATAAAATATCTCTTAAAGTGTATAGATAGGGTAAGATCATGTCAGTGGTTGGGAGAGATAAGGATTGGAGAAGAACACTGCAGGTCTAAAGCAGTGAACAATGGTAGTCAACCAGGAGCCCATATCCTAACATCACAATCTGGTTGCACTTTGTGCTAAGAACAATCATAATTGTGTAGTCACCAAGCAGAAATCACCATAAATATAGCTGTTCCCTATTAATCACTATGAACATCTGCAACAATTACTCATGCAGAGAATAATGATTTAGCAGCTGTGCATGCTAGAATAAGACTTGTGTAATATTTAGGAAGACAGAGATAATGCATATATCATTCTAACAAAAGCTCCAGCATATATGATTTATAATTTTTCCCTTAATGAAGTAATACAAATTATTGCTAGTTGGAGACGTAAGACACAAGTATATTGCCTTGAGCAATGTCTGTTAATATTTGTTGGTATGCATTTTGTAAATTAATATAACAACCACAAAACAATTTGTGTGTGTGTTTTGTTGTTTTAGTTTGGTTTTCTGTAGTTTCTCGGAAAGTTTCTCAGAGAAACTTGGTTCTGAATTCACATCTACTTAATGGGTATTTTTAAAGTGATGTGATTTCTTTGCATTCTAATATTTTAATGGTATTTATTTCCAGTTTAGATTTTATGGTATGTGGTTGAGAGCACAGACTCAGAAGTTAGACTCGAGAACACACAAATTGCAAGTCAACCACTGTGATACGTGCGCGACTCTTCTTTTTCCTTGGGACTTTTCTTACTACTTGCATTCTTTTTTTATAATCTTTTCTTGCTAATTACATTATTTCATTAACTGTTCGAGTTTATTAATCTGGAAAGTAATGCTTCTCCCAACCACAACTCATGCCAACTCCCTTGTTATATGTCTTCACCCCTTCACAGCCAAACTTCTTGAGTGTTTTGCATTCAGTTGTTGCATTCATTACCTCTTCTTCCCTACCTCTCTTCCACTCCCCCAACTGCTAAAAAACTAATTTTGCCCCAACTACTTCGCTGATTCTTCAAATCCTCCTCATAGATTAATCTAATAGACAACCGTGTGCCCTGATTTTTCATGTGAAAGCGTTTTACAAAATTTGGTTTCTATACTCTGTATTGCTTTCTTAAATAGAAAATATACCTTCTAGGTCTGATCAGTATTCTTCTCCTCCAAGGCAATCTCAAAATAAGGATATTCTTTGGAGTTGTGTTCCCTAATACAATCCTGATCTCATTTATCCATATAAATCCATTGCCTATTTAAATACTGGTGACTCATAAGTTCCTATCTTTTTCCGGATTGCTTTTCTGTCTCCACATGTGCATTCCACGGCCAGTGTAAATCGAATGAGCCCAGAACTAAAACTACCAAGAACTGTACTCCCAAGGTAACCTCAGTTCCCATCATCAAGGTCTCTGTCCACTACGCCCTAAATTTTAAGTGTCACTCATTCTAATTCTTTAACTCCCATAAGTCTTTGACCTCATTGAGACCTTCAGTCTTCTCATTGTGCCTCCTCCATTGCACATCCACTTCTCCCTTCACGTAGCTGTTTAGATTCAACAACCCATTCTTACACTCATTCCATTACAAATATCCTCTGTTATATTTCCCTGGCTAAATCTGATCTACCTACTTTGTCTGGACCAAATCAGATGAATATGTCTTTAGAGAAGAACCAAGCCAATAGGGGTATCATTTTAAATCTAGAGCCAGTAATTTCTTTCTCCCATAAATATACCTACTGTATTTACTTTCCACTTTCCTAGGAAAATATTTTTACATTTTATCTCTAAGAAAACCTCCATAAATGCATAATCCTTCTTATTTTGATTATTAAGCTTTGGATTTCTAGTTCTCTGAGAAATAAAAGTATTCAAAAGATATTTTTCATAGGCTCCCCAAACTACATCCATTATCCTCCTGCAGTTGCAGCCATACTTTAATCTTGCTCGTGTTATTCTTGATGATATGTTCATCTTTGTTTCTGAAGTCAACTGCTCCAATATTGTACAGGACCTATCATCTGTTGAGCAGTGATGAATAGTAATTGTCCCCTACTTTATATCATGTTTTTCTTGCCCATTAATAAACAAAATTATTTCTCTTCTTCATTAACCCCTATATCGGCCTCCAGGCATCCCATCATTTTCTTTGCTTCCTTTTAAAGCAAAATTTTCCCCAAATATTTTCATGTATTTGTCTTTTCCACTACCTCCCTTTTAAAATTAAAAGCAATTTTTCTTTTGATTTTTACCAAATCAGGCTGCCACAATTGGCCTACATGTATCCAAATACAAATCAATAAATCCTAAGTCAGACAATCATAACTTGGGTCTATCTGCTGTGTTGTCAGTATTAAACGCATTTTTGACTTACAATATTTGTGACGTATGATGGCTTTATTGGGATGGAACCCCATCATAAGTTGTGGAGCAATGGTCAGTTGATAAACATTACCTTGTTGGCAATATACAACATTTGATGGTGATGCTGAATCTGTCTTGAAATATTCTCTTCACTTAGCTTTAGTGGCAGCTAGCTTATAAGACAACTGTTTAAATTAGTAAAAGATACACTTCCCTCAGGCAGATGTAGCTCTGAGTAAAAACTTATGACTTGGTTAGTAGGACACTTGTTAGACTTCAGCCCCCACTTGCCCCCTAAGCAGGCATCCTTTTATTAGATTTGACCTGCCTAATGTACCAGGCAGCCCCAAAGACAACAGTCTCTCTTAGTTCTCCTTCTTTCTTACTGCCTGCTGCCATCTTGCCCTCTTAACCTCTAAGTGTCAAAATGATCTCCAGGCTCAAGTTGAGGACTTTTACTCTTTTCTATTAAGACTAATTCACTAACTGTTCTCATCCAGTCTCCTAACTTAAATACTATGTACGTTCTCATCCATTCTCCTAACTTAAATACTACGTATCTATTGATAGCTACACACTGCATATCTCCCAGTTGGACCACTATTTT
Source organism: Pongo abelii (assembly GCF_028885655.2). NCBI lineage: Eukaryota > Metazoa > Chordata > Mammalia > Primates > Hominidae > Pongo > Pongo abelii. The sequence goes on from NC_071991.2 coordinate 115,940,280, forward strand.
CCCTGAAATCTAGAATTGTATCAGCCACTGCCTACTTGACATCTTGATTAGTAGACCTAACACTATATCACAAATACATTATGCCAAAAGCCAATTTCCTGATTTTCCTCCCAAATCTGCTTTTCTCTCATCTTTCTCTTCTTATTATTTGGGAACTCAATATTTCCATTTGCTCAGGCCAAAATTTTGCGGTCATCCTTGCCTCTTCTCTTATTATCATGCTAATCTGTCTGTAAACCCTTTTAATTTTACTTTCTATAAACTCTTTAACTCAACCCTTCTCACCCCCTTTACTGTTAACAGACTGATCTAAGTCACTATGGCACACAGGAAACTATTACAATAATCTCCTACCTTGTTTCTCTTATTCCGTCCTTAGCAGTCTGCTATTAAGACACAAACCAGAATAACCTTGTTAAAATGTAATTAAGATGATTATTTCACTGCTCTTCTCAAAACATTTCAGATTTCCCCTCTCAGGGTAAATTCCAAAGACCTTTCCATGGTCACGGCCATATGTATAATCTGTTAATTGTCCATCCTGCTCCAGTCCTACTGGTCCCATTGCTATTTCTCAAATATGACACACTTTCACTCAGAGTTTTTGCACAAGTTACTCTTTCTGTCTGGAGCACCTCCTACAAGTGTCCAAATGGCTCACTAACTCACTTACTTGACGTAAGTCTGTTCAAGTAGCCCCTCACATCCTATCTCCAGTCACTTGACACATAGTTCTTCTCACTGCATTCAGTCTATGTTTTTCTTACTCACGTTTATATTCCCAGAACTTAAAGCAGTGAATAACACACCAGGAACACTCAGTAACCATTTGCTAAAAGAAGAATGAAAGTGCAGTTGGGAAGTAGGGAGTAAGGCCTCCCTAGTTTTATCAACATTTTATCCTTGGCAGTTCTTTTTTTCTGTAGCATAACAAAAGTACTAGATTAATTATTGACACCTATGCCAATTAGATCATTTTCCAGAAAAAAAAAGTCAGCATTTTATTCACTTCTTTATAGGAAGCAACTCTGACTCTACAGATATTGGTTGGAAATACAGTCAGCATAAGTCAGTGTAATTCTTTAGCTAAGATTTTTATTTTCCACAATCAAGTTCCAATAACCACACACATTTTTCACAATTAGCTTTGAAAATTACAGCCGTTTTGATTGCTGATGTTTTAAATAACAAAAGTGAAATCCTTTTCACAGTGGGGGTAAGATATATTTAACTTATTCTTGTTAAGCCTTTTGAAAGAATTGGTATAGAATGAGGCCTTTATTTGTAAATAATACTATAACCCAGTGTGACCACATATTTATTATTAATTAAATGCTAATGTTTATAGAAAAATCTATGCATTTTAAAGGATAAATCTTTTCTTCTTCCTTTGTAATATGCTGTATTGTGTTAGTAGACACATATATGTCTCTGAAGAATAATGTGGTTCAGAATAAGGCACAGACGAAAAAAAGAGTTAAGAATAGTATTTATCAAATGACCCCTGAAAAGCATTGCTTCATATGAACAAAGTCATTTTCTTCAAAATATCCCTGGCAAGTGTACGATCTAAAATGATTTCTCTGTTTCAATAAGCTTTATTCAATAATAAAGCTCAATTTTCAGAGAACTCAACCCTCCTTAGTGCCTCTGAATGGCTACATACTTGGTCAGCATAATTTCCTTTGAGGTTTAAATAATTTATTTCAGAATTTGGGATTCTGCTTTCTACTCCTGGTTCTTGAAAAACTCATAAAGAGAACATCATGCACGCCCCTTGTCGACACTACACTGCAGTGTATAGACATTACACAAAGGATATGATTGAAAAATAGTATACAAAGTCCCTATTTGTGAAATCATAATTAGCCAGTAAATTTACATTGGTAAATCCTTGTCTTTCCAAAAATATTCTGACAATAAACTATATATGCATGCCTATCCATATGTTTCTTCTTACCAGTCTTTAAAGTCTAGTTGCAACCACCATGTTATATGCTACTAAATACGAAGAGTTCGCATTTATATGTATTTTATTTAGACATAAATGACAAAACAAACGTATAAAATATCTATCCTCTACATGGAATAAATAACTATAATACTAAGATATGAAAAACATTTTCAAATGAAACTTTTAACTTAGCTTATTGCAAGCTAGTCACCAAATACTAATATAAAAGCATAGTGCTAGTCACAGTGAAAACAATCACATAAGAAAAAGCATACAAAATTTAGCATCCTGATAGAATGCATGCAAGAGCTTCTGAATTAAGTCCATTGCTTGATTTCACTAATGTTTATTTCTTTTTAAATTTTCAATTATGGTGAAATACACAAAACACAAAATATAACATTTTAACCATTCTTAAGTGTATAGTCCGGTAATGCTAAGGACACTCACATTGTTGTGAAACCAATATCCTGAACTCTTTGCATCTTGCAAAACTGAAACTCTACACCCACTAAAAAACAACTCCACATTCTACCCCTGGCTCCTGGTAACCATCATTCTATTTTCTATCTCCATGAATTTGATTACCCTAAATACCACATACAAATAGAGTACCTTTGTGGTTGACTTATGTCTTTTAGCTTGATGTCCTGCAGGTTCATCCATGTTGTAGTATGTCAGAATTTTCTTTCTTTTTAGGGATGAATAATATTCCATTTTATGTATACAACACATTTTGTTTGTTAATTCATCCACACCCATGGAAACTTGAGTTTCTCCCACCGTTTGACCATTGTGAATAATTTGTTTTGATACAGTAGCCATTCTAATGAGTGTGAGGGGTTTTCTCCTTGTGGTTTTGTTTACTAATGTGTTTTTTAAAATTTCTTTTATTAACAAGCCTTTTTAGAACAGGCTGGTTGAAATGATCTGGTTAAGGAAAAATCAGATGGCAAAAAAATAGCAATAGAGAATCATTTTTTGGAGACAGAGAATAAGAAATAATGAAAAGAACATTAAAAGGCCACTATAATCAGTACTAGAGACTATAGCATAATGACAATACGAACTTCAAATGAAAAACATAATTTTGCTGTAGAAACTTAAGCATCTCAAAATGAATTGGACTTTATACCTTATGGCCATATGAAGTAGCTGTTATGCCTCCTTGAGTCACTGGAGACATCTTCAGTGTAAGAAAATATTTAAATATAGCTAAAGCTATATTCTCTTCAGTGTAAGAGAATATTTAAATATAGCTATAGTGAAGACTTGTTTGTTTCATTTTTAATCATAAAAAAGAGATTCAGGTTTTTGGCATACAAAGATAACTCACTTTTTCTTCCCTCGAGTAGCTTCTCTCAGGTTAAGTTTATATAGATACACATATATATTATGCACATATGTGTATACATATTATACACACATATATAAGCTTAATATGTATATATTATAGCTATACATATGTTACATATAGAGATACATGTATACATGTATATAAATACACATCAAGACACATGCATATATGTATGTATATACACATGTATGTGCATATATGTATGTATCTCTCATATATGTATATATACATACATATATAAATATATGTCTGTGTCTCTCATATATGTATGTATCCCTATGTGAACAATAATTGTAGTGTATGTTCAAGTTTGTCATGTCTGCCATTGGTATTAAAATGTATTCTATATGTACTTTATATTCACTCTGTGTGTTTTTGTATATATGGTCACCCACACAACAGATGCAGGTTAACAAACCACTTCTGTTTTCTAGGTTCCCGAGGGAATATATTACTAACTATATTCTTTGTGAATATGAGCCCTCAGAATTTATTTTTAAATCATTCAGATGTGGTAGCTATGCCGGAGATGATGCTATTTAACAGAAAACAAGTATATTAAATGCCTTTAAAACACTATAAAGCAAATATCACAAAAAGTCCTTTTAAAATGAACCCAAGCAAAGTCAATAACCAATCAAATTTATTAGATTGCTCCTATGAGCACCTTTCCTCCTGTACCTGCCTTCCCTTAGTTTTCAGACTGTAACAACAGTGCTCAGCTGTGTCTCTGCTTACACTGTTCTCCAGAGCATCAAAGACACTCTCCCCCTCAGGTTCCCTGAGTTCAGAGTTTTCTGGAGTTTAAACCTGTATAGCTCCCCTTACAGAAGCTGCAGCCTATGTGGAGAGATGATGGGTACAGAATTAACATCAGAATCACTCCTGAGGCATTCTCCAAAAGGAACACTTTTAGTAAAGATGAGAACATTTTGCGGCCCATTTTCACAGCGCAAAATAAGCTCTGTTCTTTACCAAGAAATCTCAAAAAGCCAAAGATGGCTTTAAAAATTCATGCTATAAGGTCTTCTGATGTCTACTTCAGTAAAAATAATGATAGAAGCCATGAAATTTTCTTAAAGCAAAACAAACTCTAGTATTCAAACATTTCTGATTCAAAGAAAGCTTTTGGAAGAAATATAAAGACTAATAAAATAAAGTCCAGAAGAACTTAACTATAACTTGAAATAACTTTTATTCAAAACCTCACATTTTAAGTTTTCAATTTTAGTTCATATCGAAACATACTATATTTTCTCCTAAAGGTGATTAAGATAACCATCCCCTTGTACATGGCTTCATGTAAGATACACCTTATCAAAATGAAATCAGTTTGGGTAAGATAACAGTTAATACAAGATTAGACTTATGCTTTGTTAATTATGACCACCAAATCTTGACAACAATCCACAAAGCCCAGATATCTGCAAACAAGCATGTCTGGATTTTTGTTTAAATCAAGAAATGATAGGTTAAGTTGAGAATTGATGAACTGTCTCTATACAATACATATAAAGTACACTATACTACTCAGATTATATAACCATATTACTCCCATAAATGTTAAACATGAATATTCTAAATTAATGTTAAGTACCAACATGACAAAAAATAACAAAACTATAAAACTGTTGAAATAAAGTAGTAGGGGTGCTAGTTTACATGGGGTTATTTAGAATGCCTTTTTGGAGGAAGAAATATCTATTCTGAAACCTACAATATTAAAAATAATTTTGCGTGTGAAGTAGATAAGTGGCAGGAAGGTGGCCAGGAGCAGGTGCTTTTTGCAAGCTGTCTCTATTATTGGAGATGGCATGCATAAAGGTATTAGAGCAGAAATGACTGTCACCTGATCTAAGAAAAGAATAAAGCTAGAAGTTACTGAAGCTCAATGGTGGCCAGAATGATGTGAAATGAGGTTAAAGAGAAAAGTAGGATCCGTATTGAAGTCCAACATGCCTGGGTAAGAAATCTGAATGCTAGCTTAAGTCACTGGAAGCCACTGGTTTTAAGCTGGGAAGTGAAATAATCCAGTTTATGTTTGGACTGACAACTTTTGCTGCTTGCTGCTTTGGGGGGAATAGATTGGAGCAGGTAAGTGCAAGTCCCAAACAACCAGTTAGGAGACTGTTGCAGCAGTTAAAGTAGAGATGATAGTGAATGTGGCTAGAGGAAGGTCATTGGAGATGGAGATGTGGGGACAAATTTAAAATATATTTTGGGAGCTAATTAAACAAGATAATTGATAGAATGTGGAAGTGAAGGAGAAGAAGAAATAAAGAGGGGGGAGGGATAGCATTAGGAGATATACCTAATGTAAATGACGAGTTAATGGGTGCAACACACCAACATGGCACATGTATACATATGTAACAAACCTGCACGTTGTGCACATGTACCCTAAAACTTACAGTATAATAAAAAAAAAGAGAGAGACTCCTTACCCACAGCTTAAAACATTAAGTAATTAATGGGTGCTATTTACTAAGAAATAAGCTTATTTGGGAAGAAGGATTACATGTTCAGGGGACTCATAATATAAGGGTAAGATAAGGTTTTCTGGAGAAATTTACTAGTAGAGTAGAAACACACTTCATGTGTCCCTGTCTTCTCACTATCCTCTAAGTTGCATGCTTGGATCAGGTATAGCTTGTTTCACTAAACAGCATTTTCCAACAAAGGGGCCCTCTTACCCATTGTTTTACATATTCGTAGGTAATTGAGGTTGAAGAAACATTTTCTTGACCACTGAATAATGTAAGTTCACTGATAAAGAAAAAGGCTTCATAATGGGTACCTCTGGAGCTCAGTTGTCTGGACTTCCTTTGTGATAGCTCAGATATGCTGAACAAAACTTGCTAAACTCCTAAAACAGGAGAGAAAATGAGTCTCCAGAGCTCTCTGAATTTGGCTGTCCTCAGAAAGAGAGAAAAATCAAAAGATTGGGATGTTCGTAGGCTATGCAACAGTGAAAATCAAGCAGGAAATTTGAAATGGTAAGGGAACAGCTGGATTTAAAATATACATTTGAATATATATTTCAGGTAAGAACCATAGTATTGATAGTCACAAACAGGGAGATGGGAGAGGACAAAAGACTTTGCAAATACCAGTAGTTAAAGGGAGGTTAGAAGGGGAATATCTGAGAAAGGAGAATAAGAATAATTGATTAAAGAAACAGGGAAGAAAAAAAAAAAAAAACTCTCAGTGTATTTTCACCTTAAGCTAAAAGCTGTTGGCGGGGAGATAGGGAGGGCTTCAAAATGGAAGGTATGGTCAGCTATGTAGACTGCTATGAGCATTTATAAGACAAACACAGAATCTGCAGACAGCTGCTGAGAATCAGAAGGGTTACTAAGTGATGTACTAAGATTCACTTAGACGTTAGGAAAAAATAAATTTCTAAAATATTTTCTAATAAAAATAAACAAGCATATGTAAAAGATGTAAAATGTTTGTCAGTCAGGTGTAAAGTTATAAAATAAACTGAACATTTTCCCTAAGCTGACTTTTTGCTTCATATCTTATTATTAATTTTGACTACATTTGTTCTAGGTCTGAGAGTAGAGCCTAGAGTCATACTTCTGGTGTGTCAGGCATTCCAGAAGCCATCATGGTACTGATTGATATTTCATAAATTACACTTATTAGAATATTTTTAAAGGACAAAAGACTTACATGATGCATCTGTGGGGCCTGGGTCCATAACATATGCTGTACTTTCAATGCATTTATGTCAGTCCAGACATGAAACTTCATTGAAACTTGTATGTGAGATTAAATTTGCAAAGTTGGCTATTTTCATGCGCGTCCGTGTGAAGAGACCACCAAACAGACTTTGTGTGAACAACATGGCTGTTTATTTCACCTGGGTGCAGGCGGGTTGAGTCCTAAAACAGAGTCAGGAAGGGAGACAGGGGTGGGGCCGTTTTACAGGATTTGGGTAGGTAAAGGAAAATTACAGTCAAAGGGGGTTGTTCTCTGGTGGCAGGAATGGGGGTCACAAGGTACTCAGTGGGGGAGCTTTTGAGTCAGGATGAGCCAGGAGAAGGAATTTCACAAGACAATGTCATCAGTTAAGGCAGGAACAGGCCATTTTCACTTCTTTTGTGATGGAATGTCAGCAGTTAAGGCAGGAACCGGCGATCTGGATGTGTAGGTGCAGGTCACAGGGGATATGACGGCTTATCTTGGGCTCAGAGGCCTGACATTCCTGTCTTCTTGTATTAATAAGAAAAACAAAATGAAATAGTGTTGAAGTGTTGGGGCAGTGAAAATTTTGGGGGATGGTATGGGGAGATAATGGGCAATGTTTCTCAGGGCTGCTTTGAGCGGATTAGGGGCGGCGTGGGAACCTAGAGTGGGAGAGATTAAGCTGAAGGAAGATTTTGTGGTAAGGGGTGATATTGTGGGGTTGTTAGAAGGAACATTTGTAATTTAGAATTATTGGTGATGGCCTGGATACGGTTCTGTATGAATTGAAAAACTAAATGAAATAAGAGAAGAGAAAAACAGGTATAAAAGGTCTAAGAATTGGGACGACTCAGGACATCTGATTAGAGTGCCTAAGGAGATTCAGCATAGTCCTGCCAGCAAAGATTATTTATTTACTTCAAGAGTTAAGAGTGGCAATTTGGGGGTAGCACCAGGAGATATCAGCTGTGATGGCTTGTAGAAACAGTGTAAACCAGCAGTGTAAACAAGAGCAGGGCATGTATGAGTAGTTGAGAACAGTGAATAGGAGTATGACTAGACAGATGATAGTAGGGATGACAAGTTTTTTTGGGGCACAGTCTAAGTTGGTCTGGTGTCTGGAATGAGACTGGGGCCTAATAAAAAGGAGCTCAAATGGGCTGTACCTTGTAGCATTCCGATGACAGGTCTGAATTCTGAGAAGCGAAAGTGGTAAAAGTATTATCCGGTCCTTTTTAAGTTGGTGGCTGAGCTTGGTGAAGTGTGTTTTTAAAAGACCTTTAGTCCGTTCTACTTTTCCTGAAGACGGGGGGCCATAAGGGATATAAAGGTTTCACTGAATACTAAAAGCCTGAAAAGCTGCTTGGCTGATTTGACTAATAAAGACTCGTCTGTTGTCAGACTGTATAGAGGTGGGAAGGCTAAACTGAGGAATTATGTCTGACAGAAAGGAAGAAATGACTGCGGTGGCCTTCTCAGACCCTGTAGGAAAGACCTCTACCTATCCAGTGAAAGTGTCTACCTAGACTAAGAGGTATTTTAGTTATCTGACTCTGGGCATGTTGAGTAAAGCTAATTTGCCAGTCCTGGGTGGGGGCAAATCCTCGAGCCTGATGTGTAGGGAAGGGAGGGGGCCTGAATAATCCCTGAGGAGTAGTAGAATAGCAAATGGAACACTGAGAAGTTATTTCCTTGAGGATAGATTTCCACGATGGAAAGAAAATCAGAGGTTCTAAGAGGCAGGCTAGTGGCTTGTACTATAGCACCGCCTGTCTTTGCTGGTGTGTGGTGATTAGGCCTGGTGGAACTGCCATCAATAAATCAAGCATGATCAGGGTGAGGAACAGGAAAGAAAGAAATATGGGGAAATGGGGTGAATGTCAGGTGGATCAGAGAGATACGGTCATGGGGGTCAGGTGTGCTATCAGGAATAATGTGGGAGGCCGGATTGAAGTCCGGGCCAGGAACAATGGTAATTGTGGGACTTAACAAAGAGTGAGTACAGCTGAAGGAGCCGGGGAGCAGAAAGTATATGCATCAGGTATGAGGAAGAAAATAGTCTTTGGAAGTTATGAGAAATGTAGAGAGTAAGTTGAGCATAGTTTGTGATTTTTAGGGCCTCTAAAAGTATTAGGGCAGCAGCAGCCGCTGCACGGAGACATGATGGCTAGGCTGAAACAGTAAGGTCAAGTTGTTTGCATAGAAAGGCTACAGGGTGTGGTCCTGGCTCTTGTGTAAGAATTCTGACTGCACTAACCATGCCTAGGAAGGAAAGGAGTTGTTGTTTTGTAAGGGATTGAGGTTTGGGAGATTAATCAGACATGATTAGCAGGGAGAGCACATGTGTTTTTATGAGAATTATGCCGAGGTAGGTAACAGATGAGGAGGAAATTTGGGCTTGACTGAAGTAATGGGGGCTGCCTGTGAAGCTTTGCGGCAGTACAGCCCAGGTAATTTGCTGAGCCTAATGGGTGTCTGGGTCAGTCTAAGTGAAAGCAAAGAGAGGCTGGGATGAAGGGTGCAAAGGAATAGTAAAGAAAGCATGTTTGAGATCTGGAACAGAATAATGGGTAGTAGAGGGAGGTATTGAGGATAGGAGAGTATATGGGTTTGGCACTATGGGGTGGATAGGCAAAACAATTTGGTTGATAAGGTGCAGATTCTGAACTAACTTGTAAGCCTTGTCTGGTTTTAGGACAGGTAAAATGGGGGAATGGTAAGGGGAGTTTATAAGCTTTAAAAGCACATGCTGTAGCAGGCAAGTGATAACAGGCTTTAATCCTTTTAAAGCGTGCTATGGGATGGGATCTTGACATTAAGCGGGGTAAGGGTGATTAGGTTTTAATGAGATGGTAAGGGGTGCATGATCGGTCGCCAAGGAGGGAGTAGAGGTATCTTCTACTTGTGGGTTAAGGTGGGGGGATACAAGAGGGAGGATGTGAAGGAGGCTTTGAACTGGGGGAAAAGGTGGCAATGAGGTGTGGCTGTAGCCCAGGAATAGTCAGGGAAGCAGATAATTTAGTTAAAGTGTTTTGGCCTAATAAGGGAACTGGGCAGGTGGGGATAACTAAAAAGGAGTGCTTAAAAGAGTATTGTCTAAGTTGGCACAAGAGTTGGGGAGTTTTAAGAAGTTTAGAAGCCTGGCTGTCAATACCCACAACAGTTATGGAGGCAAGGGAAACAGGCCCTTGAAAAGAAGGTAATGTGGACTGGGTTGCCTCCATATTGATTAAGAAGGGGACGGACTTACCCTCCACTGTGAGAGTTACCCAGAGTGTCTGTGATGGTCCTGTAGGCTTCCAAGGCGATTGGGCGGTGTCAGTCTTCAGCTGCTAAGCCGAGAAGATCTGGGAAGGAGTCAGTCAGAGAGCCTTGGGCCAGAGTCCCAGGGGCTCTGGGAGTGGCTGCCAGGTGAGTTGAACAGTCCGATTTTCAGTGGGGTCCCACACAGATGGGATGCGGCTTAGGAGGAAGCCCGGGCTGTGGGCATTCCTTGGCCTGGTGGCCAGATTTCTGGCACTTGTAGCGAGCTCCTGAGGGAGGCAGCTGTGGAGGAACGCCTGGCCGCTGTGGTTCAGGCGTTTGGAAGTTCTTGTGTGTTGGAGATGTGGCTGGGGTTTGTCTCACAGTGGAGGCAAGGAATTGCAACTTTTTTCTATTATTGTACACCTTGAAGGCGAGGTTAATTAAATCCTGTTGTGGGGTTTGAGGGCCGGAATTTAATTTTTGGAGTTTTATTTAATGTCGGGAGCAGATTGGGTAATAAAATGTATTTTGAGAATAAGACGGCCTTTTGACCTTTTAGGGTCTAGGGCTGTAAAGTGTCTCAGGGTTGCTACCAAACGAGTCATGAACTGGGCTGGATTTTTATATTTGATGAAAAAGAGCCTAAAGGCTATCTGATTTGGGATAAAGAAAAGGCTATCTGATTTGGGACAAAGAAAAAGGAGCATTAACCTTGACTATGCCTTTAGCTTCAGCCACCTTTTTAAGAGTAAATTGCTGGGCAGGTGGGGGAGGGCTAGTCACAGAACGAAACTGTTAGCTGGACCAGGTGTGAGGAGGGGAGGTGATAAAAGGATTATAGGGTGGAGGAGCAGAGGCTGAGGAAGAATTGGGACTTAGCTCGGCCTGGCGAGGAGCAGCCTGGGGAGGAGGGGAGAGGTCAGATGGGTCTGTAGAAAAGGAAGATTAGAAAGACTCAGCGACACTTGGGGTTGGGACTGAGGGGACAGGTGGGAGGGAAAGATGGAAGATTTGGGATGAGTTGCATTGGGAACAGAGACTAGAGAGGGACCGATGTGTAAAAGAATGCCTGGACGTCAGGCAGCTCAGACCATTTGCCCATTTTACAACAAGAATTATTTAGATCTTGTAGGATGGAAAAATTGAAAGTGCCGTTTTCCAGCTATTTGGAACTACTGTCGAGTTTGTATTGGAGTGAAGCAGCATTGCAGAAGAAAATAGGATGCTAGATTTTAGGTCAGGTGAGAGTTGAAGAGCTTTTAAGTTCTTAAGAACACAGGCTAAGGGAGAAGAAGGAGTAATGGAAGGTGGAAACTTGCCCATAGTGAAGGAGGCAAGCCCAGAGAAAAGAGTAGAGACACGGAGAAGGGGTGGGGGGTTCTTGCCCTCCAGAAAAGCAGAGAAGGGGTCGGGGCACAGAGATACGAGGTTGGGGTGCAGAAATAAGGGATCGGGGCACAGAGATATAAGAGATCGGGGGTGGAAATAAGGGATTGGGGCACAGAGATATAAGAGGTAGGGGTGTGGAAATAAGGGATCGGGGCACAGAGATATGAGGTTGGGGTACTTGCCCCTCCCCCAGAAAAGCAGGACTTGCTGTTAAGGGTGAAGGACCAAGGCAGGCGTCCCTGCGTGGTCTGACACCGCTGAAACATGGGTGAATAATCAGAGAGGCATCCCTGCAATGATTAAACACCAAGGGAAGGCTGCCTTCCCAGTCTATGACCGGCGCCGGAGTTTTGGGTCCACAGATAAAACATGTCTCCTTTGTCTCTACCAGAAAATGAGAGGAATTGAAATTAAGAGAAGGGAGAGATTAAAGAGTGGAAAGGAAAAAGTGGTTGAGGGATAGTGAAAGAGGTTGGAGAAGAGAGTAAGAAGAGGCCGCTTACCTGATTTAAAATTGGTGAGATGTTCCTTGGGCTGGTGGGTCTGAGGACCTTAGGTCGTAGGTAGATCTTCTTCATAGAGCAAAGAGCAGGAGGACAGGGGATTGATCTCCCAAGGGAGGTCCCCCGATCTGAGTCACAGCACGGAATTTCATGCACGTCCGTGTGAAGAGACCAACAAACAGGCTTTGTATGAGCAACATGGCTGTTTATTTCACCTGGGTGCAGGTGGGCTGAGTCCAAAAAGAGAGTCAGTGAAGGGAGATGGGGTGGGGCCATTTTATAGGATTTGGGTAGATAAAGAAAAATTACAGTCAAAGGGGGTTATCTGGTGGCAGGAGTGGGGGTCACAAGGTACTCAGTGGGGGAGCTTTTGAGCCAGGATGAGCCAGGAGAAGGAATTTCACAAGACATTGTCATCAGTTAAGGCAGGAACAGGCCATTTTCACTTCTTTTATGGTGGAATGTCATCAGTTAAGGCAGGAACCGGCAATCTGGATGTGTACGTGCAGGTCACAGGGGATATGAAGGCTTAGCTTGGGCTCAGAGGCCTGATAGCTACCAATCAGTGTCAGAAAACACAATGATGCATGAGGTGTAGAAATATAAGCAAAAACAAAATTAGCCTGCATGATAAAAAATGTCAATTAAAAAATCTCATTTAAAATTGTTATTTTAATAGCTTGTGTGCTTCATTGTGTTCAGCAGAAAGACCCAGTAAAGTTCAAGTAAGCTCTTCAAATACTAAGATGTTGAAAGTTAAATCTAAATACACAATCATTTTTTTGAACTCACTTTAGTCAATATAGGAAAGTTGTTTATAACTACAACTCTCTAATGGTATTTGTTTCTAGTAACTGATGAAATGAAAATAGATTCATATTTCTACCTCAAAAGATGTGTCTAAGTATGAAAGTTTATCTAAACATATTCTTGCTGAATTTAAACCGATTCTTAGTTTTTCAATAAAATAGACATATGTGACATTAAATTAGTCTCTATTTTTAAACTTATGAAATGAGCTTTTTTCATCTGTCTTCTGGGTCATTTATCTAATTTTATGTTATTTTGTGCTTTTAAATCACTTGGATACCCAGAATTTGTATTCATGTTATCCCTTTAATGTAAGTTATATTGCAGACAATATGCTTCATACAAAAATTCAAGTTTTATAATTCCTCCTTCTTAAAAATCTAGGCAACCATTTTCTTTTTAAGTTTTTAGAAATAATACAAAATACACTGTTTAATTTGTTCTCTCTTCTACCTACTAATTCACAGTAATATTGTAATAATTTTCGCTCACTTTTGCCTCAATGTCCACATCAGTAAAATAAGAGTATTCAAATGAAATTTTTATGGGCAACCTATATCCATTAAAACATTCCAGTTAAAAATACAGTAGTAGCAAATGGAGTAGGAGAGTGAGGAGTAGAAGGAAGTGAAGGAGGAGGAGCAGAAGAAGGTGAAGGAGGAGGAGAAGAAGGAGAGGAAGAAAGAGAAGGATAAGAGGATAAGGAGAAGAAGAAAGAGGTGGAGGAGGGAGAGGAATAGGAGGAGGAAGAGGGGTAGGAGGGGGAGGAGGATAGGAAGAAACTCAGATCACAGGGGAACCCAATAAGGGCTTGCAAGTCTGAATAGATTTGCAATGATATTTAAGTCCATACGATCTAAATTTTGCTAGAGAAAAATGGAGGCAGAGCATCTTTCTTGGAAACAAATTACCTGCTATAAATTTGCTTTATCCTATTAAAGTATCATGGAACTTTCAAAAGAAATAGAATAATTTTCTGATAACTATAGATAGACTTCAACAACTTTATGAAGTGTTTAGTTTGAGTTCATTTCTGTCTCAGAAGGCACTTTAAATTTAATCTCACTTAATTTGCTTGGACATCTTTAATCAAACCACTCATGTGGACCATCAGTGATAGTTTTCACCCAGTTTTACACCTGAGCTGACTGAGGCAAGAGAATTAAATACTGTGTGCAACTCACAAGGTGAGTTAATGATGCAGTTGAAGGTAGAAAATGGCACTTTTGTCTTCCTTTTAGCCATTATTTCCCAACACTTAAACAACTTTGTTTTATCATTGGATGGAGAATTACATATTTAGAAACCAGATATGTTAATGAGCAATCAGTAGGCTGCTGTTAAATGATTTTTTAAAATATCTTCAGAATAGAATAGGGCAAAAAGAAAATCACATCCTTTCTGCAAGAGTTCAACATAGAAAAATAATCCCTAATGTTTATTCTTTATTTTCTTATCACTCCCACTCCACAATTCATTATAATTATTCCTACAGGAGGCTTCATAAAGTCCTATTACTCTTATGTGCACTTTTATGTTAATTTCCTACCTTCCACTTGTGTTTGGTTTATCTAGCCTCATTCATTTATTCATTAGTTTAGTCGTTTATCTGTGCTGGTGCGTTGTTAGGTATTGGTTTACAAAGATAAACGAAACAGATCTCTTCCTTTAAAATGATCATAGTCTGAAAGGGAAGGACAGAAGCAACTAAACAATATAGTGTCAATAAATATTTCTAAAGTACAAAATAGGGAGAGTGTGACATAGTGAGTCCAAAAAAGATCCTAGAAAATATGATTATTAAGTCCATGCAGATAGACATTGGGTTCACTTAACAATTATTTAAAATGATGACTAACAGCATTTAACAAACCAGATACAATTGTAAGAGTCATAATATTAACTTCATGGTTTATCAGCACCAAATAGGCTCTACTCTCTGACCCAAAGCAATTGATAGAGCATGCGTTACTACTTGGTTCTTAAAGTAAATACAAGTGAGCCTACTAATACACCAACCCTGATTGATTTTAATTTTCCCCACTGTATTAGTACATTCTTGCACTGCTATAAAGAAATACCTGAGACTGGGTAATTTGTTTTCAAAAATAGAGGTTTAATTAGCTCACAGTTTTGCAGGCTGCATAGGAAGCACGGTGACATCAGCTTACAGGGAGGCCTCAGGGAACTTATAATCATGGTGGAAGGCAAAGCAGGAGCAGGCATGTCTTACCTGGCCAGAGTAGGAGGAAGAGAGAGGGGAGAGGTTCCACATACTTTTAAACAGATCTCCTGAGAACTCTGTCATGAGAATGGCACCAAGGTGATGGTGCTAAACCATTTATAAAGGATCTACCCCCATGATCAAATCACCTTCCAGCAGGCCCCACTTCCAACATTGGGGGTGACATTTGAACATGAGATTTGGTTGGGGACACAAATTCAAACCATATCATTCCTCCCCTGCCCCCTCCAAAATCTCATGTTCTTATCATACTTAAAAATAAAATCATGCCTTCTCAAGAGTCCCCTAAATTCTTAGCTTATTCTAGCATTCACTCAAAAGTTGAAAGTCGCATCTGATAAAAGGCTGGTCCCTTCTGCTTGTGAGCCTGTAAAATCAAAAACAGTCTATTTACTTCCAAGAGACAATGGGGCTATAGGCATTAGGTAAATACTCCCATTCCAAAAGGGAGAAATTGGCCAAAAACAGGGGCTACGGGCCCCATGCAAGTCCAAAACCCAGCAGTGCAGTCATTAAATCTTAAAGCTCCAAAAAATTATCTCCTTTGACTCCATGTCTCACATCCAGGGCATACTGGTGCAAGAAGTAGGCTCCCAAGACCTTGGGCAGCTCCACCCCTGTGGCTTTGCAGGGTTCAGGCTCCAGAGTTGCTCTCAAGGTCTGGTGTTGTGTGTCTGTGGCTCTTCTAGACTGAGGGTGCAAGCTATTGGTTGATCTACCAATCTGGGGTCTGGAGGATGATGGTACTCATCTCAAGCTCTACTAGGTAGTGCCCCAGTGGGGACTCTGTGTGGGGGTTCTAACCTCACATTTTCTCTCTGCACTGTAGTAAAGGATCTCCTTGAGAAGCAGCAAGCTTCTGCCTGGGCATCCAGGCTGTACAGGAAGCATGCTGATAACAGCTTTTGGGGAGTCCTCAGGGAACTTACAATCATGGCAGAAGGCAAAGGGGGAGCAAGCATGTCTTACATTGCTGGAGCAGGAGGAAGGGGGTTGTGCCACACACCTTTAAATAAATAGATTTCATGAGAACAGCACCACAGGGATAATGCTAAACCATTTATGAAGGATCTAACTCCATGATCACACCACCTCCCATCAGGCCTCACCTCCAACATTGGGGGTTATAATTTCACCTGAGATTTGGGCAGGGACAGAGATTCAAACCATATCACCCATTTTTACTGGGCTCTGGAATTATAAACAAAAGGCAATGGCATTCCATTATTTGGGTGTGCATTTGGGGAATATTGTGAAAGGAAATCAAACAAAGAAAAGCTTAAGCATAAGCCTTTATTCAAAAGACCTCAGTCATTTCTTGGGAAAGAAGGGGAGAAATTTCATAGAACTTTAACAGCAATCAGCCCACGTTCTGACAGTTTCAAAACTATTTCATCAAAAATACTTCTTGGAATGCTAAGAATTTTTTGTGTGATTTGGCAGTTACTGGTAGGGCAATTGAGATTTATTAAGAATGATGAGGCAGAAGAGTTCAAGATGAAGGTCATGAACAAGAAGGAGCATGGATAACAAGTTTTGAAGGCTTACAACTCTCCTGGAAGTTAGACTAGGTCAGTGTTTTTTCCTCCCTCCAGCAAGGGGAGCTACATCCAATGTCATTTTCCCATGAAGCTAGGGGCTGAAAGCTTTGGGCAGCTGTATCTTTCAGCACTCTGAAACATGTTGCACCAAATTTGAAACTAATTGGGACCTCAAAACAAATGTTCATTTCACCATTATTATACTTGCCATATAAAACAGTATCTGAATCTGACTAAAGAAAGATAGAATGTCTTTCTTGGAAATCAATTACTTATTTTGCATACATATACTTTATTCTATTAAAATATCATGGAATTTTAAAAAGAAATAGAATAATTCCTCTGGGTATAATAACAATATTTTAATATATAGAAAAGGAGAGACGCAGGAGTCAAAGTCCTTCCACTGGACCATGCCCTGGGGTGCTTCCAGTTGAATCCCAGCCCAAGAAAATGTGGTCCTATACCTCCTGGCCCTTCTATTTCTGAGTTCAAGCCTGCTGCAACCAACACTTACTGGTGATTACCTCAAGCCCCAAACCATCCATTAGGCTTAATTGTGAAAAAAAATAATCTTCAACATGGAAGGATGTGTCACTCATAGGGAGAATGAATAAAATTATTTGGAACATGTTGAAAATTTTGAATTATGGCCAATTATAAATATATTCTGTTTAAGGAAAATACCCTTTAAGCATATGTGAATCATTCTTGAGTTGAACTATTATAAAAAAGCTAATTTTAAAAATTATCATGGCTACAAATCAAGTAAGGTTTGATGCAGCAAGCCCACATAGGGGTACCCTCATATGCTGAACAAAGATTAGGTAAACTACTCTGCCTCACATACCATGCAATGTCATGGTATTCGTTTTGTAAAGAACCAAGAAACAATTCTAGAGATTTAATGATGTATTATTGAGCAAATAAATCATACTGTGCTGGTTCAGGTTAGAGAAATAATTCAAAAATTTAACTATCAAATAAAACTACATCTGGACTTAGCTAAGAAAAAAAACTTTATTCAAAGGATTATTGCAGCACAGGGAAGGAACTATTTGCAATAACTGGAGGGAGACTACTGCAAAAGGGAGAAATCTTTAATCATAAGAACTGTAAGTATATCAAAAGTCAGGCAGAAAAGAACTCTTATGGAATAAATAAGTCTAGAAAAAAATAAGTGTGGAGTGGGTGGTATGATTAGACAGTTGATCATTTAATTATTTGCCCTTAGGTCAGCCTATTCTCAGAAGAAAATGAGGAGGGGCTGTGTGCTAGCTCAGAGTGAGCAGGGGCCAAATCTCAGGGGCCTGGGAGAAGAGAAGCTTATTTAAAATTTGGTTTTTGGTGTGATTACTTTTGTCATCTTTGTCATAAAATCTTTACCAGTTCCTATGACCAGAACATTAGTGCATAGGTTATCTTCCAGGCTTTTTATAGCTCTGGGTTTTACATTTTAAACCATCTTTCATCCATCTTGAGCTGATTTTTGTATATGGTGTAAGGAAGGGGTCCAATTTCAATCTGCATATGGCTAGTCAGTTATCTCAGCACAATTTACTAAATACAGAATCCTTTCCCTGTTGCTTTTTTGTCAGCTTTGTTGAAGATCAGATGGTCATAGGTCTGTGGCCTTATTTCTGTGCTCTCAATTCTGTTCTTTTGTTCTATGTGTTTGCTTTTGTACTAGCATTATGCTGTTTTGGTTACTATGGCCCTGTAATATAGTTTGAGGTTGGGTAACATGATGTCTTCAGCTTTGTTCTTTTTGCTTAGGATTGCCCTGGCTATTTGGGCTCACTTTTGGTTCCATATGAATTTTAAAAGTTTCTTTTTTTCAGTTCTGTGAAGAATGTCATTGGTGATTTGATAGGAATAGTATTTAATCTGAAAATTACTTTGGGTAGTATAGCCATTTTAATGATATTGATTCTTCCATTTGTTTGTGTCATCTGATTTCTTTGAGAAGTGTTTCGTAATCCTCGGTGTAGAGATCTTTCACCTCTCTGATATGCTGTATTCCTAGGTGTATTGCATATTCATAGGTATTTCATTCTTTTACGTGTGGCAATTGTGAATGCAATTGCCTTCCTGATTTGGCTCTTGGCTTTGCTGTTGTTGGTATATAGGAATGCTAGTGATTTTTGTATGTTTATTTTATTCCCTGAAACTGCAGAAGTTTATCAGCTGAAGGAATTTTGGGATGACACTACAGAGTTCTAGATATAGAATCATGTCATCTACAAACAGGGATAGTTTGACTTCCTGTCTTCCTATTTGGGACCTTAATTCCTTTCTCTTGGCTAAACTTCCAATACTATGTTGAACAGGAGTGGTGAGAGAGGGTATTCTTGTCTTGTGCGGGTTTTCAAGGGCAATGTTCCCAGATTTTTCCCGTTCAATATGATATTGGCATTTGGTTTGTCATAGAGGGCTTTTATTATTTTGAGTTACATTCCTTCAATACCTAGTTTGTTGAGTTTTTAACATGAAGGGATGTTGAATTTTATCAGAAGCGTTTCTGTATATATTGAGATGATCATATGGTTTTTGTCTTTAGTTCTGTTTATGTAGTGAGCCATATAACCTAGCTGGTTGTGTAAACAGATAGTAACCTACTCTTATGCCAATCACTGAGTTTCAGCCAATCAAAGATGGCCAACCATTCAAACCCTGTTCAAATAAGGCAAGTTCCCAACTGTAACCAACCCAGCTGTTTCTGTACCTCATTTCCATTTTTCTGTATGTCACTTTCCTTTTTCTGTCCATAAATCTTCTTTGACCATGTATTGGTGCTACAGCCTCTATGAACCTATTCTGGTTTGGGGGCTGCCTAATTTGCCTATCATTCTTTACTCAATTAAACTCTGTTTAATTTAATTTGCCTAAGGTTTTTCTTTTGACAGAGGTATTTAGTTAGTGGATAGAAACAGTTCAGCTAATTATTTATGAAGCATAGCATGGGAATTTGGAGGGTCCGCATTTGTGTCTGGATTTGCCATAGATAAACCAAGTGGTTATCCAGTCTTATGTAAGCATGTGGGGAAGGCTGCTTCTTTGCTGTCTTCTCTTGAAACAAAAAAGAGTGGGTGGGTTTCTTAATCACTGTCCTTCCTTGTTTTCTATCCCAGGGCTCAGGTAAAATTCAACATTTTCGCAAGTTACTGAAATTTTTCTCTTTATTGAAAGCGATACTCTGTCTTTCTCAAATATCTTTTTATGAATAGATTTGTGGCAGTTCCCTGCAGCAGAATATAAAGAGCCACCCAAAAATTTCATTATGATACTTTGTGTACTAGAAAAAGTGGATTCACTAATCTGTGTTCCACTATCTGACTCTCTGACAAAGAAACCTGGATATTTTTTCAAGTATATTCAGCTCTAAAGGAGAAAGAATCTTCTTTTCTTCTTTCAGATCAGTATTGATTTTTGGCTATCTTAAAGACCCATATGAACATGCCCGGAGGCAAGAATTCAATTTTCTATTCATCTACTGGGTGTTTGCAGGAGGTAGAATTCTGTGTTTATCTCACACAATTGTCGTGTCTCAGCACATGTGGCAGCCTGATATTCAAAGAAACAATGGTTAGTGATAATGAAACACTTGTGAACCCGTATTTTTGCAATGAAGTAAAGTTTGTAAGTCATTTGTGATCAGCATTTCTAACGTCTTTGAATATGAAGTTCATGAATAACCCATCAATTCATTGGGAAACTGTATTATGGGGCAATCATGTTACAATTTCTGTTAGTAAAACTACTCTCTAATCAATTCCATAGATGTGAGGACTGCAAAACAAATGATCTAAAATCACTTTATAAATGTACAAAAATGAATTAACTGAAATGTATTCTTTTAATTTGAAGTGACTCATGCAAATGTGAAAATGAACACACACTGTTAAATGAGAACACATGCTATTTATTCAGAATTTGCTATATCAAGACAATTAGCCACCATAATTCGCATTTGACAGAGTTTTAAAAGCAGGCAGAGGTGAGGAAAAGCTTCATAATGGAAAATGAAAAATGCAAAAGCTTCACATATTCTCTGAAGGGATGCTGTAAGCATGGGGAAGCTGCAAATGGGTTAACTAAAAATAGAGCATATTGTATGATTGGTTTAGGAGAGATATTTACTGTCTTTGGTCCTGAGTTAGAATCAGGGCTAATGATGAAGAAGAAAAAGAAGAAGGAAGAAGAAGAAGAAAAAGAAGAAGGAAGAAGAAGAAGAAGGAGAAGGAGAAGGAGAAGAAAGGGGGAGGAGGAAGAGGAGGAAGAGGAGGAGAAGAGGATGAAGTGAGGGAGGAACCTCGTAGTTATTGGTCAAGCCCTAATTGTTCTGGGCCAATTGCTGCAGAGTTTTGGTTTGGCTTCGTGGGCTGGCTACTGCCAAATTCTGTTGTCATAAAAGGTCTGTTCATTGTTTGTTTACATATTTAGGCTCACACAAAATTATACAGTTTATAGTAATAATTTAATGATTTTCCAGTTAGACATTGCATTTCATGATAGAAAATTCTCAAGCTTATACATTGAAACAAACTGATAGAAGAGAATGTGGTATTAGTTTAATTACTCCTAAGGAGTACCTGCTCTAGAGAAAAATATGCTAACTCATCAGGATCTGTAGATTAACACTACTGTGCTAAGTCCTAAAAGAACTCAGTTAATGTTTCCATTCTCTAATATTGAATAACAAATATTTAGTCCATTATAAGAAACCAGTTATCTTTCAGTTTAAAAGACTAGCCTTTCTGCAGGCTAAAAGTATTGTCTAATATAAAACTGATACTTTCAAAGGATATTTTTTTAGCCTAGCGTAGAATAATTCGCAAAAGCCCTAAAGATCTAATCTTGAGTATATTTTGCAACATCATTTAATGCTCCACAGAAATAAGAAATATAAAACAGCAAAGGCATAGAAAGCAAAGGCAATAGAGAAGCAACAAAGAAAAACACATTCAATGAATGAAACAATAAAGTTAAAGGCAGAATACAAGTTGAAATTAAGAACAGAGCCACTAAAGAAAACAAAGGTCAACAAACCTCTGGCAAGACTTATAACGAGAAAAAGAGAGAAGATACCAATGAACAATATAAAAATGAAAATGTGAAAAATAGAAGCAAACATTTAACAAATAAAATAAAAATAGCAACAACTGCATAAACATACAGAAGAGCTAATTAACAGAAAAAATAGAGAATACCAAAACTGGCACGTGAATGAATTGAAATGAGAAAAAAAATAAATATTGAAATAATTTAAATAGTAATCTTAAAGTACCCAGATTAAGATGCTGTTATTGGTGAAGTAAACAATCCTTCTTACATGAGTTTATATGAAGGAAAAAAAAGAATTAAAAAAAAAGAGTAAGGAATATCAGTCCATCTAAGATACTCTGGCCAGCAAAACTTTGATAAAAATAGTATATAAAAGAAGACCCAAATAACAAATATACACAGAAGAGAACATTTTAAATATAACTTTAGCTAATTCTGTGTATCCGTAATTATACAGCATGATCAATGACATAATGCAATGTATGTGAATTAAATTATCATGCATAACTCCATACCTAGTATTTTAAGGATAGATACATTTTCCTGGATATTTCTTTATATTAAACACATTAGCCAGGGTGCCATTTGAGGGAAAGTGAGTGGCATTTGTGATACAGTTAAAAGAAAATATAATAAAACCAAATAAATTAGTTTTTAATGAACAGAAAAACTTAGTTCTCAACAGGTTGATGGGTGAGACATTTTGATGTAACTAAAGCCCTGTGGCCCCCTCTTAAAAAACTACTGGGTGAAGCTTTCCTACAGCACTAGATGACATGCCAGTCCTGAGTATTGTGGGTGTCATAAAAGGATTGAAAGTGTATTATAAAAACTAAAAATGCCATTGGTAGGAGACACAAAAAGGTAAGAAACTAACATATTTGACATTTTGGAATTTTATACTTCTACTTTTACACAATATTTTTCTGCCTAGTAATTTTTTTCTTTTTAACGGAGTCTCACTCTGTCACCAGGCTGGAGTGCAGTGGCACAATCTCTGCTCACTGCAAACTCCGCCTCTCAGGTTCAAGTTATTCTCCTGCCTCAGCCTCCCCAGTAGCTGCGACTACAGGTGCGTGCCACAATGCCCAGCTACTTTTTTTTTTTTTTTTTTTTCTATTTTTAGTAGAGGTGCAGTTTCACTGTGTTGGCCAAGATGGTCTCGATCTCTTGACTTTGTAATCCACCCACCTCAGCCTCCCAAAGTGCTGGGATTACAGGTGTGAGCCACCACGCCCAGCCTCTGCCTAGCAATTTTTAATTTGATTCCAAATGTTTGGAAATTAGAAATTAGGAAGACCTACAGGGGTGAAAAAAAAGAAAACCAAAACAAAACAAATAGGCTTTTAGAAAGACTTTACAAAGCAATTGGATAAAGACAATAACACTCAGCATTAAATTTGTGAAAATGTCATTACTATTATTTTAGCATTATAAATACATTATCTTGTGTAATTTCAACATTCTTCCATTTTCTGAGTTTGTTCTTAGTGCCAAGTGCGACATTATGCTGGGAATATAAGGAAAATGAGGCCTGACTTCTGATTTCAGAGAGCTCACTTTCTAACTAGTGTTTACCACATTTCCTCAAGTACCCATGTGGACCAAATACATTCTTTTATTTTAGTGCCTCACATTTAAGTAGCATGTTCTTTTATTTTATTATTTGTATTTTACAATATTAGAATCTAATGATCTAATTATTTTTATGTGTAAATAATTTTCTATTATCACTTCATAATGGGATAGTTAACCATAAAATTAAAAATACATTTTTTTTACTTCTTATAAAGTTTTAAATCTTTTTTAAAAATTCTAAATTTTAGATTCAGGAGATACATGTGCAGGTTTGTTATATGAATGTATTTCATAATTGTGGGGTTTGGGCTCCTAGTGTACCCCTCACCCAAATAGTGACCACTGTACCCAATAGGTAATTTTTAAACCCTCACTACCCTCCCAAGCTGCCCCCTTTTAGAGTCCCCATATCTATTGTTTCCATCTTAACATCCATGTGAACTCATTGTTTAGCCCCCACTTATAAGTTAAGGACCTGGAGTATTTGATTTTTTGTTTGAGTTAGTTTACTTAGGATAATGGCCTCCAGCTTCATCCATGTTGCTACAAGGACATGATTTTGCTTTTTTTGTGGCTGCATAGTATTCCGTAGCATACATATACCACATTTTCTTTATTCCATCAACTGTTGATGGACACTTAAGTTGATGCCATGACTTTGCTATTGTGAATAGTGCTGTGATCAACATATCAATGCAGATGTCTTCATTATATAATTATTTATTTTCTTTTGAGTAGATGGTAGCAGGATTATTGGGTCAAATGGTAGTTCTATTTTTAGTTATTTGAGAAATCTTCACATTGTTTTCCATAGAGCTTGTACTAATTTACATTCCCACCAACAATGTATAAGTGTACCCTTTTCTCCACATCCATGCCAACATCTGTTATTTTCTGACTTTTTAATAACTACCATTCTTATAGGTATAAGATGATATCTCATTGTGGTTTTAATTTCCATTTCTCTGATGATTAGCAATGTTGAAGATTTTTTCATGTATTTTTTGGCTGCTTGTATGTCATCTTTTGAGAAATATCTGTTCATGTCCTTTGCCCACTTTTTAATGGGTTTAATTTTTTTGTTGTTGTTGGATTCTTTCAATTCCTTGTAGATTCTGGATATTAGCCCTCTGCTGGAGGCATAATTTGCAAGTATGTTCTCTCGTTCTTTATGTTGTCTGTTTACTCTGTTGATTATTTCTTTTGCTGTGCAGAAGCTTTTTAGTTCAAGTCCCATTTGTATACTTTGCTTTTGCTTTGTTTGTTTTAGGGGTCCAAGTTGTAAATTCTTTTTGTAGGCCAGTGCCCAGAAGAGGTTTTCCTGTTTTTTTTTTTTTTTTTTCTAGGACTTTTATACTTTCAGGTCTTACATTTATATCTTTAATTCATCTTGAGTTAATTTTTGTATAAGAGGTTGGGTGTGGTAGCTCACACCCAAAGTCCCAACTCTTTGGAAGACCAAGGTGGGAGGATTGCTTGAGTCCAGGAGTTTGAGACCAGCTTGGGCAACAAAGTGAGAACCCGTCTCTAAAAAAATTAAACAATTAGCTTGGCATGGTGATGTGCACCTGTAATCCCTGCTACACAGAGTGCTCAGACAGGAGAATCCCTGGAGTCCAGCAGGTCAAGGCTGTAGTGAGCCATGTTCGTACCATTGCACTGCAGCCTAGGTGACACAACAAGACCTTGGCTCAAAAATAAATAAATAAAAAATATTTAAAAAATAAAAATTTTACCAGTCATGGTGACTCACACCAGTAATCCCAGCACTTTGGGATTATGAGGCCAGAGGATCACTTGAGGCCAGGAGTTCAAGACAAGCTTGGGCAACATGGTTAAACCTTGTCTCTACTAAAAAATGCAAAAAAAAAAAAAAAATTAGCCAGATGTGATGGCCCATTCCAGCTACTTGGGAAGCTGAGGAATGAGAATCACTTGAGCCCGGAAGGTGAAGGTTGCAGTGAGCTGAGATTGCACCACTTCACTCCAGCCTGAGTGACAAAGTGAAACTCTGTCTCAAATAAAAAAATCTAGAAAATTGTATATCATGAGAGACAGGTGTCCAGTTTTTTTTTTTTTTTTTTGTGGCTAGCCAATTTTTTTTTCTACTTGTGGCTAGCCAATTTTCCCAGCATCATTTATTAAATAGGGTATCTTTCCCCCATTTAAAAAAAATTTGTTGAATAACATTTGGTTGTAGATGTATGGCTTTATTTCTGGGTAATCTAATCTAATCCATTCATCTATGAGTTATTTTTGTTTCAGTAAAATGCTGTTTTAGTTACCGTAGCCTTATAGTATAATTTGAAGTCAATAATGTGATGCCTCTGGCTTAGTCCTTTTTACTTAGCATTGCTTTGGCTATTTGGGCTCTTTGTTCGTTCTTCATAAGAATGTTAGAATTATTTCTTGCTAATTCTGTGAAAAATGTTAGTAGTTTGATAAGAATTATGTTGAATCTGTAGATTGCTTTGGGCAGTATGGTCATTTTAGTGACATTGATCCTTCTAATTCATGAGCCTGTGATGTTTTTCCATTTGTTTGTGTCATCTATGATTTCTTTCATCAGTGTTTCGTAGTTCTCCTTGTGGAGATCTTTCACTTCTTGGTTAAATGTATTTGTAGCTTGTGTGTGTGTGTGTGTGTGTGTGTGTGTGTGTGTGTTTGTGTGTGTGTGGCTATTTTAAATGGGATTGAGTAATTGATTTGGTTCTCAACTTGAGTGTTATTTTATGTAGAAATGCTGCTGATTTTGGTACATTGATTTTGTATCCTGAAATTATTAAAGTCATTTATCAAATCTAGGAGTCATCTTTTGGAGGAGTCTGTTGGATTTTCTAGGTATAAGACCATGTCAGGCCAGGTGTGGTGGCTGATGCCTGTAAACCCAGCACTTTGACAGGCCAAGGCAGGTGGATCACCTGAGATCAAGAGTTCAAGACCAGCCTGACCAACATGGACAAACCCTGTCTCTACTAAAAAACACAAAATTAGCTGGGCATGATGGCTCATGCCTGTAATCCCAGCTATTCAGTAGGCTGAGGCAGGATAATCGCTTGAACCTGGAGCCAGGAGGTTGCAGTGAGCCAAGATCATGGCATTGCACTCCAGCCTGGGCAACAAGAGCAAAACTCCATCTCAAAAAAAAAAAATTCATGTCATCGGTGAACAGAGATAGTTTGATGGCTTTTATTTCTTTCTCTTACCTGATTGCTCTGGCTAAGACTTACAGGAATATGTTAGATAAGAACGATAAGAGTGGCCATCCTTGATATGTTCCAATTCTCAAGGGAATGCTTTCAACATTTCTTCATTCAGTATGATATTGGCAGTGGGTTTGTCATATATGGCTCCTATTATTTTGAGGTATGTTCTTTGATGGCTAGTTTATGCAGGGGTTTTATCATGAAGGGATGTTAGATTTTGATGAATTATTTTTCTGCATCTAATGAGGTGATCATATGGTTTTTGTTTTAGTTCTACTTATACAGTGAATCACATTTACTGACTTGCAAATGTTGAACCATTCTTGTATCCCTGGAATAAAACCCACTTGATTACAACAAATTATCTTCCTGATGTGCTGTTGGATTTGGTTTGCTAGAATTTTGTTGAGGATTTTTGCATCTAGTTTCATTAGGGATATTGACCTGTACTTTTCTTTTTTTATGGTTGTATCCTGACGAGATTTTGATATCAAGATGAAGCTGGTTTGGTAGAATGAATTAGGCAGGAATCCCACTTCCTTGATTATTTTGGATAGTTTTCATAAGATTGTTACCAGCTCTTCTTTTTACACCTGGTAGAATTTGGTTGTGAATACAATAAAAATACATTTTAAGGTCACCTATTTCTTAGATTTTATTTTGCAGGATGTCAGCTTACCATTTGTTTTATTTTAAGAAAAGAAACAGGGAGAAATCTATTACCAGAGTGGTTTCAGACAATACAGGGCACAATGTCAAGGCAAATTAGTGAAACAATCTAAATGATAAATGATTTGTGATAAATGTTGTTACCATCTTTTCAGGCATGCACAGTAAACTGAAATCAATTCTGAGAGAATGTTGGCTACTTGAGAAAAGAAATATGCATAAGCAGAGAAAGAGCACTGGTCCAGCTGTGGGGAAAATAAGAGTTTGGTTTATCAATTTGGCTCTCTCATACATTCATTATGCCACAAATTTATTTGGAGCACTTGCTGCATGCCAGGCACTGTTCTAGGTGTTTGCAGAAAATCAAGAAACAAAACAGACATCCTGCTATTCTGGGGCTTCCTTCCAGTGTAGGAGACAACAATAAATGATAAAGAAATAACCCTATATAAAAGATGAGTTAAACATACATATATTAAGGAAGGAGAAGCAGGGAAAGAAAATATGGAATAACATTTGTACCTTAGAAAAAGAATTGCAGGAAGGCTCCTCTTAGGAGGTGACATTTAAGCTGAGATCTGAATGTAATGTGGGAATATGGCATTCCAAAACACTGTCTGCAACACAAGGAATGGTATTCCAGAAACCGGGAATAGCTAATAGATGGGGTCAGATGCAAAAAATCCCTAAAGTGTTTGATAAGCGTCACATGGCTTGAGCTCAATGAGTAACAGTGATAGAAAATTAAATGGAACAGATCATGTAGATTGCTGAAGTCAGTAAGTAAACATTGCCTTTCATTGGAATGCAGTAGGGAACAATTTAATTGGTTTGAGGAATATCTGCTCTATGATAAAATACTGTTGGAGGTGGGATGCAGGAAGGACATCAGAGAGTAGTTATTGCAAGGAGAAAATAGTATTAGCAGTGGGTGTTGTAAGGCATGCTCACATCTGGGATTTTACGGAAACTAAAATAGGAAGTACTGGCTGGAGGTTTTGGATGTGGCATGTCATAGGAGAGAGTCAAAGATGGAGTTCCGGTTTGGGGGTTGAACAACCTTGATGACTAGAAGCGCAACTTTGAAATGAACACAAAAAATGCTGTTATGGGCCGGGCGCGGTGGCTCACGCCTGTAATCCCAGCACTTTGGGAGGCAGAGGTGGGCGGATCACGAGATCAGGAGATCGAGACCATCCTGGCTAACATGGTGAAACCCCGTCTGTACTAAAAACACAAAAAATTAGTCTGGCGTGGTGGGGGTGGGCGCCTGTAGTCACAGCTACTTGGGAGGCTGAGGCAAGAGAATGGCATGAACCTGGGAGGCGGATCTTGCAGTGAGCCGAGATCATGCCACTGCACTCCAGCCTGGGCAGCAGAGTGAGACTCTGTCTCAAAAAAAAAAAAAAAAAAAAAAAAGATGTTTCAGGAATGGGGGAATGATGTGGTTCAGAACAGATTAAGTTGAATGGTTCATTTGACATTTAAGTGAAGATCTTCAGTAAATAGGTTCATAAAAGTCTGGAGTTCAGTTGTGAGTAGGTAACTGAATCTAAAAATTTGAGAGTCAAATATTCCCGTTTCTTAATTGAGAATGCGGAAGAAAGGAGCTAGAGGCTGGATAAGCTTTAAGGGAAACAAATGACTGCTTATGATTGATTTGTTGATGTAGGTTATATGTTTAAAGTAATATTAAGAGAAAAAACTATAATGAACTTGAGAGAGTCATTTGTTATTGGAGGAAAACAAGTCATATATCTTCTACTATAGACACAGAAATGAGTATGAAATATGGACAAGATCATGAAAAAATAAGGATTATTATTTTATATATCTAAAGATGTATATATATGTTTATATATTATCATTTTATATGTAAAATTATGTTTACATATATCTTTCAAGAATATTTGACAATTTGTTTTGTATTTGAAAGCTAAAATTATATTAAATGTTTAAAAATTGACGGGGCAAGAGCAGGGGCAGTTTAGATCTCATCATGAAAAGATAAGAAAAATTTTTTTTTCAAGTAAATTCTGGGAACCAAACAGAGTAAATTAAGAGTTTAGATTAATTTTAACATACTAGTACAAGATTTGGGGAAAATGTAGTGATTTCTTTAGTGATGGTCAAAATACAATGGTGAGGAAAATTGCAGGATTAGTAGATATTATAAAAGGTTTTGCTAAATTATGTTCAACTAATTGTTATATGAAGGAACACAAATTGATTAAAACATTGCAGTATATTTTAAGACAAATGAATATAATTCTCTATATTTTTGTGGCTATGTCGGGCTTAAGGCCATTTTTTTGCAGATATTTCAGAATTATTGTTTACTTGCAATGAATTCAAGAATTCATTTTTTTCATAGGAAAGTTAAGAGGTTAAACTTGCAGAGGCAGGGTGCTGGTATTTTTCAAAATAAATAAATTATTTTTTTATTTAAACATTTCAATAGCAAAATATTTCTTAAATATGTCATAACTGCAACAACTAGAATAAGCTACAGATGTTTTTAATAAGTTGAATAAATTTGATTTTCAAAACAGAATCACAGGACCACCTTGCTTAAAGCCAAAATATATAAATTGAAACTGAATTTATCATGTAAAGTGAAATGTAACTGCCTTTTTTGAAACTTGGAGTACATAATTGAGACATATATTGAAGTGTCTGTGACTTTTTAAAATGTCTCATTTGGGAATAGGAAAACTGATACATTACTCTTGCCTGATAAATCCCAGACACCAAAAGGAGAAAAGATAAATAAGAATTGTGAACGTCAAAGAAATGCAATTATGTGCACCCCGACATGCAAACAAGACATCAGCTACTTCTATTTTCATCTAGAAAACTTTAAACATGTATATCTTCTCATTTTTGATGTTTATGAATTTATCATCATTGACAATACAAATAAAATACGGAAGATAAATAAAAACCTGAGGCTGAATAACACTTTAAATACTATCAGTAATTTCTTGTTTCATGTTTTCTACATTAAGTTCATATATAAATGTTATAAACTTACATGTGGACTTATAAATAAATGTATATGAATAACACACCACATTTATCTCTGTGTGTTATTTATATTACATATATAAACATATATTTATTTATTTATTTATTTATTTACATATTTGACCCTTGAACAATTGTGAAGTTAGGGGTGCTGACCCACTGTGCAATCAAAAATCCACATATAACTTTAGATCTCCCATAAACTACTAATAGCTTAATGTTGACTGGAACCCCTGCTGATAATATGAACAGTCGATTAACACATATTTTGTATGTTATATGTATTATATACTATATTTTTTCCAATAAAGTAAGCCAGAGAAAAGAAGTGTTCTTAGGAAAATTATAAGAAGGAGAAAATACATTTACTATTCATTAAGTGGAAGTGGATCATCACAAAGGTCTTCATCCTAGTCATCTTCACATTGAGTAGGGCCGAGGAGGAAGAGGAGAGATTGGTCTTGCTGTCTCTGGTGGCAGAGACTAAAGAGATGGGGAAGGTGGGACGGGAGAGAGGAGAGGCAGGCACACTTGGGATAATTTTATGGAAATATATTATAGTTTCTGTCTGACATTTTTTTCTCACAAAATGTTTCTATACAGTACCAATCCTTCTTCCACTGTTTGCTTTTGTTTTAGTGCTTGTATCATAGAAGAGATCATGTTGTAAAAGAAGTCAGAAGCAGTCCTGAATAATCTGAACCCTTTTCCCAGATTGTTTAATGTCAATTTGTTTTCTGGCACTGCTTCTTCTATATCTTCTTCCTCATCATCCAGCACTGGTTCAGAAGCACTCACCTCTATTAAGTAATCTCCTGAATTCCATTAAGATCCGTATTTTGAACTTTTCTCTGGCAGGAATTTACTCTTTGGGGCTTGGTGGCTTTTTCTGTAACAACAATGGCATTTTCAATGGTGTAATCCTTCCAGAGTTTATTAATATTTTATCAGGGCTCTGTTTCATAGTGTTGACAATCTTTTCTATATAGTACTGTGTGTAATGAACCTAAAGGTCCATATGACACCATTATCTAGAGGTTGAATTAGAAACACTCTGTTTGGGGGCAAGCAGACCACTTTAACACCTTCAGTGTGAAACTCATGGTGTTCTGGTGGTCAGGGGCCTGGTCCAGTATCAAAAGAACTTTAAAAGGCAGTCTCTTACAGACAAGGTGCCTCCTGATTTCAGGGACAAAGCATTGATGAAACTAATCCAGAAAAAGGGTTCACATTCATCTGGACTTTTTTTTTTTTTTTTTAACAACAAATCAACTGGCAGCTGGTGTTTGTTAAAATGTCCATGCTACTCAAAGTGATCTACAGATTTAATGCAACCCCTATCAAAATACTCATTATTTTTTCACTAAAATGGAAAAAAAATTGAATTTCTAATGGGACCACAAAAGACCCCAAAGAGCCAAAGCAGTCTTGAGCAAAAAGAACAAAGCTGAAGGCATCACATTACATGACTTTAAAGTATACTACAAAGCTATAATAAGCTATAATAACCAAAACACATGGGACTGGCATAAAAACAGACACACAGATCAATAAAACAGAATAGAAAGCACAGAAATAAATGCATATGTTTACTGCCAGCCAATATTTGACAAAATTGTCAAGAATAAACAATGGGGAAAGGACAATCTCCTTCATAAATGGTGCTGGGAAAACTGAGTATCTACATGGAAAAAAATAAAAAGATATTGGATACTTATGCCACTCACAAAAATTAACTCAAAATGGATTAGACACTTACATGTAAGATCTGAATTCATAAAACTAGAAGAAAACATAAGGAAAATGCTCCTTAACTTTAGTCTTGACAGTAATTTTCTTTTTGAACATAGCATCAAGAGCACAAGTAACAACAGCAAAAATAAATAAGTGGGGCTGCATCAAACTAAAAAGCTTCTGTACAGCAAACAAAACAAGAAAATGAAAAGATAATCTATAGAATGGGAGAAAACATTTTAAAACCATATATCTCATAAAGATTTAACATCCAAAATATATAAGGAACTAATTCAACTCAATAGCAAAAATGAACAAACAAAACAAAAAACAAATACTTCAGTTAAAAAACTAGTAAACAATCTGAATAGACATTTCTCTGAAGAAGACATACACATGGCTAATGGGTATAAGAAAAAGTGATCGGTATCACTAATAATCAGAGAAATGTAAATTTAAGCCTCAATGGTATATCACCCCAGCCTGTTAGCATGGGTATAATACTAAAGATGAAAAATAACAAGTGTTGGTGAGATGTGGAGGGAAGGAAAACCTATACACTGTTGGTGGGAATGTAAACTGGTACAGCCATCATAGAACAGAGTATGAAGGTACTTGAAAACATTAAAAATAAAACTACTGCCTGATTCAGTAATCCTACTACTAGGTATATAGTCTAAAGGAAATATAATCAGTAGCTAGAAGAGATATCTACACTTCCATGTCTCTTGTAGCATTATTATCAATAGCCAAGACATGGAAAAAAACAATTTTTGTGAATATGTAATTGCATGTAACCTGAGTTAAATCAAATCACATATGCCACCTGGTCAAATTCTCTTTTTCCTGCTTCTCATATATTAATAAGACCTAAGATACATCCTGCCTGTGGCACATGCAGACCATTCTTACTTTTGTGAACATGAATTTAGGTTTCATGTCTTATGCCGATCATCTCAGAGAAATTTATTTCTTTGTCTTTTCCTGATATTAGTTACCATGGTAACTCTCAGCTTTCTCTCACAGCCATCGTTGTTTTTTCTCCATAGATTTGGGAGACCATTATAGTATTTATTGGTTAATTTGGTGGTATAGTGATATCCTGGTTTCTATAAAGTCAGAATTACCTGTTTTGTAGTGTTCTTGTTAATTTTAGATAACTTCTTAAAAATGATGATAGACAATTTTTATGTTACCATATTCTTGATTGAAAGTCCCAGATGTTATATTTCTCAATGTTTCTTTAGGCAAGGAAAGTCCCTGACAGGGGCTCTGGAGCTAGCAGAAATACTATTGACTTTAGGTAAACTCTGTCCAGAACTCAAAGCTCAATTCCTGGCTACCACATAATCCTTTGATTCTTGAGGTTCATATTACTCTTTTGGAATTTATATGTGTATACATTTCTCTAGTTGGGTAGTTCTCCCTGACAGGGTTAGCTGCAATTAGTAGCTATTCTGCAGCCAGAGAGATCTGATTTGATTTGAATAGAGTAGGGTAAATCCTCATGACCAGGACATTGTAGAAGACAGTTGCAATCTCAGGGGCAAACAAGTGGTAAAATCCAACAGTGCAGCTGCCAGAAGCTATAATACTGCTTGATGCAAGCATTCAGGCTTTCGCTACTAAAAATGACATTAGCCATAGATTTCTTGTGGGCATCTTTTTATCAAATTGTGCATACTATTATCTATTCCAAGTTTGTTTGAAAGATATTGAATTTTATCCAATGCCTTGTCTGCATCTGTTAAGGTGATCATGTTTTATGTCCTGACATTTTAGTAATGTGTTATAGTACATTAATTGATTTTCAAATGTTAAACTCACTTGGTATTCTGAGAAAAACTACACTTGACTATGTCATATATTATTTTTATATAATGCTGGATTTGATTGTTAATATTTGTGAAAGACAGTTGCATCTCTGAGGGCTATTGTCGTAAAATTTTCTTTTCTTGTCACGTCTGTGTTTGGATTTAAGATCAAGGTAAAACCGTGTATTTGTATGTATCCAGTAATGTAGTCAATTGTTACTGAGAACTCAGAAAAATCCCAAACTGATCTCATTATTTATTCCACACCTGGAACTTCTAACTTCCTTTTTCTGATTCCATAAATGTATCATTCTTCCAATCGATCCCATTATTTTTCCATTTTCAAAAACTAGAAACATAGGAGTCTAATATGTCCCAATTTTCTCTGCCTATGTCTAGTCATTAACAGATGCTATTGGCTTGCATTTTGACAAAATTCCTATCTTAACAAATTGTTAGTCCAAAGATTAGCATTTGTTTGTTCAGCTTTTTGTTCCTTGTCACAATCCATAGCTTACAATAACATTGATAATAAACTAAGATAAAAAGTAAAGAGCATTGAGACACTATCATCTCAGTCCACGTCCTCAGTATCTTCCTACCGGATTTTAATAATAGCCTCTTCTCTTGCCAGATTTATAATGCCTGGAATGTAGTTAGATGTAATACATTTTTGTAGAATTGAGCTGAATTATCTAAAATGTCATCCTCCACCTTGTCCCTCCTTATCTTCTACTATTTTCCTACATCAGTTCTTGACTTCAAACAGTTCTCCTTCATATCCCCTAACAAGTTATAAATTTTCACATCATGCACATGTCTGATTACCTACAACATTCTAGTCTCCCCTTTTTTCTATCAAAGCAGTTCTACTTACTCTTATAAACTCACCTCAATTTTATCTCCTCTCATAAGTTCTTCATGAGACTGAGATATACCTCTTCCTGAGGCAAAATTAATTAGACATTCGTTTATATGGTTTAAACCTTCATGGCACTTCTATTGTAAAATATAAAACTTTGGATATATTATGCTTTTTATAAAAAAACTCCATTTAAATAGTAGAAGGGAATTTATGTAACTGTTTGTTTCACGTCAATTTTCTAGTTAAACCTGGTCAGTATTCAGTGAAGTTCTTACTTGAAATAATGTAAAACAATTTTCTGAAAGATGCCGTTAGTGTGTTTAATATATTTGAAAACAAGTATATAGAAACTTTATAATTTTTATTTGGAAAGCCAGATGCAAGATCACATATTAAAAATGCATTTCACAGATGAATTTTTACAAATATAAGTCGGTGAGAGCTCTATGTCTTGTGAAGATGTCATGTTTTCTTATTGGCTTCCTAGGATTCTTCAGGTAAAAAAAAAATGTTTTCGTATGAATAATAACACTTTCAAATTAGTAAATATATGTTATAATATAAATTTAATATTTAGTTTAAAATAACTCTGGGAATTAATACAAACACATTATTCAAGAATTACTCCATTTTCACAATATTTTTATAGTTATTACATTTTGCATGCTTAAACTTACTCAATTTGTACAAATTTTAAGTGATTTGAGATGTTATATTCATTTCCAAGTATCATTTATACCAAATCATATGTTTTGGCTATCTTCTCACATTTGTGGCACTCTGCAGAAATCATATACACAGCTCTAATCTCCAGGAGTTAATAATGTCAGAAATCTAGACAGATCCGAAACAGTAAATAAAAGTAGAAGCGTTCTCTAAATGAAGATCAATATTCTAGATTCAAACTTCATTGACAAGACTCCTTGCAGATGATATTATATAGCTGAAAGAAGACCTATTTTTAAGTGATATATTAGTTATCTATTACAGTGTAACAAATCGCTACTTTCTTGATGCACCAAAAGATAGTGTATAACAATATGGTAGGTGTTTTTTGGTCCTAAAAGTTGGGAGCAAGCTGATGCACAGCAATGGATAGCTAGAACATCTAAATGTCTGAAGGCAAGTCATATCTTTCTGACATGCTGAATATTTAACATGTATCAGCATTTAAAAAGTCAAACACGCTCAGGTTTCTAGGAGATAATGTAAAATATTTTAGGATGGGCCTGGTCTTCTTGTGCCAGGGCAGGGGCCCTATCAACAGCTGTTGGGGAAATAAACAAGATAGAGTTTACAAAGAGTTTTAGCATGTGTAATGCTAATTTGGTTTTGGTTTTATAACGTTTTACCGAATTAAAAGAAAAAGGATACAAGAAAAGCCAAATAGTAAAGTTGGTTGAATAAATCCCATGTTGTAAGATTTTAAAAATATAAGAAAACTAAGTTTTTATAGCAATGATGCAATCCAAACCCATCCAAAAACAATATTTTGTAAAAAAAAAAAAGGTATTTCACATAAACAGACCTCAATTATTTTTTAAAGAAAAAATAGAAAAATAATGAAGCTGTAGTGAGTGTTCAAATTTAAATTCATCACTCTTTTATTTAGCATTTATATCTATATTAAAATCATCAAAACCTAAAGTTTACTAGAATAATATTGTCATATTTTTAAATGCCATGCCAATATTAAGCTATGGTTTTATACAAATTCCTTAGACCATAATATACACTTCAGTATGTTGCCTATGGAAAGGTTGCTGCACATTGTTATACAAATAGAAGAAAGAAAATTGTGACTAGTATCTGAACTCAATGCTAGACGGGAAAAAGCAAAGGATTCCTGTACCAACTGCTAACGCAGGATTAATGTAGAGATTCATGATATACAGGCTCATTTACTACATATGGTTATATGTTTATTATTAACCAAAAGACCCTAGAGAGTTTAGCTTGCAAACTTACTTTGAATACCATATATGTGATGCTTCTACTCTTAGATTCTTATGTAAGATAGCCACAGACATTATTCTCTACTTGAGAATAGATCAAATAATGCCTTCAGGTGGTAAAAATTTGCTTATATTTTTAGTTTCATAGCAACACAGTGCAAAGACTGCCCCTGGAAACTGTCAACCTTAAAAGGAAGGCCAGCACATTTGAATATCATTTCTGGAGTTGGTAGCCAGCAGCTAGATGACTACAACCTCTCAGCAACTGAATTTCTCCACAAGGTTCTCCTTTTTATAAAATTGATTATTTTGAGGGCAGTGGTCCACCCAAACTAAAATGAAAGAATTTGAAATGCAACTTACTTGCAACAATGAGAGTGCTTATGCTAACAACATAACCAGAATTTATGAAAGATATGCCAAATGTAGCTTGAATTTAAAGAAGTCCAACATCTATCTGATATATTATTCACATTCCTTAAATTGGAATCAAGATGTCACTGGTAAAGTTTCCAACGCTAGCTGAAAAGTTGTATGTCAAGTCATGGGATCAAGACTGCCGTTTGGAGCACCAACCTTCTAACTCTGATGCCAACCACTCTTCTATAATCTAATTCTTAATCAGATAGATTTTCCCTATTTTATATTCCTGTCAACTGTTTAGTAATTTCCTCTGCTAGGTAGGTGTCAGTATTTGCCCTAAGATTCAGCCAGGCAGCATTTCAGTTTTCATAATTACTAAGACTAACAGAGCCAACGACCCTAAGTCAAAGGTATAAAATATCAGTACAACAGTTCACCTCTCAGGGACCAGACCAAATTTAACTCTTGGTTCTTCACTGATATACTTCCAGGGCTAAAAGCCTTTAGTTGTACTTGCAGTTTATTCACTTCCTTGTATCTGTTTCGACGTGAGGTTTAGATTCTTCACTTTTTAAGGTTTGATTTTCTTTTAATACAACTCCAATGTTTTATAAACTTTGTTGAAATTTTTAATTCCTCTACTAAGAAAACTCTAACTGATCTCTAACATCTGAATTTCAAAATTTTCCTTATGAAAGTCAGATAAGAAGGAATAAAAAAAATGAAGTTTCTAGCATGTATAAATTATTACTCTAGCTGATTTATATATTTAATCTCATTATTCTACATAATGCAATGTATTACTGTACACGTGCTTTACAAATAAGAAAACTGAGCCTCATAAAAGTTAAGAAATTGTAAACATACCTCCTCCAAAGTAAAGGTAGATATGAAAAAAATAGAAGATCTATTATTCAATTATTAAAAATGGAAAACATTCCATTTACATCAGTGTTTCTCAACCAGTGGTGATTTGCCCCATCCCCAGGGGACATTTGGCAATGTCTGGAGTTATTTTGGGTTGTCACAGGAGGTGGGAGGAATGATACAGTTATCTATTCTATAGATAGATGCCAAGGATACTGTTAAACTTTCTCCAATCCACAGAAAATGGCTCCAGAACAAAGAATCATTGACGTGGTTTGACTCTGTGTCCCCAGCCAAATCTCATGTTGAATTGTAATCACGAATGTAGGGGGAGGGACTTGATGGGAGGTGACCGGATCATGGGGGCAGATTTCCCCCTTGCTGTTCTTCTGATAGTAAGTGAGTTCTAATGAGATCTGGTTGTTTGAAAGTGTGTAGCACTTCCCCTTGGCTCTCTCTCTCTCCTGCTCTGCCATGTGAGGACGGTGCTTGCTTCCTCTCTGCCATTCGCCATAATTGTAAGCTTCCTGAGGCCTCCCTAGCCATTTACCTGTACACCCTGCAGAACTGTGAAGCAATTAAACCTCTTTTCTTTAGTAATTAGTCTGCCTCAGGTAATTCTTTATAGCAATGTGAGAACGAACTACAATTATCTAATTTCAAATGTCAATAGTATCAAAGTTGAGAATTTTGGATGTAGATTAATAAAACACACATTTCATTTCAATTCTTACAATGCACTGCTTACAATACTATTTGTCTTCAAACTTGGAACCCTGTATTCACGGAACTAATGTGTGGAATTATCCTAGAAAGTAATTTCATGTAATTGATGACTAATGGGACCATAAGAATAAATCTAGAAAAGTGATTCCCCCTTGCTCTTTTATAAAATAAATACAATTCCATAGAATCTTCCTACTCATAACCTTGTTTAATTAAGTTTTGGTTTGTCTTAAATAAATTGAAATGTACAAAGATAAGTCACTATGAATTAATAAGAGTATAATATTGTATTTAAAAAACAATGTTTGTATATAGTTGATACAGAATTGCACTCACTGAAGTACTTATAAAATAACTGCAAAAGCAGCTTGGAAGGAAACCATGTCAGAAGACATTCTGAAAGATTATAAAAAGTGTGCCTTATCGTGAGCATATAAAAATATGCTGATCTCATCTATCAAGAGGAAAAAAGTTGTTTCCCTACAAAACATCTTATATTTTAATGAAAGAAACAACTATAACAAACTTCAGTTGTTCAGAAGAATTTGGAGAATGACAAGTTAGTATTATGGAGAGTTGACATTATAGAATATGATAATGTAAATGCACTTGATCAAAATATATTACCAATGGCCCCTAAAATTATAAGATTATAACCTATGTACTGTATTAATGATTCTCTCCAATGTATAAACTAAAATAATCTGTAATTAGCAAAGAGATTACCTTTAACTAAATGTAAGTTTCTGAAACTCGTGGGGAGATTAAAAATATTTTCCCCCGAGGTGGGGCTTTATTCTTCTAAGTCTACTATAGCAAATTACCATAGACTATGTGTTTTAAACAGACATTTGTTTCTCACAGTTTCAGAGGCTAGGAAGTTCAGATCAAAGTGACAGAGGTGTCCATGTCAGGTGAGGGCTCTCCCTTTGGGTTGCAGGAGGTTATCTACTCACTATGGCCTAACATGGTGGACCAAGAATGAGCTCTGATCTCTCTTCTGCTTCTTAAAAGGCCACTAATCCTTTTATGGGAGCCCCACCTTCAAGATCTCATCTAAACCTAACTATTTCCCAAAGCCTCTACCTGCAAATACCATCATATTGGGGGGTATAAATTTTATATAAATTTCTGGGGGATACAAACATGCAGTATACAACTAGTAGTTTAATCATTATTGAGAAATGTATTTATATTTCAAAGCTTTTCTTTATAAGCATTACAAGTATAATTCTTATTCTAACCTTTACGTAGACTGTTGTAAGTTCTGATCACTGAAGTCTGAATTAATTAGATTTTACTCTAATCTCTATTACTTAATTTATAAAGATTGAGAAAGTTTCCTCATCGATAATTCTTAAATAAATAAAATAAATAAATAAAGCAATTCTTAAATGCTTTATGTAAGTATGGTGTCATTTTAACACAATTCCAAATAGAATGTACTTTAATATTTCTTCTTAATGTGATTTTTCATTTCTTTTGTAAGCACAGATGCAGAAACACTTAACATCATATGATTAAGTTTGCATGCCGTAACATTTCTAGTATCTTTGTGGAAGTTGCCATAAATCAGCATGTTTCTGATGCTGCTGAACAGCAGTAACTTTCTTTCAAGGAAGAGAAATTTTCACATTTTTCTGAAAATTACTCCCTCACTACAGGTTCCCATTTCCATTCAAATTTGACATATGATTCACTTTTAATCAGAGAAAATCAACCATGGAAATCAAATGCAAAGCAGCATAGTCCCATGGTGAATGTTTCCTCTAATGAGGGCTTAACTTTTGGTTACATCAGGTATCTAGCATGCAATATTAGAACTACTAAGCCAAAAAAAAAAAAGTCCAAATGAATCTGTGTTAAATTTCTCCAGAAAATATCTGCACAAGAGAAATGAAAACATGTCCACACAGACTTGCATGTGCATATTCACAGAAATACTATTTACAACAGCCAAAAATCAGGGAATAAACCCAAATGCCAATGCGAATTGTTAAACAAGATGTGGTAGTGTATTCATACAATTGAATACTATCTTACATATAAAGAAATGTAATATGGATACATATTACAACATAGACTGACTTCAAAATACTGTGTTAAGTGAAAGAAGCACAGTTCCATGAATCCTACAGCCACAAGGAACTGGAAGCTGCTGACAACCAAGAGAGTGTAAACGTGGATCATTTCCCCATCATGCATCTGATGAGAACCCAGTTCTGGATGGCATTTTAATTGCAGCCTTAGGAGACCCTAAACAGAGCACCCAACTATGCCATGACCAGATTTATGACCCACTGAAACTATGGATAATAAATGTGTTGTTTTAAGCTGCTAAGTCTGTGATCATTTGTTATGCAGCAATGAAAAGTACCTTTAATAAAGCTGTTCACAAATTTCTCCAGGAAGCAAGACAGAAATTTCCCTATATTATTCATATAACTTTCCCATAATTAATGAGGTCATAATTTCTTCAGAAGTTCAAGCTCACCTAAATCATACATCCCTTTGGATCTCAGATTTTGCACTTAAATTTTTATCAAGAGTCATGATGAAAACACAAAAACTAACTTGATATAGCTTGGCTCATTTGTGGAGACTTCAAGGTTAAACCAGCCTAATTAAGATGTTAATATATTTTTAAATGATTTTGGCTCTGTTTTTCTATTTATCACACATTCTTCAAAGGAACTAAATGTTAACACCATCTGCATGCTCTCTTTTAGTGGCATAAACATTAAAGTGAGATGCTTTATTTAAAAAGTAGAACTAGGCTAACTATGTGATATGATGAAGAATTTGTTTTCTTAAGCTTGACGACAGAAAATATTTGGTTGCCTTAATATATTAAGGACCACTAGAATAATGTGTCCTTACTAGATTTTCAAAATCTTGAAAAATAACTTCAGCATATTTGTGGTTATATCAAGAAATATTAGACTAAAGTCAAGTTTTTTAATATTATAAAAAATTACGTAATGCATACTTTAAGTGGACTGAGATAACGATAATGGAAAATTAGAAAATCAGATACCGATGAGTAGGACATGAAGTTGGAAATCAGTTTATCATCTTGCTGACATGAGAACTATCAACATTCACTTTCTTACTTCTCATTCTGAACAAATGGGAATGTCAGACACTAAATTAGACTGAACTCATCAGTGCTTGGGTTGGACATGGATGGAACTGAACTATTATCAGAGTTGTACTGGATAGACTAAAAGAGCGTCAAAGGCAAAATGGACAGGCACAAAGGATCATTGAGACTTTGGTATGGAAGGAGCAAAGCAGAGAGACTAAATTCTAATGTGAGGCAAGAATGTGTGTCTGAGAAGACATAGATTCCAATGAAGAGAGATCAAAACAGCAGGAAAGAAACTGAGCCAGGGTAGATTTCTTGAACTGGGTACCTGTGGTCTAGCTGATGTGTGGGGAGCAAGTTTATTAAGGGTGTAAAACCCACTGAGACAGAAATGCTATTTGAAACATATGAGAGAAGGAAAGCTGAAGTAAAACTATATTAAATGAAGAGTGAATTAATAAAAACACATTTTAATAAAACTAAAGTAGTTGAAGAATATGAAGATTGTAGAAAAATTAAGGGAAGAACAAATAGGGATCTGATGGAAGCCCCCAAGCAGATAAAAATAAAGATGTTGAAATACTGTGGAAAGAATGACACAAAAGGGTATTAATTAATTCCATGAACATGCCTAAAATACTACAGGTGAATGCCATAATAACAGAAGCAACAAAGCAAATAATTTGAGATGTATTATAATCTTGTAGTATTAGTGTTCCGTATATTACAGGGTTGTACTAGGATTTTAAAGATTTGTGTACTCTTCTTGGTTTCTGCTTATTAGTACAAACTGCACACATCCTAATTTGGATATATCTGGAAAATGTGAGCTACATGTTGCACATTGCAAAAGAAAATTTTTAAGTGTGAATATTATCCCTGATATTTAAATAACACATACCAAAAAAGGTTTTAAAACAGGATGATCACTGATCATTGGCAGTGGCCAGAGTGCTGCTGCCTCTAGAAGGATTTTGAGGTCGAGTTCAGATTCAGTAGGAAAGTTTAATGTTTAATTATTCATGTTTTCCATGGTTAAAAGAGGAGAGATGGGAAGTATGCCTGGTTTAGTAGTTTACCTTGTAATGCTACAATGTACTCAAAATCAGTGTGATCCATTATAGAGGATTATGCCCAGTATCTGATGGTTTACCTTAAAAGGAGAGTTAAATAGCAGTTTTCACTAATTCAAAAAGTTATATTGAATACATTACAGCCCTGTTTTTCTTCTTCAGTATGGATTACAATAAAGGAAATATATTTCATGAAGGATTTACCTTAAAATTAGAATTTTCTGAATATGAGTATGGACTCTGATATGCTTTGGCTGTGTCTCCACCCATATCTCATCTTGAACTGTAGCTCCCTTAATTCTCACATGTTGTAGGAGGGACCTGGTGGGAGATAACTGAATCATGCGGGTGGTTTCCCCCATATTGTTCTTGTGGTAGTGAATAAGTCTCAGGAGAACTGATAGTTTTATAAGAGGAAACCCTTTTTGCTTGTTTCTCATTCTCTGCCTGCTACCATGTAAGATGTGCCTTTGCTTCTCCTTAGCTTTCTGCCATGATGGTGAGGCCTCCCTGCCCATGTGAAACTATGAGTTCATTAAGCCTCTTTTTCTTTATAAATTACCCAGTCTTGGGTATGTTTTTGTTAGCAGTGTGAGAACAGACTAATACAGATTCATTTGGCTGTTATGTTATGTTAGTGAGAGAAGTTACAAATGCTGTTCAATTTTGCAATGCTTTATTTAATCAACTTACAAATCATGTATGTTTCTGTCACCCTTTCAATAAATATTCCTACTTTTGTATTTTAAAATAGTAAAGGGTTTTATAATAGTATAGTTATTTTCTCTGAAAATCCTTTAATTTAAATGTGCCAGTTCATTTTACATTCAAAAAATACAAAAGAAAATAATTTGAATTATGATGACCTATTCAATATATTTAATTTTTTTATGTACGTTTAGTCTTTTACTCACAAATTCAATTGTGAAGTGTAAGCAAACAAAATTTTATATTTCAATTTATATCTCTATTGGGAAAGAATAAAAAATTTATTTTTAAAAATTACTGAGAGTGATAGATCCCAACAGTAATCTCTGAGTCAATTATTTTATGTTTTATATTTAATAAGCCTTGAACTTTGTTGTCAACTTTGGTTGCTCTAGCAAAAGAAAATGTCATAATAGTCATAGTCATATAACAATAACAATATTTTCTTTTCCAGATAATCCTCCCAACAAAAAAATTGTATCAGCAGTAGAATAGTAACTTTTAGAATCTATGTATTCATGTCCTGCGTGTCATTACTGTCATCTATTACAAAACCTGACCAAATTTCAGAATCACATGGAGAGTTTTAAAAGCACTGATATTCCTAGATCCTAGTCCCAGTCCACTAAATCAGAATCTCTAAGACAGAGTATTCAACAAGTTATGTATTTAAAAGCTCCACAGCGGCAAGTGATCAGCCAGGCTTGAGAGCCATTCCCACATCTATCTAAGGTATACATGTATACGTGGGTGTGTGGAGAAGGTCAATAGCGAAGAGAAAGTCCTTGTGTTGATATTTATTGCTGGTGCACTTGTATAGTCCTTATAAAGAATCTCTTAATAATATTGACTTAAGGCCACATTTAGATCACTGCTAGCTGCTTTTTAATGATTTTTCACAAAGACTCTTGAGAATTTTTGAGCATTTGACACAGGTGATATACTAGAATAGAAAAAGTGTAGAAATGAACTGTGCCAATAAAAAAATCCTTTAGCTAAAAATAAAAATAATAAAAGTTGAAAAACATGCATAGAAAGAAGAGGGTTGATTTTAGCTTAGTGACGAGATAAAAGTGGATTAAGTAACTGTTGTTGTTTTGACACAATTTAGGAAATTATTGACCTTCATTTCTTCAGTGGAGGAAGTGAGATTTGTTGCTTATAGCTAGTGATTTGAATCCAGGCCTTTTTAATCCAAAATGCCTCACATGTCACTCTTAGCCCCTTTAGATGTCACTGTCAGTACCTTTACTAGAGAGGCTGCCTATCTTACATTCATATCACAGGCCACTGAACTTGATTTCTTGGATGA
Organism: Pongo abelii; assembly: GCF_028885655.2. Taxonomy (NCBI): domain Eukaryota; kingdom Metazoa; phylum Chordata; class Mammalia; order Primates; family Hominidae; genus Pongo; species Pongo abelii. The sequence continues at coordinate 115,985,067 of NC_071991.2, forward strand.
CATGGCATACTACCAAATGTGATACATAAGTATAGTGACAAAAAAAAATAAAAGATAGAGTACAAAGTACAGTTTCCTGAGACAATTTCAGCTGGAAACACAGAAATCAGTAAGATGTTGGGACTGCTGCAGGTTGTATTTCAAGGATGCCTGAGGTAGGAGGTACAAAGACCCTTTGGAAGTAAACATATCAGAAGTGGTGGGGACTAGAAAGAAACAAGCATATTTAGATGGAACTCAAACACCCATATTTATTTATTTAAGGAATCCCTGAAAATGGGTATAAACTTCCTATCAAATACAGAGATGATATGGCTGATTTAAGATGTTTCAGGCTTCATAAGACACTGTAATAATCAATATAGAGGAATAAGGTTGTAAAGAAACTGAAAATTTATTTGATGAAACAAAATTGACAATATAGATAATAGAGAAATATCATGCAGAGAAGGAGGTGAGACAAAAACGGGATTTTACTTTATTTATTAATATTATTTAGAGACAAGATCTCACTATTTTGCCTAAGCTGATCTCAATCTCTTGAGCTCAAACAATCCTCCCGCCTCAGCATCCCAAAGTGCTGAAATTACAGGCATCAGCCACCATGCCTGGCTGAAAACAGGATTTTAGCTAGTACTTACAAATGTACAATTGTTTGTTTTTTTCCCAAGACGGAGTCTTACTCTTTCACCCAGGCTGGAGTGCAGTGGTGCGATCTCGGCTCACTGTAACCTCCACTTCCTGGGTTCAAGCAATTCTCCTGCCTCAGCCTCCTGAGTAGCTGGGATTACAGGCACGTGCCACCACACCCAGCTAATTTTTGTATTCTTAGTAGAGATGGGGTTTCACCATGTTGGCCAGGCTGGTCTCGAACTCTTGACTTTGTGATCTGCCCACCTTGGCCTCCCAAAGTGCTGGGATTACAGGTGTGAGCCTCTGTGCCCGGCCAAACTTACAATTAATCAGAATCTTCAAGAAAGGTTTCTTTAAAGTGCAGATTCTTAGGAATGACACCCAAGAATCCTGACTCAGTAGGTCTGAGGTAAGAGTCATAAATTTGAGTTTCGATGGATTCCCCAGGTGAGTCAGATAGGCAACTAAATGTAGAAATTACCAGTTCTTGGAAAGAAAGCTATTCTTGGACTCTTAAAATATGAATTCTACTTCTGTCACTTAGTAATAAAGCCAGATGGAAAATACTATTTTAAGTTTCTAGGCCTCGATGTAAAATTAGGGACATGAACTAGAATACAAGGCATGAACTTCTTTGCTCAACTAGAGTGGTCCATGGAACCCCAAGAGCTGAGCAGTCTTGATGAATTAGGAATGGGGCCCAGAGCACCGTCTGCTTAGCCATCCTCCCCAATGGCCAATAGCCTCAGAGAGGACCTCTCAGAGCCCCTCAGAGTCCAGGTTGAAAACCGTGAAATTAATGCACGCTAAGATCCCTTCCATGTCTAAGATTATAAGATCAGTAAGACTAGTTCCTGGCATATTAATTAGTTATCAGTCAAATGAAGCAATTGGAAGACAGAAGGAGGGTCAGCCAGAAGGTCCAATTACTAGAACCAGAATTCTGTCTTTAAGTGAACAGTTGGACAAATAGGCTGTTCAGGGTCAGAAAAAATGATAAAGGAGGATGCAATGTGTGCCTCTTCTTTTGCACATGGCAGAGATACATTTGATAGGAAGTCTAACGTCTGTTATATGAGCCAAGAATTCCAGGCTTCCATGGCAAATGTCATAATGATGCATGAAGTTGTGATCCATCGTGTCTTTGGGTTCATAATGGAGTATCACATCAATTCCGTTTTACTCTGTTGACAGTTGACGGCATGCTCTCTAAACTGAAAAACTAATGCCTTGCCAAACAAAGGAAAATATTATTTAAAGGTTACTGTGCTTTTTAACTTTTTTTTTACTTTATTAACAAATAATACTGAGATCATCATCTTTATCTCAAAAGATTTAGGTATTCCTCCACAAATTTATTTTACAATCACATTCTAAGTTGTATAGACATCTGTATCAATTAATGTATTCTATTTTATTTTTAACTGAATACATCTAATTTGCAAATAAAACATCCCCAGGAGGTAGAAATGATATTTTTAACCGAATACACCTAATTTGCAAATAAAACATCCCCAGGAGGTAGAAATGATACTCTGATTTCTTTACTGAATTGGCTCATTAATGTGTATATATACACTACTTTATTCTATGTAGTAGGAACATTTTGTGGATACTTTAGAACAGTAGTTAAGTATTTAATATGTAAGATAATACCCATAGATGTGTCTTTTCTACCTCTTTTTTTTTTCTTATAGACACTTTACCCTTTCTTGGCTCTCTAAGCCTCTCACCTTTATGCTAATAGTCACTATTTAAAAATTCTATTTAACACTTAAAAATTTTGTAGACAAGTGCATGTTACCACTAGGGAATGTATCTGAGTCACACGGCACCAAAGTATGTTAGGAGCTGGGAATCCATATGGGTCTGTAGCAACCTCAATTCTTGCCTCCTCAGAAGAAGCAATTCAACCTAGAGGCACAAGGTAGAGTGAGAGACAGAGACTGAGGCAAGTTTTAGAGCAGGAGTGAACGTTTATTAAAATGTTTAGAGCAGGAATAAAGGAAGTACACTTGGAAGAGGGCCAAATGGCAACTTGAGAGATCAAGTGCACAGTTTGACTTTTGACTTGGAGTTTTATACTTTGGCATTCTTCCAGGGTCTGCATCTTCTCCCCTGATTATTCCTTGGGGTGGGCGGTCAGCATGCACAGTGGCCCGCCAACACTTGGGAAGGGTCACATGCACAGTTGTTTACTGGAGTGTATACATGCTCACTTGAGGTGTTCTTCCCTTACGAGTCAAATGTTCCCAGAATGTCATATGACAGTTAAACACCATCAATTTTCCTCTTAGTGTGTGTGCATGCTTGAGCCAACTCGACCAACTCCTGAGATCTTATCAGGAAGTTGCTGATCACCAGGTTCAGGGTTTTTTTCTGTGTATTGGGAGACTGCTTTTCCCTGGCACTGGCTGCAACCAATTATTGTTTTACAGAGATAGTTTTAACAACTGCCTCCTATCACCCAATGGTTGCCAGTCATTCCTTGATAGGGGCCCTCTCCTGCCCTGCTCATGTCTGACTGACTTCCTACTGTAACACACATATGTTTTGAAAGATTATTTAGGAAGGAAAATGGATATTTATCTTAAAAAATGTGTGTTCTATTTCAAAATGGTTGACCAACCAAACACAGACATTGCCTTCTCCCCTTCCCAAATGCAATTAAAAAGATAGAAGAGTTTTCGTTTTGGTTTTTTAACGAAAATAAATAATAAGGACATAGAACTAAAAAGCATGGGGGAAATGTTCCCTAAACACAAAAAGTTTAGGGAATTTGGGGCAATATATAGCAGTTGGGCTTCAGATTAATGACAATAAAACAAAATTACTGACATAAAACATTTTCTCCTCAATTAAGTCCTAAGGACTTGCTCTCATAGCGGTCAGCAGATCAGCAGCATTGACATAGCCAGAGAGTTTATTAGAATGGAAATTCTCAGACCCCACGGTGCACCTAAGTAATCTGAATGCATTTTTACAAAATCTCCAGGTGATTCTTATGCACAATGTAAATTTGAGAAGCCCTGTCCTACGGCACTGTAATACAAGCACTGTTATTCTTAGCTTAGCAATAGACTCACTTGGAGAACATTTAGCAGCCGATCAATTTTCTTTATCCCTAAAGATCTGACTGAATTGGTCTAATGCAGATATGACTTAAACTCTCCTTGGATCATTTTAATGTACAGCTAGCATTGAGACCCTCAGGAGTAACAGGAAAGCTGTGAGAATTACCAAATTACCAGAATTATCAAAAAACTTCGGGCCAGCTGAGCTGCACACTAATCTAAAATATTGTCTGCCTTACGTGAAAACAGCAGCAGAATGCATAAAATAACTGAAAAATAAAAACTGAGTGATCTTCTGTGAACATTGATTTTCAGTCATAGCTATGAATGAATAATCACCTCTGTGGGTGGGATACAGGCAGCAATAATTGTTAAAGCTCCCCAGATGTTTTCAATTTGCAGTCAAGTTTGAGATTCACCAGCCCAGAAAGTGTTGGAAATGGAGACATTTGATGATAATGTCAGGACCACACAGAGAATCCAAGCAGAATTATTTATTGAACTTCCATCATACACAGAGTGGAGGAAAGGGTGTAACATAAACCAAGAAGACTTTTTTCCTTCTATTATAAAATAAACTATAAATTTGCCTATGTTCTCCCACCTCATTCTGAAAGGAAGTTTGCCTGTTTGAACATCCTGCACAATTATCTCTAGAAAATTATCCATTTGAGAGATGAGATTCCATGAATAAAGATTCATTTTAAAATTGCCAGAAGATTCTACATCAGCAACAATTTGTAATTATGCTTAGACAATGAAACATCATTAGATATTTGGGAAAAATAAAAAAATAGAGAAGCATCTTGTGGATTAAAAGAGAGAAAGAATGAAATACAAGTGACTGTATAAACAAAAAGTTCAAGATTAAGACTTTGCATTAAAAATAAAATAATAGGGAAATCTCAGAAATCAAACATCACTGCTGGAAGTTAAATACATTAATAGTGGTACTGCAGAGTTGTATAGACATAACCGAAGACTGAATTCAAAATCCAGAGTATGAAGGATAGAAAATCAGCCAGAAGGTAAAAAAAATAGAGATGCAGCATATGTGAAAGATAGGGAAAGAGAGTGTGAAAGAGAAAGAGAATGAGTACAAGGGAAGAAATGTAATCTACAAAGAATATGAATAACTATAATTAGAATTCTGACCTTCATTCTAAATTCTGGGAGATAACAGCATAATTTATACTAAATTTTAAGGGAAAAGATTTGAACCTATGTCCAACACGACTATCATGCAGACAAAAGAGCAAAATTCAGGAAACAACAGATGCTGGAGAGGATGTGGAAAAATAGGAATGCTTTTACACTATTGAGGAGAGCGTAAATTAGTTCAACCATTGTGGATGACAGTGTGGCGATTCCTCAAGGATCTAGAACCAGAAATACCATTTGACCCACCAATCCCATTACTGGGTATATACCCAAAGGATTATAAATCATTCTGCTATAAAGACACATGCACACATATGTTTATTGCAGCACTGTTCACAATAGCAAAGACTTGGAACCAACCCAAATGACCATCAATGATAGACTGGATAAAGAAAATGTGGCACATATATAACATGAATACTATGAGGCCATAAAACAGGATGAGTTCATGTCCTTTGCAGGGAATGGATGAAGCTGGAAACCATCATTTTCAGCAAACTAATACAGGAACAGAAAACCAAACACCACATGTTCTCACTCATAAGTGGGAGTTGAATAATGAGAACACAGGGACACAGGGAGGAGAACATTGCACACCAGGGCGTGTCAGGGGGTGGGGGGCAAGGGGAGGGATAGCATTAGGAGAAATACCTAATGTAGGTGACGGGTTGATGGGTGCAGCAAACCACTATGGCACACGTATACCTATGTAACAAACCTGCACATTCTGCACATGTATCCCAGAACTTAAAGTATAATAAAAAAAATTTTAAAAAAGCAAAGATTCAGAGATGATAAGCCCATATACCCAATGTTAGAAACAAGAGAAAGGAAGGGAAGAAAGAAGATTGGAGAAAAGACAAAACAAATATTATTTCAGGACATATTCTAGGAAAGCAAATTAAATAAGAAAAAATGAAGTGAAACACACACAAAAAGGTATTATAACATGTCATAAGATGCATATTTATCTAAAAATGATTGATCATAAACCTCTGAAATTCAATATAATTGTATAAAATGATTTTTTAGAATGGTAGTGTAAATGTGGTAAAAAAGAAATTTTAGTATGAGTGATGAAATAAGTGAAGGAAGGGAAAGGAGATAAACATACATCAGAGTTCTTGTCTTGTCAAAACCGGTATAGAATATTAAAGGTGAAAGAGCATGTAATTATAATATTTTTGCCAAGTTTTAGCATAACTACTAGAAGAATAGAGAATATGTAATTTTAAATGAATAGGGGAAAAACAAAATAATATTAAGCATTTCAAAAAAGTCATTAAAAACATGTTAATAACAAAATATGAAATAAAGTGGCAAGGATAATCTAAAATTTTAAGTGAATAAATGTAATTAAATAGACTAGATCTCACTCTGTAGATAAAAATGCCAAGATGTGTCCAAAGTAATATTATATAGAATGCAGTATATAAACAAAATGAACGTAAAGGGAAACTTAAATTATTTGTGTTTTAGGTAATTCCTAAAATAGTATCATTAAGACGATGAAAAAGAATTTAATGAAAACTTAGAATGCTGAAGATATAAAACTGATGTGTCGGTTAGGGTTGATCAGGAAAACGGAAGTCACTCCTTGTATTTCAGGTAGGAAGAGCTTTTATACAGGAAAATAATGGTCTGCAAAATCACTGGAAGGTCATGATAAGGAAGGGTGGGAAAGCCATTACCTATCTCTATCTGCAGTAACAAAGCTTTGATTCTAAAGAGTTGAAAAGAAGTCTATGCATGTCTCAAGGATTTCTGTGAGGTCGAAGGAACTCTGTCGTTTGCAGTTCTAATACAAGTACTTCAAATCTCACAGTGGCTAGCTATCCATGCTACTGCTTGCTTTGAAAGAATGAGAACATTTCCTTCTCTTCAACCTTTGAAATATGATTGAAGACATTTTATTGAAAACTCTTACCTGGAACCACAGAAGGAAAGGAAATTTTGGAAATGTAGTTTCTGACTTCTTTGCAACACGAGGAAAAGGAAGTGGTTATAAAGCAAAATTTACGAAAGAAAACCCTGATAATTTTTTAAAGGTACAATCAATTAAGAACACATGCATCACCTGATAAAAACTAACTCGGCCAGTTAATCAAGTGTAATATCAACAGTGGTAATACATGTTGATAGTATGTACTCTTCACTAGTATGATGAAATGGCACCACTCATTGTTGGTCTTCCTTGTAATTTATAATTCCAGTCTATTACAAACAAAAAATCAGATCAATTCCAATTGATAGAAAGTCTGCAAAATACATAATCAATATTCATCAAAACTGTCATGGCCATTAAAAACAAGGAATTATGAGAAACTCTCACACCAAGAAAAGCCAGGAGAGACAGGATGACTAATTGAAACGTAATAGCTTTATTGGAATCCTAAAACAGAGAAAGGAATTAGGCCAAAATTAAAGAAATTAGAATAAATTCTGGCTTTTAACTAATAATAATGTATCAATATTGGTTCATTAATGGTGACAAATATGCCATAGTATTTTGATGTGTGAATACCAGGGGAAACTGGGTAAAGGGTATATATGAATTCTCTTTACTACATTTTACAACTTTTTAAAAACATCATTTTACTCTAAAATTAAAAATATTTAAAATATGTATTAATTTTGATAGGAAAATGAGCATATTAATGTTTTAACAGTTTTCATGTCTTTTTACCTACTGAGAAGTAAAATAAAACACAAAAAATAACCTGTTAATAATACACAAAGACTAAATACAAAAGATGTCAAATGTTATCAATGACATATTTCACTCTGAGCTCAGTCTGTCACATTTTCCTATTTGTTTTATTTTAGAAGTAGAATTTCTGTAGGTATAGTCATAACTTTTGAGTGAAAAGGTATTTTTCTTCAACTCCATTTGAATATTAGTTTATTTTACTAGTGTTTGAATTATCATTCTTAAATATTTAATATAAGCATATATTTACTTCTAACATCCTCTGCTTTCTCAAGTAATTATAATTTTGAAGTTCAGTTTTAGTGACAGATAGATGCATTTATTATTTTAAATAATCAAATGTATTATTATAAAAATAATCAAAAGCACTTATTATCTAAAAATAATAGAAAACCATTGTAATATATTGAAAAATAATTTTTAGGATCTTTCTTTTTCCAGAGTTATGTTAAAGATAAAATGATTATATACAATGAGGTCTAAAATATGTAACATTTATTAAATTTATATCTACAGTTGGTTTTAAAAAGTTGCCATATAATTCTGGAAAACTAAAAAGCTATGCACATATACAGGACTGTATTCATGCCTAGAAAATACCTGGGAAAACCATAATCTCATGCCTCTAATTGACCCTAACGTTCTGACCAAGTAGAGAGTGAAGTTTTTAAGGCAGAATTGAAACCACTGAGATATTTAAGGGCCCAGCACATAAGCAGTGCTTGTTAGCCAAAAGTGGGAGACTTCCTTGTTCAAAACAATTAGGAAGATAAATTTTAGTGTCAAATACTAGGTGACTGCCAAAATGCCTGAGCAGAGCTTACAGTGTTTACACAGCAAGGAATATAAATATATAATTAGTAAAGAAATGTTACTAACAAATAAAAAAGTAGCAGCAATAAAACCACTAACAATAATGAATATCAACAAAATCAAACCAGAGGTAGAAGGGGATTTGATTTCCAAACTCGGTTTATATTATTTAAAGTAATTTTCCATACACAGAAAAAAATTACACATGCAAAAAAACCAAAAAATAATGGTCTACATGGCAGGCAGAGCATGGTCAATAGAGACTTTTCCTTAGAAAAATCAGGTGCTAGTTTTAGTGGATAAATCTGTTATTAAAAATATGTTTAGAGAACCAGAGGAAATCAGTGTAAAAAGTTAAACTGTGAGGACATGTTTTGACAAATATAGAATATCAATAAAGAGAAAGAAATTATAAAAATAACAGAATAGAAATTGTAGAGTTGAAAAGTATAATAACTAAAATACAATTTTCACTAGAGGAGTTCAACAACCGATTTAAGTGGCCAAAGGAAAAAAATCAACATAATTTAAGATAAATCAAATGAGATTATCTTATTTGAGACCCAGAAAGACAACAGAATGAAGAAAATGAACAAGTCCTCAGAGGACCTGTGGAACTTTGTTAATTGTGCCAACATATTAACACATGTAATTGACTCCAAGATGAAGAGAAGAGATAGAACAGAGGGAATGTTTGAAAAAATTGTGGCTGAGCATTCCCAAATTTGATAGAATATCAATTTATACATCCAAGATCAGCTAAGTTCAAGTAAGATAATCTCAAAGACAACCACACATATACACATTATACTAAAGCTTTCAAAAGATAAAGACAGAGAGAGAATCTTGAATGGAGCAAGAAAAAGTGACTCATTGTGAACTCCCATTCACAATTGCTTCAAAGAGAATAAAATATCTAGGAATCCAACTTACAAGGGATGTGAAGGACCTCTTCAAGGAGAACTACAAACCACTGCTCAACGAAATAAAAGAGGATACAAACAAATGGAAGAACATTCCATACTCATGGATAGGAAGAATCAATATCATGAAAATGACCATACTGCCCAAGGTAATTTATAGATTCAATGCCATCCCCATCAAGCTACCAATGACTTTCTTCACAGAATTGGAAAAAACTACTTTAAAGTTCATATGGAACCAAAAAAGAGCCCACATTACCAAGTCAATCCTAAGACAAAAGAACAAACCTAGAGGCATCACGCTACCTGACTTCAAACTATACTACAAGGCTACAGTAACCAAAACAGCATGGTACTGGTATCAAAACAGAGATATAGATCAATGGAACAGAATAGAGCCCTCAGAAATAATACCACACGTCTACAACCATCTGATCTTTGACAAACCTGACAAAAACAAGAAATGAGAAAAGGATTCCCTATTTAATAAATGGTGCTGGGAAAACTGACTAGCCATATGTAGAAAGCTGAAACTGGATCCCTTCCTTACACCTTATACAAAAATTAATTCAAGATGGATTAAAGACTTAAATGTTAGACCTAAAACCATAAAAACCCTAGAAGAAAACCTAGGCATTACCATTCAGGACATAGGCATGGGCAAGGACTTCATGTCTAAAACACCAAAAGCAATGGCAACAAAAGCCAAAATTGACAAATGGGATCTAATTAACCTAAAGAGCTTCTGAACAGCAAAAGAAACTACCAGCAGAGTGAATAGGCAACCTACAGAATGGGAGAAAATTTTTGCAATCTACTCATCTGGCAAAGGGCTAATATCCAGAATCTACAAAGAACTCAAACAAATTTACAAGAAAAAAACAAACAACCCCATCAACAAGTGGGCAAAGGATTTGAACAGACACTTCTCAAAAGAAGACATTTATGCAGCCAACAGACACATGAAAAAATGCTCATCATCACTGGCCATCAGAGAGATGCAAATCAAAACCACAATGAGATACCATCCCACACCAGTTAGAATGGCAATCATTAAAAAGTCAGGAAACAACAGGTGCTGGAGAGGATGGGGAGAAATAAGAACAGTTTTACACTGTTGGTGGGAGTGTAAACTAGTTCAACCATTGTGGAAGTCAGTGTGGTGATTCCTCAAGGATCTAGAACTAGAAATACCATTTGACCCAGCCATCCCATTGCTGGGTATATACCCAAAGGATTATAAATCATACTGCTATAAAGACACATGCACACGTACGTTTATTGTGGCACTATTCACAATAGCAAAGACTTGGAACCAACCCAAATGTCCATCAATGATAGACTGGATTAAGAAAATGTGGCACATATATACCATGGAATACTATGTAGCCATAAAAAATGATGAGTTCATGTCCTTTGTAGGGACATGGATGAAGCTGGAAACCATTATTCTCAGCAAACTATCACAAGGACAAAAAACCAAATACCGCATGTTCTCACTCATAGGTGGGAATTGAACAATGAGAACACATGGATACAGGAAGGGGAACATCACACACCGGGGCCTGTTGTGGGGTCGGGGGAGGAGGGAGGGAAAACATTAGGAGATATACCCAATGTAAATGATGAGTTAATGGGTGCAGCACACCAATATGTACATGTATACATATGTAACTGACCTGCACATTGTGCACATGTACCCTAGAACTTAAAGTATAATAAAACAATAATAATAATAATAATAGTAATAAAATTACAGTAAATAAAAAAAGAAAAAGTGAGTCATCATGTACAAGGGATTCTTAATAAGCTAATAGCTGACTTTCTGTTAGATATTACTGAGTACAGAGGGAAATGGAATAATATATTTAAAGTGCTAAAAGAGAAAAATGTCAATCAAGAATTCTACATACAGCTAAACTGTCTTCACAAATGTAGAAATTAAGATATTCTCAGATAAACAAAAAAATGAAGAACTTGTCTCTAGGGAACCTGACCTACAAAACAATCCTAAAAGGAATCATTCAGTCTGAAATGAAAGAGCATTAAACAGTAACCTGAATCAATGTAACAGTAACTTGAATCAATATAAAGTAATAAAGGGCATCAGAAAATGTACCTATAAGTAAATATACTTATATTTTTATATAGTGTTTATATATAGTATATATAAATATATAATATATAGTATGTATAAATAAATTTTTGTTTGTAAAACTTTTCTTATATCCTATTTAAAAGCCACCTGTGTATATAACTAATTGTAACATTATGGTGGTGAATTTGTGTAACAATGCAGCCTGTATAATAGTAATAGCACAAGTAGGGTATTGTTAAGCATAATTAGGGTATTGTTAAGAAGCTTATATTGGAGCAAAGTTTTCATATATATTGGAGCAAAGTTTTCACATATTATTTAAATATTAATTAATATTAAAATTATTTCATATATTATTGAAATTTTAATATTAATTCAGATGATGTTTATTAAAAGTATATTGTATTAATTTCTTTATTAATTACCAAAGAAACCACTGACAAAAAACTTTAAAAGTAAATATTAAAGAAAAAATATCTAATTAAAATGGCCCATGAAACACTAAAGATATCTATTTAGTACAAAAATATGGTAATGAAGAAAAGAGAGCAACAATGAATGAGACATAGACATATAGAAAATGAATAGCAAAATAGCAAATGCAATTCCTACCTTAGTAATTTTATTCATTTGAATGGATTTCTAGAAAGTTACAAACTACCAAAACTCACTCAATAAGGAATAGAAAATCTGGATTTATTCATAAGAAAACAGAGATTTAATTTATAATCAACAATCACTCTCAAAAAAGTTACCGGGTAGATGGCTTTATTGTTAAATTCTACCAACTGTTTCAAAAACTTATACCCATACTTCAAAGACTTTTTAAAAAATAGAAGAGGAGGGAGCGCTTCAAACTCATTTATGGGTCCAGTAACTCTGATACACAAACCAGAGAGTCATCAAACAAAAAGAAAACAAAAAACAATTTTCCTTATAAATATGATGCAAAAAATCCCAATTATATACCAGCAAACTGAATACAACAACTAACAAAGAGGATTGAACACCAAGACCATGTGGAATTTACCCCAGGAAGGCAAGGTTGGTTTAATGTCCAAAAATCAGACAACAGGTACATGATAATCTTAACAGAATAAGATGTGACAAACGCAATTTCATTTCATGATAGAAACACTCAGCCAACTAGAAATAAAGGGCAGCTCTCCCAACATAAGCAAAGCATAAGAAAAAAACCCACTTAATATCACATTAGCTGAATGACAGAATGTTTTTCATTTAAGATAAAAAAGCAGACACATATGTCTGTTCTTACCTCTTGTTTTCAATATTGTACTGGAGGGTCTAGATAAACGATTAAGAAAAAACAATAAAAATCATGTTGGAAAAGGGTAAATAAAGCAATCTATACTTGGAAAACCTAGGTTTAGTATATAGAAAATCTAAAGGCTCTACTATAATTTGTTGGAATCAATAAGTGATTTTTAGTAAGGGTGCAGGATACAAGATCAACATAAAAGCTCAATTGTATTTTTACAAACCAGCAAAAAGATTTTTAAAATTAAATTAATTAAAAAGTTGATTTACATTTACCATAAAAAGAACACAATTCGTAGAAATAACAAAAGAAATATCAGACTTGTACACTAGAAACAACAGAAACTATGTTGACAGAAATTAAAGGAGATGAATAAATGGAAAGACACTTGATATTCACAGATAGAATATTTAATATTAAGATAGGAATATTCTTCAAATTGTTATACAGATTCAGCATAATCTTTATCAAAGTCTCAGATTCCTTCTTTCAGAAATTGACAAACTGACTTTAAAGTTTATGTGGAAATGCAAGGAACCCAAAAGAGCAAAAAACAATTATGAAAAAGTAAAACAAAGGTGGAGGACTAATACATTCTTATTTCAAGTCCATCTACAAAGCTACAGTAATCAGACATCATGGTGCTAGCATGAGGATAGCTATATAAATCAATATATTAAAAGTTAATAACAACTTGTATTTATAATAATAAAATAGATTCTTTTTATAAAAGGGCAGAGGAAATTCAGTGGGGGAAATAAAAATCTTTAAAAAAATAGTGATGGGACAATGGAATATCATTGTACAAATGGAAAAGTAGGACCTTTCCCCCAAAACCATTTAAAATAATTAAATGAAAACGAGTCAAGGTCTATAGGTAAGGGATAAAACACAAAAATTCCTGTTACAAAAAGCTCAGGAGTACATTTTTATGACCTTTAGTAAGTCAATTATTTCTTAAATATTATGTCAAAACCACCAGGAGAAAAATAGATTAGATTTCTTTAAAATTTAAACTTTTTATTTTTTGCCTCAGAAGTTACCATCAGTACAGTAAAAAACAAGCCACAGAACTGGAGGAAATATTGGCAAATTATATATCTGATTAGATTTTTGTATCAATTTGACAAAAGATCTAATTATATATTCCAGCAAGGAAGATATACAAATGGTCAAAAGACACATAAAAAGGATACTCAACATAATAATCATTACAGAAAGGCAAATAAAAATCATAATGACATACCCATAAAACCCACTAAAATGAGTATAACTTTAAAAAAAATTGTCACATGAGGCTGGGCATGGGGGTTCACGCTTGTAATCTCAGCACTTTGGAAGGCCGAGGCAGGAGGATTGCATGAGGCCAGGAGCTCGATACCAGCCTGGGCAACATGAGAAGACTCCAATCTCTATTAAAAATCTTAAAAATTAGCCAGGTGTGGTGATGAATGCTCTTTGTCTCAGCTACTTGGGAAGCCGAGGTAGAAGAATCACATTAGCCCAGGAATTTGAGGCTGCGGTAAACTATGATTGTCCACAGCACTCCAGCTTGGGTGACAGAGTGAAACCCTGTCTTAAAAAAAAAAATTGTCAGATTATGAAAAGTGTTTTCAAGCATATAGGGGAATCAGAATTATCAAAGAGTTGCTGGGATTGTAAAATTCTACAGCTCCTGTGAAAAACAATTTTATATTTTCTTAAAATATTATAGTTACCATAGAACTAGCAATTATACTTCCCATAGGACATTTTTATAAATATATATAGCAGCATATTCATAATAACAAAAAAATGGAAACTGCAAATGTAGTACATCACCTGATGAGTAGACAAAAAAAATGTAGCATTTCCATGCAGCAGAATATATTTGGCAATAAAAAGGAATGAAGTGTTATGTTATAATATACATAAGTCTTGAATACATTAGGTAAAGTAAAGGAAGCCAGACAAGGTAGACCACATGTTGTATGTATATATACAGTATCCAGAATAGGCCAACCAATACAGAAAGCAGATTAGTGGTTGCCAGAAGCTTGGTGAGGGACAATGAAGAGTGACTGCTAATGAGTACAGGGTCCCTTTATGAAACTATAGAAAATCTTCTAAAATTAGTTAGTGATTATATTTGCATAGTTCTGTAGGCATGCTAAAAATGACTGAACCACGAATATATATATATAATATATATATGTGAAACCTCAATACTTATTGGTAAAGTTTCCAATTCCTTTATATTGATAAACTTTACAAAGTAACATGCAAACATTTTTACTGAAGTATTGTCAAAACCTAGTGAATAAATTTTACCCAAGAAGTCTCAGGGTAAATTCTGAAGTTCAGTTTCCTCTCACTGAACTTTGCAATTTATATCATGCTACATTTACATGTGATGAAAAATGATGCTAATTTTGCTTCTCCATCATACATTTGCATTTATTTTTCTATAGAAAATGTGTTTTTTTTAACTATTTGAATTACTTAACTTTCTTTCTGATCTACTCTTCCAAGCTATCTTTAGGTAGTATTGATAAATTTGCTTGCTCTGGGGCACAGAATTCTTTATACATTTGGAATAGTCATACCTCTCTGTTTGATATACACAAATCCATGAGCAGTCCTCTGCCAGGTAATTTGCTTCAAAGTAAAATTGTTGTTACGTGGTGTGAAACATGTTATCTTAGCCCTAGTTTTCATGATAGTTTGGTGTCATGTTAGAATCTAATAGTCTTAGCCATTAGCATTTTCTTTTGACTGAAGGAGAAAAAAATCCTAATGGTGTATAAATTAGGAATTTACATATGCCAAATAGTGGTGTGCCACCATCACATTCCTTGGGAGTTACCAAATAACAGCTTCACATAGATTCTATTATCTCATGTTACACCATTTGGAAATATTTTAATGGTTGGCAACCTCCAGGTAAAGCAATACATCTTGTTTTTTTCTTGGATATCTTGTATTTCAATAGACCTCAAGTTAGGATGTAATTTACATTAGCACGAAGACTGTACTTCTACTTTCAAAATCTCAGGTTATACTTCACACAAGTAGATATATTCCTGGGCAGGAATTCTATGCATTTACAGACTTTTAGAATTACTCCTTTCAAAGGATTCCAAAAATACTCCCCACGAAGTGATTTTGTAGTACATTGAATTATTTGTCCCAATTGTTTAAAAACCTTTCTGTGTTCAAGCCCTTTTCCATGTGATGCTGCAGCTCCTACCACAATGGGAAGAGTGTAATTTTCTGTCCCTTGACATTGAGACCCAAGTTGCCTTGGTCAATGTAATGCTAACAGATGTCATACAAATCAGGCTCTAAATGTCTTTATGGAGTATATATTCTCTCGTGTGTTTTTGCTTTCATTATGAGAATACGTCCTGACTAATCCACTTGTTCAAGTAAAATGGAAGATGTTGAGAGCAAATCAGTACCGAATCTGTGGTTTGTAGTCTAGCCTAACTGGGCACAGTCTGAATCAGCATGACTTTCAACTGTGTGTTCAGTGCTATTGTAGTGTCGTTGCTGTTATGCCCGCTTAGTTACCAGAGCTAAGGAATATATGCATGTTTACTAACTTTCTTACATATTAACTCTGACTTATATATTATGTAAAATATAATCCCAGCACATTGAGAGGCCAAGGCTGGCAGATCACCTGAGGTCAGGAGTGCGAGACCAGCCTGGCCAACATGGCTAAATCCTGTCTCTACTAAAAATACAAAAATTAGCTGGTTGTGGTGGCACATGCCGGTAATCTCAGCTACTTGGGAGGCTGAGGCTGGAGAATTGCTTGACTCTGGGAGACAAAGGTTGCAGTGAGCTGAGATCATGCCATTGCACTCCAGCCTAGGCAACAGAGCAAGACTCCATTTAAATAAATAAAATAAAATAATTATATACATATGGTATAATATATACATAAAACTAAAAGTTTACACTGATGCCTGTCATTCCAATGCAGTTCTTTATAGTTCATTTTAGCCTTCTCCTTTTCCTATCTATAATTTTTTTCTAGCAGTGAGAAACCTGACTCTCATTATCTATATTATCTTTACTTATTTGTTGAATTCTGATATATACATAATTTCAGAATAAGGATTCTATACTGCTGTGAGAAAACTTCCTTACAATATTACAGCACCTGAATGATCATTTTGTTTCTAGCCTGACAATATTCATTCAAGATACAATAATTCCCTCTTATTCATGGGGGATACATTCTAAGACCTCCAGTGTATGCCCAAATCTACAGATAATATCAATACTTATACAGTACATTTTTTCCCTATGCAAACTATATGGCCACATGAAAACTTCCCCTTCATCCTTTGAAGGTTTGCTAAACATCAACTGACAAAATGCAGATTAATAGGAAAAAGACATACACATTTTATTTTAATGTTCACAGCACAGAAGTACACAGAACAATTACCCAATTTCCCAATGGAATACAGATGTTTATGTACCCTTCTTCATGGCAGAAGGGAAAATGGGGAAAATGTGGCAATTTGAGGAACACTAAATGAATTTTAGGAGGAAATAAGTGGACTTGGAGAACATACAATGGCCTAGGACAAGGTCTGCTGGACCCACAGAGCAGACAATGGTTTGTGACAAAAGTCTGTCCAGATACATTGAAAGACTCCAGTCTTTCCTCCTGCAATGTAAGTAAAGTTAATGAAAAGTCAGTGAAAGGAATAAAGGTAATTGTTTTCTTCTTTGGTAGCTCTGGACTTCAAGTAAATAAGGGAACTTCAGAAAGGAGTTTCATCCTGTGCTTTGGAAGAGACAGAGGATTGAGAGGCAGGAGTGGGTGGAGGAAGATCAGAGAGACTTTGAGGCCACTTCTTTAGTCCAGCACATCCAGGTGCCATATTTTGAAGTATCAGTTTATGAGCCTTATAATAAATACATACCAATAATAAATTTTAATCTCTAAACTAGGCACAGTAAGAAATTAACAAGATAATAATAAAATAAAACAAATGTAACAATATACTGTAATAAAAGTTATGTGAATGTGGTCTCTCTCTTTCTCTGAAAATATCATTTTTCTGTACTCATCTATTTTCGGACTGCAGCTGATCATGGGTAACTGAAACTGCAGAGAGCAAAACACTAGAAAAGAGGGGTACCGTTTCCAAAATTACATCCATTACATTTGCTCTCCCATTCCCTTCACTGTGATTAGATAATTTGGTATTTTAAGTAGGTGTATTTATTAATGTTTGTATTCCATTTTGGGCCCTCCCACCAACCTCCCCACATCCTATTTGGGGTATGTGTGAAGAATTTAGAAAAATTACTATGTTTCTATGAATATATATGTATAACTTTAGTAGACACTAGCTCCAAAACTACTTCTTATTATAAAGAAAGATATGAGATGTTAGTTTCACTTTTGGTTAAAGCCAATTAACTAATGCAGATGGTCACTCCAATTACCAGGTGGGTATTGGATAAACTATGTGACAAATGGTACTGTCAAGTTCTCTCACTTGAAGATTAGTTATAGTTATCTTGAGAATATGTTTGTAATGAATCTTATCTGCTTGGCTATATAAAAGCATTAAGATTTCTTTCTGCTTTTGCAGTCTCTTAGTGGATTGCCTGTCATGTGCCTCACATTCTGGTTTAATGCTAATTCAATAATAAAATTGCTTTTTTCCTTCTTCTACCTTTGTGAAGAGGTATTCTGGGCTGGCAGATTTTGTTTTAAATTATATTTCCCAAACATTTCTGGCAATGATAATGGGATATCTGGAAGTTTCAGAATCAGCAGATGACTAAACTTCTGTGGTCACACAGTAAGGTAGGAGATCCTAAATAATAAGAAGTCTCCCTTCTAGCCATTAGCTTTTTTTTGGTGTGGTATTTTATTTTTGGATTACTAGCTAATAGACCATCCTCCCCAAATTCAAGCTAAGCATGGGTAATAAGAGCTCTAAAATTTCATTAGGACAACCATGTGGTTGGAGCATATGGGAATCAGGTTATGTTGTCTCCAAGTCTTTCTCTTAAAGGGCTAATAGCTTTCTGTTGCATTTGGAATGTGGATATGGAAACCCAGTTTTACAGTTGCCTGAGGACAGTTCTGTTGATTTGAATAAACTAACATATTTGCTAGGGTTCTTTTTTTTTTTTTTTGAGATGGAGTCTCACTCTGTCGCCCAGGCTGGAGTGCAGTGGCAGGATCTCTGCTCACTGCAAGTTCCGCCTCCCGGGTTCACGCCATTCTCCTGCCTCAGCCTCCCGAGTAGCTGGGACTACAGGCACCCACCACCACACCTGGCTAATTTTTTGTATTTTTAGTAGAGATGGGGTTTCATCATGTTAGCCAGGATGGTCTCCATCTCCTAACCTCGTGATCCGTCCGCCTCAGCCTCCCAAAATGCTGGGATTACAGGCGTGAGCCATGGCGCCCAGCCTGCTTGGGTTCTTATACAAATAAATTACTGGTATTTAATGGGATAAATATCATTCTAAGGGGTAAATTTAAAATGATTTGGAGAGTCAGAAAAAAAATGAGAAAAACAACAGAGAAAATGTCATAATTAAAGGCATGGCTGGGCACAGTAGCTCACGCCTGTAATCCCAGCACTTTGGGAGGCCAAGGCAGGTGGATCATGAGGTCAGGAGTTCAAGACCAGTCTGGCCAAGATGGTGAAACCCCGTCTCTACTAAAACTACAAAAATTAGCCAGGTGTGGTGGCAGGCACCTGAAATACCAGCTACTGGGGAGGCTGAGGCAGGAGAATCACTTGAACCCTGGGTGGCAGAGTTTGCAGTGAGCTGAGATCGTGCCACTGCACTCCAGCCTAAGTGACAGTGAGACTCCATCTCAAAAAAAAAAAAAAAGGCACTTTTGTCTTTCATAGAACCTCCTCCTCCTTTCTACTATATGGATTTTAGAGAAGTAAATAATTTTCCCATTAATCCCTATAGTTCCTAACTCTGATATTCTTCTGTCTTTGATACAGTTGTCTGCAAAGTTTTTCTGTGTAATTATTCAATTTTCTGCATTTTATTTCATTCTTTGTGTTCCTCTAACAGACCAGTCTAAATTCTTGTTTACTTGGGCTTATGAAAGAGTCCAGAGGGGTGGCCAAGATGGCCGACTAGAAACAGCT
Source organism: Pongo abelii (assembly GCF_028885655.2). NCBI lineage: Eukaryota > Metazoa > Chordata > Mammalia > Primates > Hominidae > Pongo > Pongo abelii. The sequence goes on from NC_071991.2 coordinate 116,004,897, forward strand.
AGTGTGTGCCACTCTCAGGGAGAGGAACGGAAAGGGCAAGTAAATACAGCACCTTCAACAGAAACATACAGATACACACACTGGGACTAATCGAGGAAACAACTTAACCCACGGAGAACAGAGAAAAACAATGCAAGAGTACGGCCCACGCAGAAGTGACACTGAGTCAGGGGAACTTCTCCTTTCCTCCCTCACCCAGGGAAGCAGCGAGTGAATGTGTGGCCCTGGGAAGCCATGCTTCTACCATGAATCTTAGCAATCCTCAGGTCAGGAGATCTCCTCATGAACCTACCCCACCAGTGCCTTCAGTCTGACACACAGAGCTACATGGAGTCATGGCAGAACAGTCACTCAGGCACGTGCAGAGACCAGAAACCTTAGACACCCAGGCTTCCTGGGCTTCTCAGCAAAAGCAGTTGCAACTCCAGCAAAGGTGGAGGTTAGATCCCCATACGTACCCCTAGGAAAGGGGCTGAATCTAGGGGGATGAGAAGCAACAGTCTGCAGGCTCCACTTCCTTTGCACTTTACAGAATAAAACCCACTGGCTTGGAACTCCAGTCAGCCTCCAGTAGCAGGGTTACACCTCCCCGAGTCAGACCCCTCAGTGGGCGGGGCAGGCTGCCATCTTTCTGTTTGGCCAACTTACTTGTTCAAGCCTTAGTGCTTTAGATAGGCAGATGTGATGGGGCCAGGGGGCTGAAGCAGACCCCCAGCACAGCACAGAGGCTCTATGAAAATATGGCCAGACTGCTTTTTAAAGCTGGACCCCAATCCCGTTCATTATCACTGAGCAGGACCTCCAAGCCATGGTCTCTTGCTACTCTCACCAGTGTTCTCTGGTTGACAGAGATTTCAAACCTCCCTCGGATGGAGCTCAGAGAGGGAGGGGTGGCCATCATTTTTGCTGTTTAGTTGACTTAGCCATTCTGCACCTCAGGTTTTGGAGAGTCTGAGACAACTGGGGGCTGGAGCAGATTCCCAGCACAACACAGCTGCTCTATGAAAATATGGCCTAACAGAAAACATAGCCATACTACTAACAGCATTAGACAGATCATCGGGGCAGAAGATTATCGAAGATATTCAGGACCTGAACTCAACATTGGGCCAAATGGCTCTGATAGACTTCTAAATAACTCTCCACCCCGCCCCCCCAAAAAAGCAGAATGTATGTTCATCTTACCGTCACCTGGCACATACTTTAAAATCAATCACATAATTGGACATAAAACAATCCTCAGAAAATGCAAAAGAACCAAAATCATACCAAATGCACTCTCAGACCACAGCACACTAAAAATATGAATCAAAAATTTAAAAATCACTCAAAATTATGCAATTACATAGACATTAAATGACATGCTACTGAATGACCTTTGGGTAAATAATGAAATTAAAGAAGAAAACAAGAAGTTATTTGAAACTTAAAAACAAGCAAAAACTGAAAGAAACAAACAAACAAACAAAACTTAAAAAACAACCTCAGGCCAGTATCACTGATGAACATCATTGCAAAAATCTCCAACAAAATACTTGCAAACTGAATCCAGCAGCACATCAACAAGCTAAGCCACCATGATCAAGTAGCCTTCCTTCCTGGTGTGCAAGTTTGGTTGAACATACACAAATCAATAAATGTGACTCATCAGATAAACAGAACTAAAAGTTTAAAAAGATCATGTCAATAGATGAAGAAAAAGCTTTTGATAAAATTAATCATCCCTTCATGCTAAGTCTATCAATAAACTAGGTTTTGAAGGAACATACCTCAAAATAATAAAAGCCATCTATGACAAACCCACAGCCAACCTTATATTGAATGGGCTAAAGCTGGGAGCATTCCCCTTGAAAATCAGCACAAGGATGGCTTCTCTCACTGCTTCTATTCAACATAGTATTGGAAGTCCTAGCCAGAGAAATCAGGCAAAAGAAAGAAATAAAGTGCATCCAAATAGTAAGAGAAGAATTCAAAATATTTTTGTGTGCAGACAACATGATTCTAGAAAACCTCATAGTCTTGTCCCAAAAGCTCTTTCAGCTAATAGACAACTTCAGCAAAGTTTCAGTCTACAAACTCAATGTGCAAAAATAACTAGCATTCCCATACACAAACAACATCCAAGCCAAGAGCCAAATCAGGAAGGCAATCCCATTCAAAATTGCCACATGCACATACAGACACAAAAAACCTATGAATACAGCTAATCAGGGAGGTAAAAGATCTCTCCAATGAGAATTACAAAACATTGTTCCAAAAAATCAGAGAAGACCCAAATGGAGAAACATTTCATGTTCATGGATAAGAAGAATCAATTTCATTAAAATGGCCACACTGCCCAAGGTAATATAAAGATTCAATGATATTCCTATCGAACTACCAATGACATTCTTCACAGAACTAGAAAAAATATTTTAAAATTCATTTGGAACCAAAAAAGAGCCCTAATAGCCAAAGCAATCCTAAGCAAAAGATGAAGTTGAAGGCATCACATTATCCAACTTTAAATTATACTACTGGGCTACAGTAACCAAAACAGCATGATACTGGTACCAAAACAGCATGATACCGATACAAAAACAGGCACACAGACCAACAGAAAACAATAGAGAGCCCAGAAATAAGACTTGATGTCTACTACAACCATCTGATTTTAGACAAAGCAGATAAAAACAACCAAGGGAAAAAAAGACTCCCTATTCAATAAATGGTGCTGGGATAACTGGCTAGTCATATGCAGAAGATTGAAGCTGGACCCCTTCCTTAGAAAACATACGAAGTCAACTCAAGATGAATTAAAGACTTATATGTAAAACTGAAAACTATAAACACCCTGGAAGATAACCTATGCAATACCCATCCTGAAAATAGAAATGGGCAAAGATTTCATGGCAAAGACACCAAAAGCATCAAAAGCAAAAATTGACAAAAGAATTTAATTAAGAGCTTCTACACAGCAAAAGAAACTATCAATAGAGTAGACAGACAAGCTGCAGGATGGGAGAAAATATTTGCAAACTATGCATCTGAGAAAGGTCTAATATCTACCACCTATAAGGAACTTAAGCAAATTTACAAGAGAAGAAGCAAACAACTCCTTTAAAAATAAGAAAATAGCATGAACAAACACTTTTCTAAAGAAGACATACATGTGGCCAACAAGAATGATAAAAAGCTCAATATCACTGATTATTAGAGAAATGCAAGGCAAAACCACAATGAGATACTATCTCCCACTAATCAGAATGGCTATTACTAAAATGTCAAAAAAATAAATAACAGGTCCTGACATCCACATTTCTATTAACATCTTGGTCACAACCATTTCAACAGTCTCTAAAGTGTCCCAAACTTTCCCTTATTTTCCTGTCTTCTTCTGAGCCCTCCGGATTCTACCGACCTCTGCCCATTACCCAAAGCTGCTTCAACATCTTCAGGTGTCTTTATAGCAACATCTCACTCCGTGTTACCAATTTTCTGGATTAGTCCATTGTTGCATTACTAGAAAAAAATACCTGAGGTAGGTAATGCATAAAGAAAAAAATATTTAATTGGTTCATGGTTTTGCAGGATGCATGAGAATCATGGCTTTGGCATCTACTTGGCTTTTGGTGAAACCTCAGGGAGCTTTTACACATGGTGGAAGGCAAAATGGGAGCAGGCATGTCATATGGTGAGAGAGGTGAGAGAGGGTGCAAGAGAGAGAAGGGGAAGTTATTTACTCTTTTAAACAACCAGAGCTCATGTGAACAAACACAGCAAAAACCACTCATCACCCAGGGAATGGTGGTACACCATTCATGAGGGCGTACCTTCATTATTCAATACCTCCCACTAGGCACTAACTCTGATATTGGGGATCACATTTGAACATGAGATTTGGAGAGGACACACATCCATATCATGTCATTTGTATCTATCCAAATATAGTCATTAGTATTCCTTTCTGCTACGTGGTACTCAGGTAATCCTGGATCATGAGGATTACTCACTATTGGCAATTTCTCTGTCCTAAATCCACCGTCTATAACCTTCTCTAGCTCTCTATCTGCTACTTACCTACTACACTCAAATCCATTTCTCTGTTTCTCTAAATGTGTAAACTGTGCCTTTCTTATCTAAATGCACAAATGAGTATCCCCCTGTAATAGTAGTTGTTCACTGTAAACTGCTGTCAGAAACCTCCAAAGCTGCAGCTCTCACCAACGAGTTACCAGCAATCACACAAAAGTCAAATTCTCTCTTACAGTACAAAGTAATCTCTGGTACCCAAAAGCCAAAGAGATCAGCTAACTTATTGCAAAAGAGAGCAGAGCTATAGACTTGAGAGGAAACTGCCCACAACTTTTCATACTCCACAAGGAAAACAGAAGACCACCCTCAAACAGGGTGAGTGGCACCTTTTTCTGTATTTTGCAGATGATCTCAACACCAGAAGTCTCCTCTAGATTTCTTCATGTAGATCTAAAAATGGCAAAAGGAAGAAAGAGCAGAAGTGGAAAGAAATAGAATAACAAGTTTTAGAGGAGTCAAAATCTGGCTTAAAGCTTTCTACCAAACTAATGCAGTTTTATATTTTCTCAGCAAAATTTATGTGAGCATGATGGAAAGCAAACAAAAGAATCAAACATTTTTAAAAATGGGTTTTAGTTTACTGAAAAGAAAATCCCAGGAACAGGATCTAAAAGAGTAAAAGGCAGAAAGTCCATTCCCCCCACCCCCCCAAAATAACCTAAATATTATTTTTAAATTTAGCTGACTTCTGACCACAGAGCTCTAGAAAGGAATCTTTTCAAATTTCTTACTATCAGATTTCAGCCAGAACAAACATAAAGTAGGTCTCTCATTCAGTTTGTGTGGTTCTGACACCAGCTCCCCCAGTCCCCAATGCCCCTGCCCCAACAGCCCCTGCCCCTCATTTTGTGTTCAAATAAATTATCTGAGACATTTCGAAGGATCCCTGTTTGGGCTATTGCTGCTTATGCCCATCCAGAGTTGGGCGGCTCCATTTTTCTAGACATTTACAGAAGGATACCTCATAAGGGTGTACAATTATTTGTGTTGGAAACAAGTGCTCTGCATAGTCAAAAGAAACCCATACTTAGAAAATTTATCAGCAAGGCAATTTTACTTCTGCAGAAGGATGCTGTTTGGGCCTGATGCAATCTCAAGAGCACACCAAACAAAGGAGAGAAAGGGCTTTTATTACTAACACAGTTCCTGTTTCTGGGTCCTTCCCCTACTGGCTGGGGTTGGACTTCACAATCTAAGCTGATCCCAATTGGCTAAGACTTTTACTTTTCCAAATAGGGTGAATGTGAAATTTTGAAAGAAAAGAAGGAGTAGGATTGGTTTACAGTTTATGACCAGAAAGTTGAGTCTTGGAAGAGGAACTTAGTTATCCTAACAATTTCCCCCCTTCTGTTTTATAATTCTTCCTCTTCAAATTTCTTTAACAGGATTTGGCTTTGTTGTTCTTCTTTATAATCTAGGAGCAAGAGCTTATCTAAGTACAGAGGGGGAGAGATGGAGGAGGTTTTTGTGAGAGAGATGGAGGCGGTTTTTGTGAGAGGAGGTTTTGCTTCTATGAGTTAACCCATGAATGAAAGGTATGATAGAGCAGCTCACAAGAATGAGTACACCTGTAACAATTGCAAGGGAGGTAAAAATTGAGGTCATAAGTCCCTTCCATTTTCCAAATCACCTTTCCATCAGGCCCATAAAGGTGTGGTCTATTCCAGAGCTTTTGGCTAATTTATTTGCTAGGGTGGTAAGGCCTTGTAAGGCTTTTGTGATTGTCCCATTGGGAGCTGTATTATTAGGGATGAATGTACAACACTGGACCCTGATCATGACACAGACTCTGCCCTTTTCAGCTAATATCATGTCAAGGGCTATTCTATTTTCCCAGGCCATTTGGCTGGTAAGGCCTAATTGTTCAGCTATTCCTTTTATGGCATCTTTGGTATAATTGATGAATCACTGTTGATTGTAGTATATATAATTTATCCAGTGTACATTTTTGTTTATAGTGGACCACCAGAATAAGATAGACTCAAACTTGGCAGCTATTTAGTTTTGAGCTTTGAACCAATTTGGTACCCCCTGAGACACCCTGATACTCTCTATGTAAATGTGGGGGTCAAAGGACCCATGAGGGGCTTCTCTTATTTTCTGGGTTACTTGCTTCCTGTCTGGTTGATGAAATGCCAAAGTGAAAGGGATGGCCAATTGGATTAGAGTGCAAGTGCTACTCCAGTTGTTTGGCAGTGTAGCCAATATTGCCTCCCCCACCTCCCCCACAGTACCACCACAAATCAACTCAGGGTTGGACTAGGGCTGACTGACTGGTTAGCTCTTAAAAAGGTTTAGGCCCACTACATCCCATCAGGTTTCCAAGGAATGTCAGATTTTCCCCTTGCCATGAGAGACATGAAGTAAAATTGGCATCGAGAGTTGGAAGTCAAATGGCCCTTGGGGGCTGTCCCATAGGGCTTCTGACCTTTGGGAAAACTAGTGAAAGAGTGGTGCATGACTTGTTTCCCCAGGTTGTGGGGTGCTGGAAGAGAGCTACCATACAGTTCATGCCTAGTTTGTCAGCCTATCCTAGAGGGAAAGGAACAATTTGGGTTTCTGTCCTACCCATTGCACAAGTGTAACAATCGCTTTTATTTAGAGTGCAAACAAAATATTTAATGCATTCCAGCCAGGCATTTACATCTCGATACCCAGTTTCTATTGCTAGGGTTTGCTTTTAGTCCTTGACCTCTACTATAGCTACTTTGGTTCTGTCATATGGCATGAAGTGAGAAATCGTTTGATTCTGTGGGTTTGGGGAGGAAGTAATGGAGGGAGATGGAGGAGGAGGAACAAAGTATATTTCAAAGGTGCCTATAGGGTCTTTTCCAGTGACATCTGCTCCTAGGCCATAAAGGCACTCTAATGTGGGGTTAGGGTCAGTGGAGGTGGGGATAAGGATAGAGAGAAGTACTGGGTTGCACTGGTGGTTTTGGCAATTTGAGGATGTGGCTGTTTTGGCAAAGTAAATGTAAGATTTTAGGGTGGTGCAACCCTCTGAACACGTCCAGCCCTGATATTGGGTGGTCCATATAACATCTCCCTGACTATAACATAACCCTCAGAAGGCTTATGGTTGTTGACTGCAAGGACCGGGGGTGCTGGTCTGTCTGAAGGGAGTGGAGGGGTAGAGGTAATTTTCTGAAGAAGCTAGGTGTCTTTGACTCTGGAGGTCCCCACAGGACATGACAAGGCAAGCATCAAATGTAATTGTTTGGGGGGAGGGTGATTGGGTTACATTGATGTTAAGATGTCCTTGGGTAGCTAAAGGAAGAAGAAAAAGGCAGATTAAACCCTTTTGAATGTTAGTTTAGAAGGTGTTGGTCCTAGAGTGATAATCGATGACTGTGCAAGGGGTAGGATGCTTTTAACTCAAGTGTGATGGATCCATCCCTTTTCAACCATTAGAATTGCTGTCTCCATGGTTAGGAGTACTAGGTAAGGTCCTTCCCAGGTTGGTTCGAGCTTTCCCTCCTTCCAACTTTTGATAAGGATGTGATCTCTGGTCTGGTGTTGGTGAACTGGGAATTCGAGGGGTGAAGTTTATGTTAGGAGTCCATGAATCCTGAGGGAGAAAAGGGTAGAAGACAGACCAAATATATAGTTTTTGAGAAACTGATCTTTTGTTTTAAATGTAGGATGGTCAGTAGTGGAATTTAGATAAGGCAGCCCGTAGAGCATTTCATAAGGGGACAGGCCAAGATCTTTTCAAGGGGCAGTTTGGATTCTTAGTAAGGCAATGGGAAGGCATTTTGTCCATGTTAACTGGGTTTCCAAGATTAACTTGGTTAAGTGATTTTTTAGAGTTTGATTCATTCTTTCCACTTTCCCTGATGAGGACAGATGCCAGGGAGTATGATATTCCCATTTTATTTCTAGTGCCTGGGTCATCACCTTAATGATGTGTGCAGTGAAGTGGGTCCCATTGTCTGAATCAATGTTCTCTATTAGTCCAAACCTGGGTATGATATGTTCTAACAGGCTTTGACTACATTACTGGCTGTTGTGCTTGGGAAGGGGATGTCTTCCACACAGTGGGTGAGTTGGTCTACTATTACTAGTAAATACTTCAGGTGGCGTACTGAAGGGACATTTCAGAGTAGTCAAGTTGGACAATTTGGAACAGCCTCAAACCTGAGTTTCTTCCCCCAGGAAGTTGCTTTTTTAGGGTTTGCTTATTAGTTTTTCTGCACACGATGCAACCATCTGCCACTTTCCTAGTGAGGGTAATATATCCTCACACACTCATAGATTATGAGGGCCACATCACACATAGCCTGAGGACCCCAGTGAGTTCCTTGATGAAGCTGTGACGATATTTCCCTCATGAGGGGTTTAGACAGCATTTCCCTTCCATCTGGTAGTACCCACTTTCCCTCTGGACTTTCCTTAGCTCCTATTTTCTTAAGTTTCTGTTGGTCTGTGTGGGAGAAGATGGGGATTGCAGCTGGAGGGGGAAGACAAGGGGTCAGTTGGAAAATGGGTGCCTCCTGGGAATGGGTAGCTTGCTTAACTATTTGATCTGTGAGGTTATTTCCCCGGCTTTCAAAGAATGGGTTCTTTTGGTGTCCTGGGACATGGACAACTGCAATTTCTTCCAGCAGCTGAAGATTTTCTAGTACTTGCATAATTAGTTCCTTGTGGACCAAATCTTGACCCTTACTATTTATGAGGCCTCATTCAGTCCTGATTTTCCCAAAGGTATGGACTACTCCGAAGGCATACTTGGAGTCAGTGTAAATAGTTCCTTCCTGATTCTGCAGGGATTTTAAGGCTTGGTTTAATGCAAAGATTTCACGTTTGGGCAGACCAGTTATTTGGCAGTCTTCCTGACTCTACCTCTGTGAGGATTTCCACATTGACTAGGAAGTACCCATTGTGCCTTTTTTCTTCAATGACCCAGGAGGACCCATCTATAAAGAGGTGACACCCTGTTTGGAAGGGGAGCTTTCACTCAGATCCAGTCTGACTCTAGTTTGATAACTGATTAGATCTAAGTATTTATGCTCAGGTTCCTCCAGGTTTGGATTTCCAATTAGGAAAGAAGCAGGATTTAGGGAATTATCAGTGGTTAGTGTTAGGTCATCTCTCTGTAATAACATAGTTTCATATTTTTAAGATTATTGAGTCAGTGTGCCATCTCCCTGGCTTCTAATTAAGAATGGTTCTGACTTGGATGAGGGACATTTATGATGATAGCAGGGTGGATGTAGAGCCACTGACCCCCTTATGGAAGGACCCTTTTTTTTTTTCTCTCTCTCTCATTCAGGGCATTTCCTCTTAAAATGTCCTGTTTTTCTCCAATATCTGAAACATGTGTTTTTTATTTTCCCCATCCCTGTTTCCTGACTCTTGGGTTTCATCCCTTGGCTTCCTGTATAGGGTCTGGCAGCTGGGTACTTAGAAGGTTTACAAGTTCTATTTCCCTGGGCTCTCTGTTGAAGTATTCCCTGTGGTAGGGTGGACAGCATAATTTTTGTCTTTTGCTTCTGCCTTTCCTCATCCCTCCGTACAAGTATCTTTTGGACCTCTTTTAAAAGTTCCTCTATGGGATGGTCTTCTTAATTTTCTATTTTTTGTAATTTCTTTGTAATGTCTGGTCAACTATTGGTGACAAAGTAGAGCTTTTACATCCCTTGTCCAGGTGGGTCCCTTATGTCCAAACCTGTGTATTTTTATCTGTTCCTTAAGTCTGTTTAAGACTGCCATGGGCCCTTCATCTTTCCCTTGTTGTACATTAAATGCTTGGGAACAATTTGGGTTGGAGGAACTGACTCCCAAATCCCTTTGATTATCATATTCCTGAGAGCTCTCATGTTTTCTCAGTGGGTCACATTGTTGTTATCCCATTGAGGGTCCTGGGCCAGGAATTTATGCTCTAGTGTAAGGATATTTTGACCAGGGATTGCTTACACTCCCAGACTATCATAGCAGCCCTGCAGATCTTGCTTTTTTTTCCTTCCCTGAGAAGAGAATATCAAGAATAGACATTAACGCAGCCCATGTGTACAGTTGTGGCCCCAGAAATTGGTCAATTTGATCTGCAACTCCAAAAGAGTCATCCAACAGTGGTTTGAATTCCCCCCACTTTTTTTGGATTTCTAACCTCTGAACTAGTTAAGGGGGCATTTATGAAGCCAATATCCCCCCTTCTTAATGGGGAAAAAGGTTGGGGTAGTCTTCTTTGAGGAAAGCGGAAAGGAAAGTTTTGAATATCCCTTTGGTATTGTTCTATTTTCCATTGGCCAGCAGGGGTGTAGGATGTCAAGGTCCATGGTGCAGGGTTATATGGGGGAGAAACTGAGTGTTCAGCTTGGGGCAGAGGAGTAGGCGGAATAGTTTCCTTAGTCCAAATAAAACAGCAATACGTTATTATTTGCTGTCTTTTCTTGTGTTTGTTCCTTTCATTATCCTTCCAGTATTTTAACATAAGGCCTAGGGGACTGTTAGAGGGAATTTTCTTATCTATGTGGCATCTTAGAGTCTCTGTTTTACTTGGGGTGTTTCCCATCCTGGAGGTTGGTGAGGCTCAGTCTCTTGTATTAGAGATTTCTTGCACTCTCACGAGGCTCAATCTCTTGTGTTAGAGATTTCTTGCCCTCCTTTGAGGCTCAATCTCTTGTATTAGAGATTTCTTGCACTTCCATGTCCTAGAGGCTCAACCTGCCCTCTTCCCACTGGAGGTTTATTGCACTCTTGTGAGCACTCACTTCATTCTTATTGGCCACTTCCCTTACGGGAATTTTAGGCCTCTCTTAGGATTGGTGGGTCAGTATAATCCCCTGACTGGAAAACTGCCCTAAGCTGTATGAGGTGACCATGGAACCAAGTCTGGAGTCTGCACTAGCTTCACGTCCAATGGTGCGTCTCACTCACACTTTCAACTTCCCGAGACCCAACCACCAAGGAATACTTTGTCTTCCCAGTAGCGACATTTCTTACCTTGGTCTGTGCACAGAGTTACCTGGTTGCCTCAGAATTATTAATTAAGCATCCTCCCTACTGCCTGCATTGCTGAGAGTCTGGATTTATTCATCACTTCAGATGGGACTCAATCCTCCACTCCTGGGGCCACCAAAATGAGGCAGTAGGACATGTGTCCCCATGGAAGATAATCGCTAGCCCCTCCCGAAGGAGACTGGGATCCCACACAGCCCTCCAAATTTGTTGGAAACAAGTGCTCCACATAGCCAAAAGAAACCTGCACTTAGGCAGAAATTTCTCAGGAAGGCAACTTTACTTCTGCAGATGCAATTGTAAGAGCACACCAAACAAAGGAGAGAAGGGGTTTTTATTCCTAACACAGTTCCTGTTTCTGTGTCCTTCCCCTTTTGTCTGGGGTTAGACCACACAATCTAAGCTGACTCTGATTGGCTAAGACTTAAAGTTTTCCAAACAGGGTAAATACACAATTTTTGAAAGAAAAGAAGGAGTAGGATTGGTTTACAATTTATGACCAGAAAGTTGAATCTTTGAAGAGGAACTTAGTTGTCCCAACATTTGTAAAATAGTCTAGCTGGTGTTTATAAAAAGGGTACTAAGATTTTGAGGCTTGATTTTCCATAACTTAGGACTTTTCTAAAAGCCATCATGGCCACAGGTGTATTTAGACTTGAAGTGTTACATGTCTCAGACTCTCTCAAACTGCCAAGTAGCAGCAGAGTACACAGGGTATGGGTGACTATATCCTGGTATTATACCCATTTGGCAAAAAAGGGGTCCCTAAAATGGTTTTCTGGTGAGGCTTCACATCTTGGGCCATAGCTGTGACACTGCTGCAAAGTTTCCAGACACCTGAAGCACCCAAGTGGGTCAGAGGGAACAAATTGACTCTCTCTTCAGAGCAAGAAAACCCACCCTCATATAGTTTTAAGTTTGAAACTAACCAGAATTTGTCACAAATGAACAGCTAAGTCCACATTTTCAAACAATAGAAAATAGCTGCAATTTTTATAGCATGCTATGTAAAATAAAACTACTGGTGCTGACCTGTCAATCCTTTAACCTGAACCTTCTGCTATGGGACAGAGGTAGCAAAAAGCCAGTTCTCTGCAGAGCTCTTTACCTGAATCTCATGCCCAAAGACTGAGAGCTAAGTATTCACTCTTAAAGGAAAAAGAGGGCTTGAAAAACCACCCAAATATAATATCAACCTCCAACCAAAAATGGGAGGTTGAGTAAAGGAGAACTCCCCCATAGCACCTGATGGCACTTCTGAAGACAAGAGAGTTTATGCTGGTACCAAGTGCGGATTTCAGAAAGAAAAAGTAGGTTGGTCAGGGAGAGCCACTCTGAATCCTGGCAAATTACACCAGATATATTGACCTAAATGGAAGAAGCTGAGGCAAAATTAATATAAGCAGGGAATATATTTGTGGTGTGCTTGAGAATAGCAAACCAGGAGTAGAGATTTAAGTTCTCCTGAACATTTTAATATTATATTAACGTTAGTATTACATAATATTAATATAATAATATATTAATATTCAATTAACAGTAGTTACAAGTGGATTTTTAAAGCAAAATAAGAGGCAGTTCCTGAGTTGTTTACCAAGAATTTACATTAAAATAACCTATGCCATTAATTGACTATATACATTGTGTTTTGTATTACAGATTCCAGGAACAAGAAGATAGTAGGCAGCTATACAGAAGCAAAATGATTTTAAACAAGTTTCTCCAGGCATGCAGAGTGAGACTAAAGTCCCATACTCATGTCTCTCTGGGGTTGCAAACCTCAAACAGCTCAGACTGCTCTAAGTTATTTTTTTAATCAAAAGTAAACTTAGAATTTCTGTACTTGATAGCCTGAGTTGAAAATGTAAATTTAAGGTTTTGTATTTTTCACTTTTCTATACACCAATGATAGCTAGACTGCAAATAGTCATTGGAAGTCAGAACTGTTAACAAAAGATCAATGAGATCTGCAGAGGCAAAAGGAGAAGTTAATTTTTTTGTTTTTTGTTTATGTCTTTTTTTTTTTTTTGAGACACTGTCTCGCTCTGTCTCCTAATTTTTAAAGCAATCTGCAGACTTGGGAGATGGAGCCTTGTTGATGCAAAACAAAAGTGCACTCCAAGAAGGGATTGAAGAGTTAGAGGTTACAAATGCAAAAATTGCAGGAAAGGAAAGGGAAATTAGGGGATGAGGAACAGAGTCATGACTCGATGATCTTTAAGCCCAAAATCACCAATTTAAAGTCTTTTTTAATTGGCTGGTTTCAGGTGTTTGGTAGATAGGAACAAGGTAGTCTCTTGTTGGTCAGTTGGAAAATTTTCAGCTGCCGTTGCTTTGGACATTATTTTCAGGAAATGTTTTTTGACTTGGTTGTATAAAAACAGGTTTTGCAGCACATTTCAAGGACACAGAAAAAAAGAATTCTGAAATGTCTTACTAAAATTACATCAGGATTACCAAAAGAAACAGGATATGGAGATAAAAATGCCAGAAAAAATTTGGCTTTATTTATATTGTTCTAGTTTTTAGGAATGACAATATATCATCTGTGTAATTAGAAATTAATGAAAATAATCACAATATTTCATTATGTTATGAATTTATCAATTTTGATAATCAGATTAAGGCATTTATTAGAAATGTGTTCTCCTATGTCATACGGGTTGTATTCTCTTTGTTCTAGTTGTCCATTCTTCACATACTCTCTCTCTCTCTTCACTGCAGCCACACTGGTCTTCTTTTTATTTCAAATTTTTACTATGCTGCCTCCAAGTTCAGGGACATCACAGAAGTGATTGTCTCTGTGTGGCTTATTCCTCTTCAAGCTGTCTTCTGATATCAGCTCTTGGTCTAAGTCACATGCCCTGTTTTACACTCATAATGTTCCATGTGACTCTCCTGTGTATACCTAACTAATGGTAATCATGTGATAAATGTCTTTCTTCCCTTATATACCAAATGATTCATGAGGTCAGGACTCATGTGTGATTTTGTTTACCACTTTGATTTCCCAGCAATTATGACAGAACCAATCAAATAGAAAACACTAAACAAATGTTTTATTTGAATAAATAAATTAATAAAATTTGTTCAAGCAGAAAGGAAAAGTCAGTATGTTGAATAGTGCTGGGAGACCAAGAAGGATGAAAACTGGAAATTGTTTATTGAATTGAATGGCCTGGAAATTATTTGTGTTTTTAGCAATTTGTGCCCAAGATTCTTATAAATTGAGAAGCCAGTGCCAAGAATTCAAGATGGTAAATCATGACAATTCGTTTAATAAGTTTGGTTATAAAGTAACGGGGAAAGATGAGGAGTTTATAAATGATGGTGTGCAATTGAAGAGAGTGCTTGGTTTCTATCCTGATTTGTTTTAAAAATGAAAGATCATATATAAATGTTACTAGGAATAATTCAAAAAAGTGATGAAAATAAGACAGTAGGAAAAAATAATTTACAGCAAAATTTTCCTAAATGTGTTGAGAGGCAGAGTTTCCATTGTACAAATAAATATATTACTTTTAAGTTTGGACCTAAAAGAGGAAGGTTGGATGTTATTGTATTTAGTTTAAAGAGTTGATTGCAGTGTGGTTGTTTACACTTGAGTGTTTCATTTCTTTCCCTAAGAAGTAGAAAAGGATAATTTCTGCTTTCACTTGATAAAGAGATAGGGATGAGGTAAGTTGAATGATTCCCTAAGGGTGGTCAAGTTTTTAAATGGTAGTCATTAAGAGGAATCAGAAAACTACCTAACTTGAATGATAATAGAATTAACATATTTAGGGTCAAATTAAGGTTAATGACCATTTCTTAGGTGAGGAAATATTCTCTGTGTGTAATTTTCTCCGAATATATTCAGCAGCTCAAGTAAAGGCAGGAGAAAGCATGAAGACAGGCATATTAGCATATTTGTGTGGGAGGCGTTTGCCACATTGATTTAATAACAGGCAAATGGAGCAAATACATTTAGGATACTGAAAAGAGACTGATTGAATAATAGACATAAAATAAATGCTATGTATTAATGAAGTGGATGATAGACAAGGAAATTGTAAGATTATAAAAACCAACATTTATTCATTAGCATCCCATTATATTTAGTCTTATCTGCTAAGGCAAAACTCTTCACCATTTTATTTTCAGAAGTGACTTATTCATCTCCTAAAATTAGTCTGCATATAAGTGTAAGAAGCATCTTTTCAGAGACATTTTTCAATTTTTTTTTTGGAAATACACTAAATTTCAATATTATTTTGGAGTGATTTGTTAACTTTGAATCTTCCCATCTATGAGTGCAATAGAACATCCTATTTGGTCAAATCTTCCTTTGTTTCCTTAAATAATAATTTCTGATTTTTAAAAATATCTTGCACATCCCTTGTTTATGTACCTCATGATTTTAGTTGTGATAATTAGTAGTTTTTCTAAAATGTTTTTTTCTAAAAATTTGCACTTATAAATGTTTTCACATTTGGTTTATATATAGACAACTGCCTTATTAATCCTAGCAATTTGTCTGTAGACAGTGTAATTCCCCCAAGGTGTTTATCTTGTTTGTTACTCAGGTAGAATTGATTTGTCGTGATGGAAATTGCAATAGGGAAAAGAGTTTGATACACCAAAACCAGCTAAATGGAAGACCAGAGATTTATTATTACTCAAATTAGCCTCCTCAAAATTTGGAGCTAGGTTTTTTTTTAAGGCAGAGTTTTTTTTTTTAAGGTTTTTTTAGCAGGCAGAGGGCTAGGAAAGGCGGGATGCTGATTGGTGGGTCAGGGAGTTGAAGCTGTTCTCTTGCGCTGAGTCAGTTGTTTGGGGAAGTCACAAGACAAGATAAACCAGTTTAGCAATCTGGTTGGTGACAGCTGATCTATCGGAATGCAAGGTCTGAGAAATACTTTGAACACCAATCTTAGGTTTTGCAATAGTGATGTTATACATAGGAGCAACTGGGGAAGTTGGGAATCTCGTGACCTCCAGCTATACGATTGCTAAATCGTAATTTCTAATCTTGTGGCTAATTTGTAGTTTTACAAATGCGGTCTCATTCACAATTAAGAAGTGATTTTTGGGTAGGAGGGGCTATTATCATTTTTATTTCAAAGTTAAACTATGAATTCCTTGAAAAGTTAGCTTGGCCTATGTCTAGGAGTAAACAAGGGCAGCTTAGAGGTTAAAAGCAAGATGGAGTTGGTTAGGTCATATTTATTTTGATGCAGGATTTTTGCCCCTTAGCTCAGCTAGAACCCAGGTTCTTGTCCAATGACCAGGAAAAAATTAGATATGCAGACATGTTGAAAGGTGAAGAGAGTAGAATTTATTAAAAGAAAGCTCTCAGCAATAAATAAAAGTGTGTGTGTGGGGGTCCTGCCAACAGATTCCCACCTCACAGATTAGATACCAGGCCACCACACACATGAGCTGAAGAGGCCAGGTTCCTCTCCCCTGTACAAGGCATAAATTATTGGTGGCTCCACCCCACTCTGCCAGTGTGCAGGTGGGCCCACTAATCCATTGCAGGCATGCCCAAACAAGACGCTGGACAAGTTTCCACATCTGCACAAAAGCATCCAATGTAAACACTCGGGCTGATCGTAACTTCTCTGGAGACCCTCTCTCATCTGCCTCCTGCATCTATTATTCCCCCCCTCTAAAGAAGTACATCTAACTGCTGTTAGAATAAGGATGAGGATGAAGACCAATCTCAACTGCTTCCTGCTCACAGGGGGTGCTGTTTTGAGAAAACAGCAGTCAGATCTCCCTCAGAGGTCTATCTAAGGGTTCTTGGCAAAAGGGACCATTGTCCAAGGCTCTGGTAGCAGGACTAGAGTCTGATGGCCTGAAGGTGAGAAGAGACAAACTGGGTTATTAGAACACATGTCTCAAAGTAAAACAAGGAGGAGGTAAGGACAGCTCAAAAAATCCTGAAGCCTTTTACAGGTTTGCACAGGGAAAGGGTGGCCAAAAGCCCAAGTGGTAAATATCTTTTACCTTTTTGCTAGCATGTCAGGCTTCTGGGTTCCCTTCCCCTGAGCCAATTCTAAGCCAACCAGTTTAAGGTTTGGGAAAGTAACTTTTCCAAGTTTGGAGGATGCATCTGAGGGAAGTGTCCTGTAGTATGGAGACACAATTACCTATCTGTGAAGAGATGATAGAAGAGGAAAAAAGAAGGCATCTTTTTCAAAGGAGTCCCAGGGGTTAAGGATGCATTTGAAATGGGTACAGACTGAAAATGAATGGCTACTTATTTAGAAAGAGGGGAGCAAGGCATCCCAGTTTCCCTTTCCTTCCTAGCAAATACCTGGCATACGTGAGGGAAAGAAAGTGAGGCATCTTTCTTTCTTTCCTCCATCCTTATATCCCTGAGTCCTGGTGACTGGGACAGGGTGCTGCCCATGAGTGTTAAAGTGGCCTAGGGGGTGGGAATATCCACTCTTACCCACATATGCCCTATCTCCCCTTTTGTCAGTAGGCTTTGAATTCTCTAGACATCTTTTATGCCATGGATATGTGAAAGAAAAATATCTTTGGCCCCTAAAATCACTAAGGAAAATTCAAGCTGGAAATTGCTTGGGGCAAAGCTGCCTCTCATTCAATTCAAAATTTTACCTCTGCTCACTAAATAGATGCATATCTGTTTGCCTCCTTTGGAAAGGCTAATCAGAAACTCAAATGAATGCAACCATTTGTGTCTCACCTATCTGTGACATGGAAGCTCCCTCCCAACTTTAAGTCTTCTTGCCTTTGCTTCAAGTTGTCCTGCATTTGCGGACCAAACCAATGGACTTCTTACATACATTGACTGATGTCTCATGTCTCCCTAAAATGTATAAAGCCAAGTCATGCCCTGATAACCTTTGGCACATGTTGTCAGGACTTCCGGAGGCTGTGTCATGGGCATGTCCTCAACCTTGGCAAAATAAACTTTCTAAATTTCTCAGACAAATCTGAGATCTGTCTCAGATTTTCTGGGTTCACAGATAGTAGCATAACCTTTATCCATGAAATGGGAAGCTTGGCTTAATTGGCAGGAATTAGTCACACTCACCTGCACTGTGCCTTTTTCTTTCATTATCACCTGCCTTTGGATCCTTCAGATCCAGTTTTAGTTCCTAGAGCTTCAGCTCACAGCTTCAAATTGTGTTGCAGACAAAAATGTGTCTCAGGATGGGGGTTGCATGGACTCCTTATCATAAGCTGAATGCTTAGGTGAGGCTGTGGAATTGAGTCCTCCTCCAACAGGAGAGAGAAAAGGATGTCTTGTGACATGGCCAGATAACTAGTGATTATAGTTATGCTTGCTAAGATTTAGGTGAATGGGGTTTAGCTTTGGTTAGCTCCATTGGTCTTACTTCCCCAAAAAGGAAACCTCCAGGTCATGGGCATGCTATTTATTCTCACCACCTGGCAAGATTTGCAGGATAATTGCTCAGAACTAGAATATTTATCTAGATTTTTACATTACCTACCCCTTTTTTCATTCTGAGCTGCAGTCAGAGATCACTGGTTGGTTCACAAGAATAAGTAGGGTTAATCTAAAAGGTAGGCAAATATTTAAAAACAACTAATAAGTCAATAATTTAGTGACAAATGTATGATACGTTTTGAAACATAATTTCTCTTTCTTCAATCCTTATTTTTTAAGAAGCAAATCATGCTAGCACTGAGTTCTTTGCAAAATAAACTTTAGTCTTATGCTTGACCTAATTATTTGCATAAAGTGCAGCATGAGTAATTATTTGTACATAGGCTTTTTTATATGGGCTTTTATGGAACTCTGTTCCACAAGGAATCTCAGATAGGACTTTCTAAAGCTGAGTCCAGCCATGGGTTTATGTCCTCAAATACCTATGAGCTGGTTAAATGCCTCTCTTCTTGAGGTTAAGAGCATGGAGTTCTTGGGCGTGTTAGAAAGTTACATTCGTTACTCACCACAGGTTAGGTACCCTGTACAGTAACTGAATGGACAAGGTATGAGGCCAGTTTTCCCAAGGGGCTTTAATCAGCTCTGCAAGTTGAGCTTAACTCCTTAAAGGAAAGCATAGCCTTCCAGTCAAAGCCTTGGTAAAACAACCAGTTTCTCCAATTGCATGCTACTGCAAAAGAAAATGAATTATTGCACTGATGTTAACAAATATATTGGCATAAGCTAGGAATACTCACTGCTAGTTTTCAAATTCTGGAGAAGCCAGACAAAGAGGGAAAGACAAATATGCTCCAAGATTTTTTTCACAAGAGTATACCTTATTCAATTATTAAAGGCCATAAATAGCTCAAAATAAGTTTTCTTGACTCTGAACAACAAAACAAGAATCAACAACATTCCAAGTAAAAGTCAAAAAGATGACTTCAGTTTTCTATTAGTTCAGTCTATTCAATTACCATTTATTTTGCTTGATATTTGTGAACACTTCAGATCTTCATGAGTCTTGTACATTTTTCTTTTATTACAATGTCACAATCTCCAAAGATTTCAGAAACTTGCATTTGAGAACACCTGTCAAAGTTCTATAGCAGATTATAAACCATCCTTTGAAAAGGCTCAAATAAGGCAACAATTGTCTGTGAATAACAAAATGTTCAGGGTAGTTACAGTCAGAAACACAATTGACAACAAAATTTGAATATCTCTGTGGTTTACAATAACTTAACAACCTGAATTGTGATTGATAGCATATACTCAGACATTAGAATTGTAGAAATCCTATACAATTTTGGAACATATATTAATATTATTTCCTAAAATATAGCCTGAAGAAGATTAAACATCATTTTGGCAATCCCATGTGCCTAAACATGTCAAATAATCCTGTTTACCTTTCTTCTGGCTGCTCTAGGGACCCTCTGTAACATCCAAAACCCAGGTGTCAGGAAAGACAACTTTGAAACTGAAGTTTAATTTTGGGATCCCTATTAAATGTTAGAGGTTTAAAACACTTGATGTTATGAAATAGAATTCCACTTGATGTTATGAATTTTTTTGCAAGATTAATTTTTACAATCCTTTCATAACTTGTTTGAACTTTTAGTTTTATCTTATCTAATTCAAAACAATCCTTTAACACTAGACAAAAATTTATATTTGATGACATCTGCATTTTAACAATAATCTTTAAGGCTGTTTTTATTTCTCAAAGATTAAAGTCACCTGAACCAAAAGTTACCATAGCTTTTATATCCCCTTTAAAAAGTATTTGATCCAAACATTTATCCTTTTGTAAGTCAATTAAGTAGAGCTTTTTTTTGTAGACATCACACACACAACACATATATAACTACACAGACAGGCAGAAGAAGATCCAGGAGCTATAAGATTTTTGTTAGCCAATCTCCTAATTGGATTATTGGTCTCTGGGTGGAGCCCATTAAGAGCAAGGCTAGGAAAGCATGCAGTTTCTATGGCCTAATAAACAGATATAGTGGGGAAACAAAAACAGACTTTGAGAGGGATCCATCCACCTCCAATTCCTGGGGCTTCATGAGGAAAACAGAGGTCCTTCCCCCATCTTACACATACATTAAGAGTGGCAAGGCAAAAGGGAGAAAAATAATTCAGTTGACTGAGAAAAAACCTTCTTTCAGCAAAACAAGATCCAAGAAGAGAAAAACATAAAGGCATTTTAAATATACCTATAACTTGGATGTCCACTTTTAATAAGCTGAGCACTGTTTAACAAAATCCTTTACAATTTCTTATTACCAGACTTCAGTTGCACCAAGTGGCCAATATTTTTGGCTTTCAAACCTTAACCTCCCAGGTGCTCAGAGAAAGAAAAATCTAAGGCCATTTGTGGAGGGGAAGAGAATAAACAAATAGCAAAAGTCATGCAGATATCAAACCAGAGAGGACTCATTCTCTATGCTAGGATTGAAGTCAGGCTGCCATTGTAAGATGGCAGAAGATAAAACAAACACTGCCACATGATTACAGGTCACCACGTTTCCAAGGACATAAAACAAGATGGAGACCCACAACAGTTTGCTACTGTCCATGCAGAAAGACATGCAAAGCACACCAGATTGGCTACAGCTTAAGACCAACCTCACAAATCCTTTTTTATAATTAAAACATTATACAGAATATAAACAGTGACAGTCAGGGTCCTGGCCTAGTAGAATGTCTTCTAAAAGGAAAAAAGAAAGCCTCTTAATTAAAAGTTAACTCCTGACCTGGTGGAGAAAAGAAAAAAAAAAAGCTTAAAGTGCAGGAGTGTGTTAACTTCATTTACAGGGAGGAGAAAAGGAAAAATTATAGCTTGAGGTGCAGGATTGGAAAGATGCAGGGGAAGAACCTCTTCCTCTTATGCAGATGGATTCCTTAAACATGAGAGAAACTTAATTGCTGTTTCTTCTCTGGAGTTCATATGGAGCTGGATCCCTCTGCCGAGGGAGGGGAAGACACCTTGAACGTGTGGCAGGGAATGCTTGTCAGCCTGTCATGTGGGACCATTTGGCTATGTGCCCCAGCCCCAGCTGAGAGGGGAGGTGGCGGAAGGGGTCGGGGGGTGTTTGCCACTCCCACATCTCTCCTAAAAAAAGAAGGAAAGGCCATAGAAAGGCTGGGTTGGACCAAGGCTGACTTTCCCGACCCATGGGGGGGCAACTAGGGTGGCGCACAGTTTCCTCTACCATCAGAAGAATTTCAAGGATGAAAAGACTCAAAAATGAAAGAAAAAAAGACCTTTTGGACCGAATTTCACTCATCCTTTCTCACATCTCCATACAGGCCACCAAAATGATGCGCATGTTTTGCTCCTTAGCTCAGCTAAAACCTGATTTTGTCCCATGACAAGAAAAATTAGGCACACGGACATGTTGAAGGGTGAGTAGAGCAGAACTAATTAAAAGAAAGCACTCAGTGAATAAAGGGCTCTTGTCCACAGACTCCCACCTCACAGATTGGCCACCACACACATGAGCTGAAGAGGCCAGGCTCCTACCGACTGTGCAAGGTGCAAATTCCCAGTGGCTCCACCCCATTCTTCCAGTGTGCAGGTGGGCCTCCCAGTTCATTGTGGGCACACCTAAACAAGGCCCTGGGCAGGTTTTCCCCTCTGCACAAAAGCATCTGATGTAAAACCTTGTGAGGCATGTCGGAGATTCTCTGGGGGACCCACTCACATCTGCCTCCTGCATCTATCACACTCACTGTCAAATTTTGCAAAGTTAATTTCAATACTAGACTTCAATGTTAATAATATTTTCTAAAAATAATGAACATTTTTATTCTTTCTAATTTTCATATCTTATATCTTTACATTATACTTTGTTTGCAAGGACCTGCAGAGCAATGCTGAGGTGAAGGGGTGATAACAGCTTTCTTCATTATGTTTTATGCTTGTATCATTCCAGTCAAAATCCACAAATCTTAATGTGTATAATTATATTATCATTAAGTTCTGAGTGCTCTTTATTCCCAACATGATTTCTTGTATATATAAGGGCCAAGGGAAAACTTCCTCTTCTCCCTGTGAAGTTTTGCTGAAAAATCAAACTGACAGAAGGTAGATTAAGAGAACAAAAGGCATATACTTATTATTGTGCATGGGAGAAGAAGGGGGAATCACAGAGTGATTATCCCAACCCCTCAATGGCATACAAAAGCTTATATACCATTTTTAGGTCATAGGAAGAATGGGGGCTTAGTGCATAGCCAGAAGCAGATTTTGGTGGTAAAGCAGGTTATGGTGGCAAGACAGGCTATGGGAGGGAGAGAACAGGAGGCCTGGCTTGCAAAGGTGGTCTTGTTACGTAGATGAAATATCCCATGTGTCAGCCCTCATAATAAATATATGGTAAATGTTTCTTTCAAATTTTAAAGATTTCAGACCTTCAGTTGCTCTTTCTTAGATGGAACAAGAGAGGGCCTCAGAAGAAGCCTGGCTGCATCAATATAGATTTTCTCTACAGATGCAAATCTCCCCCACAAAAGACAGCTTTGCAGCCTTCTTGTATTTCCAGATTTTCTGAATCACCATCCTGAAATACATCAAAGAAGTATATTTTGAGGTGGAACATTTTAATTTCCTTCATATGACATATGAATCTATTAGAAATAGATTCATATTAGAAATAGTTTCATATCTATGTGTATGTATATCTATATCTATATCTATCTATCTATCTATATATATATATGTTTGCTTCTGATCTCTGATATCTTATTGTGCCCAAAGAACATGGTGAATATTTTAGAGCACTCTCACAACTGGACTGAAGAAGCTCTATGCTAATCTCTGGGGATACTTGGAAGTCTGGTACTGTTTAGTCATCATGATAAAGATGAAATGAGTTAGTGACCTATAATGGGCTAATGAACTTTTTAACTTCAAAATTCCCCTGGCAGCAGTAGGGCCAGCTTGCTTACATTGCTTAGAGATAAGCACAGTGATATATTAATCAGGTTTAACCTGTTATAAAGACTGGCTGGGTTATGTGGCCAACGAGGCACAAAATGCTCTAATGTAAACTTCTGTCTGAGTTTTTCTAAAATTAAGATTCCTTACATATTTGATGATTCATAATTCAGAGAGGATGCATGTCCTGTTTTAGTAAAAAAAAAAAAAAAAAAAAAAAAAGGATGCTGAGAAGCTGCACCTGGAAGTCTCTCAGGTCCTACTTTGTTTGTGCCTTCCTTTTTCTGTTGTACTACTTGTACTCATTACCTTTATTAAAGCCTTATATTAGTTTGTTCTGTGATGTCTTGTGAGACCTTTCAATTATCTGACCTGTGTAATCATTGTAGTTGGTGCTATTGGCAGACATTTTGAAATAATCATTGATTATAATTTAAATAAAGGTAAAAGTTTTATTTGAGAGAGGAAAAGTTGAAGATGGTAGATTGGGATTGTGGATCCTTTGTTGCAAGCTTTGCCAGCCAGTTAATGCATCACGTGACTGCAATCAAGCACCATGATCACTGATGAGCATAAAGCATATTGATATTACCTGTAATTAGTTACCTCTTATTTGGTAATTCCAGAGCCAGAAAAAAATGTTGATTGGATCACACACACACACACACAAATCAAATGAAGGCAAAATCAGGGTGCCTTTGACATTTTATTCTGTTGTAGCAAAATAAAAGGAAGAAAAGACAAGACAGAGGTCACAAGAGCCACCGTTATGACTCCTGATAGATTAATTCTATAAGGAAAGAATGTGATTCCATAATGGAGTTAGCAAGTTATCTGTTTTGATCAGAATGGGATCAGTGTCTAACAAAAGTTACTCAAGATATTTTACAGGTGTGAGGAGGAGGAAATTAAAAGATGACTAAAATATAGGAATGTTGATTTTAAGAGTTAAGTCATTTATGTATTACTATTAATCACCTTATGAAGGAAATAAAAATATTTCCTCAAAAATATACGTCTTCAACATATTTTGAGATGGCTGTTCAGAGAGCCAGCAAACAGGAGTCCTGCAAAGCTGTCTTTTTTCGGAGAGATTTGCACCTGTAGAGAAAATCTGCATTGATGCAGTCAGGTTTTCTCTGAGGTCTTCCCCTGATTCCTTTTTTCCAGATCTAGAAAAAATTAACTGAGAGTCTGACACTTTTAAAGTCCTGAAAAAAACAAACAACAACAACAACAACAAAAAGAAAAGAAAAGCAACAACAACAAAATTACCAGCTATTCTTTCTGAGGGATGCTACCTGTGAGATTTTATATATATAATAAAGTGGCTATGTTGTCTGGGGTATATACCCTGGGGTTCATCTTCAAGTGCTGCCAGGAAAATTTAGGACATGTAAACACACGAGGAGTTTAAGAGTGGAGGTTTAACAGGCAGAAGAGAAGAGAAAGAGAAACAGCTCTCTCTGTAGAGAAAGGGGTCTCCAAGGGGGAAAGGACTGGCTGGTGGCGAATGCATGGTATTTTATATTCCAGTTTGAGGAGGTGGTGTCTGACTTACATAGGGCTAACAAATTAGTTTAATCAGGTGTGAAGTTTACATAGTGCATGGGGAAGGCTGGTAGCCCCACTCTCATCTTATCATGCAAATAGGCTTTCCATTTGATTGGCACCATCTTGTCTGCTCCTTAGAGTACACATGGCTGACAAAAAGAAGAGAAGATAGAGCTGCCGTCTTGAACATGTCTAGTTCCTAGCTCCTGATGGTATTCACCTGTGCAAGCTCCCACTTTGCTTGTCTATGTCTGCAGCTCAAATTTACAGGATTCTATTTGTTAGAAAATGATTTTGGGCTGGTTTTCATTAAAAAGAAAAGCCTTACTGAGGACTCCCATACCCATAGTATCTGCCTAAGTGATTTCTTTCTAAATCGTGTATTATTACAACCATCTTTGCTAGCCAGGCCTCTTTTTCTCCCCCTCCCATAACCTATTTTGCCATGATCCAAATCCCTCTTCATTCTGTAATCTAAAAATGGTATATAAGCTTCTGTACCACATTAGGGGTTGGGAGAAATCACTCTGTGGTTCTCTCTGAGGACTAAGCTCTGATTTATTTTCTTATCTTGCCCAAATTCCTGTCTAAGGAGTCTGGGGAGTCATGCCCTACAAACCATAAATTCTCATCAAATGGGTTTTATTTAACCCTATATATTGTGACTTACATTCCATTCTGACTCTGGTATAACATTACATGACAAAGAAGAAAATAAAAATATTTTACCCCAAAACATGTTTCTTTGTCATATTTTGAAATGACCCTGGAAAGCCATCCTATGTGGAGAAAATTTTGCATCTGTAAAGAATCTCTATTAACATAGCTAGATCTTTTTATTCCAGGCCCTCCCAATCCTGAAGAGATTAACTGAGAGTCTAGAACCTTTTGAAGGCCTGACTAGGAAACATTTGTAATGTATTATCTCTAAGGGCAGCCCCAATGAAACTTCAGAAAAATCTTAATCTCCACAATCTTTAAACTTAACCTGAACATTTCCTTTCAATTGATTCCAGGTCTTTACAAAAACTCAGCCAATTGTCAACCAGAAAATGTTTAAATTTGCCTGCAACCTGGAAGCTCCCGTTTCAAATTGTCTCATCTTTCTGGACCAAACCAATGCATTTCTCAAACATATTTGATTGATGTCTCATGCCTTCCTAAAATCTGTAAAACCAAGCTGCATCCTGACCACCTTGGGCACATGTTCTCAAGACCTCCTGAGGACTGTGTCACAGGCCATGGTCACTCATATTTGGCTCAGAATAAATCACTTTGAATATTTTACAATCTGACTCCTTTCATTGACATCTCTCATGTGCATGTTAATAAATTTTTTTTCCCTTCAATTAAACTACCTTTTGTGAGTTGATTTTTACCTTCAGAGGGCAAAGGAGAAGTTTTCTCTTGGCCCATACACTTACAAATCCCTACTGAAAGATATTTCATGGATGGGAAATCAAGGTGCTATTTTGCTTGCATTATACATTGCCAGATAAAAGGGCATACTTTGTCTTAATCAGCATTCTTAGCTGCAGGTTTTGAACACATGTTGTCAGAGGGGTAAGCTCTTTGTCTGTTAATTTATATAAATATAGGAGTGCATAATATATGCATTGAAAATGGGATTGTCCAACTTTATTCTTAGACAATTAATAAAATAACAATTATTTGGCTGATAAAATGTTGAAAATGTAAACAATTTTGAATTGATTATATGGTGATTATCTTGATTGTATGGTGATTATATGGTGATACTAAAGCTTATTCTGTTTATCCTAATTCTATGACTTGGATCTATATGATGCCTGATGCTGAGATAAAGGTGCTCCAACCACCAGGACTCCTCCTTATCTTGTTGGGGAAACAAAATGATGTGAGCTAAGTGGTCAATGAAACTCTGCACGGATACCACAGATGGGTTTAAATGATGAGAAAAAGATTAGTCTTATTCAAACCAAAGGAAAAATGAGAGATGTAAGAAAGCTCAGGTCAATTAAACAAGGTGAAAATATTTAGGTGGCTGATTTTAACTTTAAATGGCATAAAAGAAAGGAGAGAGATGGAATAGCTAAGAGATGAGGAGTTCTGGTTTCCCTGCCAACTTCTTTAATTATAAAAAGATTATAATGAACTCGGTTTATCCTAGCCTTGATAAATTTAATGTGCACACACACACACCCACATATATATACACACATATATTACACAATAGGGAAATCTATGGTCTTTTTAGAGACAGTGCCAATTAAAAAAATTTAGGGACCACAATCATATGAAAAGGCTATTAAAATATTCAGTTTTCCAACTTTAAAGATATAGGTAAAAGAGAATATTACAACTTTGAATAATGAGAGATCCAGGGTTTTTGGCACAATCTTTATTTAGAAGGGAGCATGAATCTGTTTGCATTTGTATGGGTAAAATGGCCTGGGAGTAATAAGGGCATTTCACTAGAATTGCTGAAAAATAGTGCTCAATGAATTTTCAACCAGCTAATGAAAAGTTAAAGGGCAACATAATTAAATTATGAGAAAATGGTGAGACAATTGCAAAAGGCTCTCAGGTAAAAACACGGCTTATGGTAAGAATTTATTGATGGAAGTTATGTATGGCTATTGCCTTATCCTTACCAGATATATTATTGGGATGAGTGTCATGTCTAAATAGGAGTTTACTTATTTATCCAAACCATTGAAAAAGTGATGATGCAAATCTGATTTTCTTACTTTTGTATTTGGACATGCCAGACAAGAATCTTTAAAATTATCTAAGCCCACTAAAAAAGTTAATTTAAATAATATAGGATACCTGGGGGCATAACATATTTTCAGTTTAAATTAAAGATATATTAGATTAATGTGTATTAGTAATGTCTCTTGTTTAATCATCCAGCATGACTTGTTTCAAAAGCTGATAGATTCTGGAGATTTACTGCAAATTACACAACTTTCAATATAGTAATACCACTGAGCATCAGACATGTCCAATACATATTAGCTATTTAAGCTGTGAAATAATTTAAGAGAGATTGGTATTCTGTGTTTGATTTGGCTAATATGCTCCTTTTCATACCTATTTTAGAAGAAAGCCAAACTCTATTTACATTCATTTGGATGGTCCCAATATTTACTGTGCTCCCACACCTCTATTTACATTTTTATATATATCATCACAAACTGATAAGTAGAAGTATAGTTTCTTTATTTAATTAGAAAACACTGCCAGTCATTATATCGATGATTTCACATAAATATCTCAATATGGAAAGAAAGATAATATAAATTTCAAACTTTTGTTAATCATACAATCATGAGATATTATCATATACCTGTTAGAATGGCTGAAATGAAGAATAGCAATGATACCAAATGCTTTCAAAGATATGAAAACCTAGATCTTGTTTACCTTGCTGGTGGCAATGAAAAATGGTATAGTAATTCTGAAAAATAGTTTGACGGTTTCTTATATAACTACATGGAATTAACATAGGCAATTAACATATGACCCAAAAATTGTTCTCTCAAAAATTTATCCCAAATAAATGAAAACCTTGTTCACACAAAAATGTCTGTAGGAATGTTCAAAGCAATTTTATTTGTAATATCAAAAAACTGGGAAGAGATGTCTTTCAACAGATGAATGGTTACACTGTGATACATCTATACCATGGAATACTAAGAAATGAAAAAAAAAAACCCGCAAACTGTTGATTCATGTAACAACTTGGATGAATACCCAGGGAATTATTCTGAGTGAAAAAAGCCAATCACAAAAGGGTCACATACTGTATAATTCAATTTATATAACATTATTGAAATAATATAAGTAGATATATTGAGAACAGATCAGTATTTATCAGGGATTGGGGCTAAGGTCGGGATGGGACTAGGGCAGGAAATTAATATGTTTATGAAAGAGGAACACATAGGGCATCTTTATGGTGATGGAAATATTCTGTATCTTCACTACAGTGGTGGATACAGTAGTCTACACATGTAATAAAATGTCACAGAACTAAATAAACACACACACATAAAATGAACACATTGCACTACAGTTTTCTAAGATGTTACAACTGGGGAAACTATAAAGGTTACACAAGGTCTCTATTATTTTATTTATTTATTTATTTTGAGACAGAGTCTCACTCTGTCACCCAGGCTGGAGTGCAGTTGCATAATCTCAGCTCACTGCAACCTCCGCCTCCCAGGTTCAAGCGATTCTCCTGCCTCAGCCTCCCGAATAGCTGGGACTACAGGCATGTGCCATCACACCCAGCTAATTTTTTGTATTTTTAGTAGAGACAGGGTTCCACCGTATTTAGCCAGGATGGTCTCGATCTCCTGACCTCATGATCTGCCCACCTTGGCCTCCCAAAGTGCTGGGAGTACAGGCATGAGCCACTGTGCCTGGCCAGATGTCTCTATATTAATTGTTACAATTACTTGAAAATAAACTTTAATTTTAAAGTTTACCTTTAAGTCTGAAAAAAAAAGAAAAGACAAAAAAAAGTACTCTGAGTTCTATTCTTAGCAAGCACAGGCTGTCTTGGAACTGAAATGAGGCAAAGCACAACTAAGCCCTTTGGGACGTTATGATTCCCAACCTCAAACAAGTTTGCTACATGCAGGCAGGCTGCAGTAGCCTTTGGGAATAACCTCATAACTGCCACCCAGTGGTGACCACTGGGATTTTGGACTAGGAAATAACAGGATAATAAAGCACACTTTCAACTACGGTATTGAAAGGTGTGTTAGTCTGTTCTCACTCTGTTATAAAGAACTGCTCGAGACTGAGTAATTTATAAAGGAAAGAAATTTAATTGAGTCAGGTCCACATGGCTGGGGAGGCTTCAGGAAACTTACAATAATGGCAGAAGACTAAGGGGAAGCAAGGACCTTCTTCACATGACGGCAGACGAGAAAAGTGCCAGCAGGGGAAATGCCAGATACTTACACAATCATCAGATCTCACAAGAACTCACTCACCACCAGCATGAGAACAGCATGGGGAAAACAGCTCCTATGATTTAATCACCTACCTCCCTCAACAGGTGGGGATTATAATTGAAACAAGATTTGAGTGAGGACACAGAGCGAAACCATATCAAAAGGCATCTGTTGCCCTGTATAGGCATTAGTTGACAGTGCTTCTACTTTTGAAGATGAAATTGCTTTGAAATCTGAAATTTCTATGATATTCTGTATTAATCACTTCAAGAGGAAAAGGAATGTACACATGTGTCTCTTTATTAAATAGAAATGGTATAACCAAGAATATGCAACAGTGTGACCAATTTTGGTACTCATTGAATGTCTTAACAGATTGAATGTAAAAACATGCTTTTACATATTTTTGACATGTTTTTAAGCCTACATTATATTCCACCAAGAAGTTACCTAAATCAATAAACAAATGAGTCTCCCGCTAGAATCAGTTTTCAGAGGACTCCAAATGAGCAACATGTAGGTAGCTCAAAGTCAAGGGGCAGTACTCATTCTGGAAATCAGCTGCACTGCCACCTGTTGGTGGTTGCAGTTTCATTGAAGAGAGAAAAGATAAATCCCCTCAGTGGCCAGAGGTGTGTTGTGCTCCTTGCAGCATAGGAGAAACTAGATAATAATAGTAGTGATTTGATGTGAACTTTTACTATTTCTTTAACAATAGCCAATTATTGCAAAAGGTCCCCAAAAGGGGCTTATATGGCTGAAAGATAAAAAGAACCCCAATATGGGACAATATGTCATGGAAACTTTATGGAATTGAAAGGAGAAATTCACAACGAGGCAAAGCAATTATTATTCAAAGAAGCTCCTTCTAAATTTGGAATGGAACTGGAAACAAGTGGGTACCCTCATTTGCTGTCTGTGAGTGGCCTCTTGGGTATATGAGCTAAGAATTCAAGCAATACAAAAACGAGCAGGTAAAAGATATATTCCAATAACTTCCTCAGAAGCTTGAAATAAGACTCACTATTGATTTATTTTTTTTTTCAACAAGAATCTCAGAGACTAAAAGCATCTGTAGGCCACTCACTGAAAATATAAAGTGTCAGTGCTGGCCCTCAGTTTGCAGTGGATTAAATCGGCCAATTACCCACAGCTTCAAGTGAATAATAAAGAATCTTATTTGGAATAGATAGTTATTCAGAGTTTAGATTTGCATATCCAGTAATGGAAGTAAATTCCTCTAAAATAGTTAGAGGCCTACAAGCAGAAAATATTATTTACATTTGGAAATGGCAACCTATTTTATTGCACTGCAGGAAAATATTAGGCTATGAAGCATTATATAGAATCATCTTATTATGCCTTGCCATCTACAATGCAGTAGACTGATTAAAATTGAGATTTGGTAATCAAAACATGTGCCTACAACTTTAGGGTGAAATAAGTGACTAGGGGTGATAGATTCCACAATTGAATATATGTGAGTTACAATGCAGCATGTGTGGAAATAGAGGGGTAAATGAATTGTGGAGATTTTGGGGGGAATACAGAACAGAAGATGTAGGAGATTTTAAAGAAACATAAACTACTTTTTCTGTTTTAAAATTGTTTTCTTTCTCTGTGACTCACCCTGTACTCCTGCAACTTGAATTGTATTTAAGAGTACTATATTAGTCTGTTTTCATACTGCTATAAAGAACTGCCCAAGACTACGCCATTTATAAAAGAAAGAGGCTTAATTGACTCACAGTTCAGCTTGTGTGGTGAGGCCCCAGGAAACTCACAATTACGGCAGAAGGCAGAGGGGAAGCAAGGCACCTTCATCACAAGGTGGCAGGAAGGAGAAGTGCTAGCAGGGGAAATACCAGATGCTTGTGAAACCATCAGATCTCATGAGACTCATTCATTTTAATGAGAACGGCATGGGGAAAACTGCCCCCATGATCCAATTACCTCTATCTGGTCCTGCCATTGACATGCAGGGATTATGGAGATTACAATTCAAGATGAGATTTGGATGGAGGCACAGCCAAACCATATCATTCCACCCTTGGCCCCTCCCAAATCTCTCATCTCACATTTCAAAACACAGTTATGCCCTTCCAACAGTCTCCTAAGGTCTTAATTCATTCCAACGTTAACTCGCACGTCTAAGCTCATAGTCTCCTCTGAGACAAGGCAAGTCCCTTCCTCCTATGAGCCTGTAAAACCAAAAGCAAGTCAGTTACTTCCTAGGTACAATGGAGGTATAGATATTGCGTAAATACACCCATTACACATGGGAAAAATTGGCCAAAACAAATGGGTTATGGACCCCATGCAGGTCCAAAATTCAAAAGGGCAGACATTAAACCTTAAAGTTCCAAAATTATCTCTTTTCACTCCATGTCTCACATCCAGGTCATGCTGATGGAAGGGGTGGGCTCCCAAGGCCTTGTAGAGCTCTGCCTCTGTGATTTTGTAGGGTACAGCTCCCCCTCCAGCTGCTTTCATGTGCTGGCATTGAGTGTCTGCAGCTTTTCCAGGCACAGGGTGCAAGCTGTCAGATCTACCATTCTGGGTTCTGGAGGAAAGCGGCCATCTTCTCACAGCTCCACCAGGCAGTAGTACCCCAGTGGGGACTGTGTTTGGGGACTCCAACCCCATATTTCCCCTTTGCACTACCGTAGTAGAAGTTCTGCATGAGGGGTCTGCCCCCGCATCATACTTCTGCCTGGACATCCAGGCATTTCCATACATCTTCTGAAACCTAGGTGGAGGCTCTCACATGTCAACTCTTGCCTTCTGCTCACTCATAGGCCCAACACCATGTAAAAGCCACCAAGGCTAGGGGCTTGCATCCTCTGAAGCAACAGCTGAAGCTGTACCTTGGCCTCTTTTAGCCACTGCTAGAGCTGGAGCAGCTGGGACACAGGGCGCCATGTCCTGAGGTTGCATAGAGCAGCAGGAGCCCTGGGCCTGGCCCACAAAACCATTTTGCCCTTCTAGGCATCCAGACATGTGATGAGAGGGACTGCTGTGAAGGTCCCTGACATGCCCTAGAGACCTTTCCCCATTGTTTTGGTGATTAACATTTGGCTCCTTGTTACTTATGCAAATTTCTGTAGCCAGCTTGAATTTCTCCCCAGAAAATGATTTTTTTCTTTTCTATCACATCATCAGGCTGCACATTTTTCAAAGTTTTATGCTCTGCTTCCTCTTTAATGCTTTGCCACTTATAAATTTCTTCTGCCAGATACCCTAAATTATCTCTCTCAAGTTCAAAGCTTCACAAATCTCTAGGGCAGGGGCAAAATACCACCAGTCTCTTTGCTAAAACATAACAAGGGTCACCTTTGTTCCAGTTCCCAAGAAGTTCTTCATCTCCACCTGAGACCACCTCAGCCTGGACTTCATTGTCCATATTACTATAAGTATTTTGGTCAAAAATATTCAACAAGTCTCTAGAAAGTTCCAAACTTTCTTACATCTTCCTGTCTTCCTCTGAGCCCTTCAAACTGTTCCAATCTCTTCCTGTTACCCAGTTTCAAAGTCACTTTCACATTTTCAGGTATCTTTATATCAGTACCCCACTCTCTGTGGTGTCAATTTACTCTATTAGTTCATTTTCATATTGCTATAACAAACTGCCCAAGACTAGGCAATTTATAAAGGAAAAAGGTTGAATTGACTCACAGTTTAACATGGCTGGGGAAGCCCCAGGAGACTCACAATCATGGCAGAAGGCAAAGAGAAAGCAAGTCACCTTCATCACAAGGTGGAAGGAAGGAGAAGTGCCAGCAGGGGAAATGCCAGATGCTTATAAAAACATCAGATCTAGTGAGACTCACTCATTATTATGAGAACAGCATTGGGGAAACCACTCCAGTGATCCAATTACCTCCACCTGGTCCTGTTCTTAACACATGAAGAGTATGGAGATTACAATTGAAGGTGAGATTTCAGTGGGGATACAGAGCCAAACCATGTCAAGTACCAAAGGAAGAATTAATTGCTAAACATAAAACAGCAGTCCTATCTCTAAATATTACTATCAATTTTTTAAAACTAGTTTCAATTAGTGGACAAGGCAGCCTCAGAGACTTGTATGGTATCCCACCCTTAGTCCATTTGCCTGAAAATGAATGAAATGGGAAGCTTGGTCAGACTCATGTTTCTGCCAGATCTCTGAATCAGTCCTCTGACTGCATCTGGCAATCCTAACTTGAGAAGAAGGAGAGTCATTAATGAGAAAAGTAAGTAATGAAAAGTGATTGCTTATAAAAAGAGAAATAATCAGAAAATACAAACAGAAAATTTAAACACTTCTTTGGAATCTTGTGAGAGTCCGAACAAAGGAGAATAATATCAAACCTTACTTATATCTACAGATGTATATAAGGGTGAAGCTATTTATTTTTGACACAACCTCTTTTAAGTGGGACTAAAGTTCTATATTGGCTTTGGATAATTTAAAAAACATTCAATATGAAATTGTCTGTACTATGCCTTTCAATAATACTAACAACACAAACTAAAGAAACACTTGAAATAATTCTAATGGTGCCTTGATTCTCAATTTATAGGTTTTATCTATTACAACAGACCTCTTTTAGGAGGTATCATGCAGGAACTGTTGCTTCCTGAAAGCATGCAAGAAAAAAAAAAAAAAACACCATGAATCACTGTGCACCTAGTAATTCAGATAATCATTTTTAAAAAGGTGCTATAATACAACGGAAACCCAATGAGTGCCCAGGCTATCATAGTTTCATGTATCCTAATGCCTATAGAATATGTATTTGCAGATGGAGAGCAATTTTCAATGAAAATTGAAACAAATGTCGGTTTAGGAGTGATTGTGTTTTAATAGCAACAACTAAACCCCACAATGCCTACCAATTTCATATATGGAAAACTCTTTGGCATATTCAAACTAAATTATATTTTGGGTGACTACTATCCATATCACATAATTATGGGGAACTCAATATTGGAAATCCAAAATCTGTAGTATTCAAATTATAACAAAGCAATAAGCACTCTGTGGCAACATGATGTTTGGTGGGTGCTACAATTGGATGTTTGTCTCCCCAAAGCTCATGATGAAATTTGATCCCTGATGGAAGTGGGACCTGATAGGAGATGTTTGGGTCATGGGGGTGGATTCTTCTTGGTGTTATACTGGCAGAGTGAGTTCTTACTCTATTAGTTCCCATGAGAGCTGGCTTTTAAAAATCATCTAGCACCTCCCTCCCCTTTATCTTGGTTTCTTCTCTCTCTGTTACTTCTGGTCTTGCCATATGATCTCTGCACACACTACCTTTCCTTTGCCTTCCTCTATGAATGAAAGCAGCCTGAAGCTCTCATCAGAAAGCATATGCTGGTACCATGCTTCTTGTATAGCCTTCAGAACTGTGGACAAAATAACTCTCTTTTTAAAATAAGTTCCCCAGCCTCAGGTATTCCTTTATAGCAACACACACTAAGGCAGTAGATAAGCCAACATTGACCAAAACAGTCTAAAAGAGACCTGGGTGAAAGTGTTACAAAATCAGTAGTAGTAGGACAAACTGAATTAGTCTTTATGAAGAGAGACACACTGAGGCAAAACTTTTAATCCTTTATTAGGTGCTTAGAAAGGCTATCATTTTAGGAAGAAGAGAAAGGAGAACAAGTGGCTTGGATAAATAGTGCAGTTTTAGAAAAATAAATAAAGCAAACTGAAGAGATAATTGGACACCATACTCAGAAATAAAAATAGGAAACAGCATACATACATGCTGAAATAGAGATGCTCTATTTTGTGCTCCTAGAGATGAAAAGTAGAAAAATCAGTAGCCTGAGATCTTGACAGTGGAAACTTAAGGAATGAGCTTGTGGTCCCCTAAGTTATGGGAATTCAAAAACGGAGAATGTAATCTGCATAAATGCTCTCTAAGGCTCCACACATAAATAAAAACTGGATATACAAAATTGTTGCTTGGGATGGGAAACTTATTAAAATTGAATGAAATTTTATTGAGTAGAAGTTAGGTATTAATTAAAGCTAAGTTTTGTTGGTAACCCTTGCCAGTACCTTCTTGCAATGTAAAACAGGCCACGTGATTATGCCTACCAAAGACTTGGAATCCATAATTACTGAGATTTGGTCATCCTTGGTTTAAACTGAAATCCATGATAACATTGTCATATGTGTAAGGCTGCTTTCATTGGAAGCTGAGAACGTATTGTCGTGATAAGCTTACTCTAATTCATAAAATAATTGCTACTTTTTACAATACTGTTTTAATTGGTAATATTATTTGTAACATTACCCATGATCATAGTAGCACATATATTGTCAAACATATTCCTCATCATATGTCTTTAGTTTTTAATTATATAAGATCTCCTTGGTAGTTTTATTTTGAGAAATCCTCATGTTTTCATTAATGTTGCAGACTTTCTTTACTTTTTTTTTTAGTTACTGTTTGTTTTTTCCTTTTTTAAAAGTAATAATGATTTAATTAGAGAGATTGGTTAGTTAGAGAGATTATGCCTGCTTACTTAGAATATATAACACTTGTCATTGGGGAAAGTAAGCCACATATCAAGAAGGTTTTCTAAATCACTAGACTGAGGCACATCAACATTGTTAATTCCCAAATGGGTGGCATTGTTTTGTTCATGTGTTATTTCGTTGCATATCACACTTCTCATCTTTATAAAATCTCAGTTACAATGGCTTTTGGATTGGTACATTTTTTAAAAAAATTCTGAATCATTATAAGAACCCTTTTCATTTTATTAAAAATATGTTCAAATTGATTTATGTTGATTTTCACATTCTAGTTTATTGTCATTTTAAAAGTATATGAAATATGACTCAAAGGTTTATAACCAGGATACAGAATTTAAATGAGATGAAATAGTGTGTTAGGCTGTTGTTGCATTGCTATAAAGAAATATCTGATACTGGGTAATGTATAAAGAAAAGAGATTTAGTTGGCTCATGGTTCTGCAGGTTTTACAGGAAATGTGGTGCTTGCATCTGCTGGGCTTCTAGTGAGGCCTCAGGAAGCTTACACAATTATGGCAGAACGCAAGCAGAAGCAGGCACCTCCCATGGCGAATGCAGGAACAAGAGACGAGGCAGGGTGTGGGGGACAGGTGAGCTCACTTATCACCAACGACATAGCTCAAGGCATTCAAGAGGGATCCACCTCCATGATCCAAATACCTCCTACCAGCTCCCACCTCCAACCCTGGGGATTACATTTCATCATGAGATTTGGGTGGAGACAAATATCCAAATTATATAAACTAGCATTTTTGAAACTGAGTTATCTTTATTCAGGAACTGAAGAGAATAATGTGGAGACCAACACTTGTGCCTTTTTCCTCACAGCCACATCATCGGTTAAATGTGAAAGTACATTCATTAAGTCAGTCATTTCTCTGGCTTGTCTTTCAATAATTCTTCTTTAATAAAGGAATACATTCATATTTCTGAGAAATGTTGATCAAGCTTGTACTTTAACTCATCTGTGTGATTAGTTTAAAATGTTTTCTCCACTCTGATTTGCTTTTTTTTGTTTAAACTATTCTTATTTTTGCTCCCAGGTTAGTACTGAGTGGAGTGAAATATCTTCTACAACAAATTCCTAATTCTCTATGGTCTTCGAGAAAAAGCAGTTAAGTTCAAATATATAAAACTACTCTGCCTGGCTTGAATTTCTAGTACATTTTTTTTTTTCTCATTCAAGTACTGATTTTTCTGGTGATTTCTAAATTGTATCACGGACATCTTGGCCATTTTGTTGAAAGACTCTGTCTCGTATTTAAATATTTTACTTTGGCAGTTATCCTGTCTTGGTTTAGCATACAGGATTTACCATAGCTTCTTGTGCTGGGGCCTCAGGGACAACGTGATTAACTCTAAAGGCTTTGCAGTGATGCTTTTGTCTGTGAAGTATGTCTGGGCCTGCTGGGGCTTTCGCTTGCTGTGGTGGAAGAGCACTTCCCAACTGAGCTCTTGTTGTGGAAGGAGCAAGAAGAAATGAGCCTATGTTATCATGAAGCCCTGGAACTTCTAAGGCAAGAAATAATTTCATCCTTATGAAATTTAAATTACTTATACAGCTATTTCATATATTTCACCAAATGAACATCTGTCCAATCTATGATGGAATATTTATTGGTAGTAATTGACATAAGACGTTGTATGCGTTCATGTGTTTACCACTATAAATTTGCTTCAAGAAAAAAAAATGTGAAAAAAGGGCAAAAAAAAGGTAGCCTCTTGCACAACCAGTGCCTGACAATATAATATAAGGTGTAGAAGTAGTAAAAGTTACTTAAGGTGTAAAAGTTATTTGATTTAAAACTTTAAAGCCAGAAAAACCATACAGAGGTCATTTATCTGAATTAGGAGAGGTAGTATATCTAAATATTCATGTCTAGGACTTAGAATCATTTGTCTGACTGAATATTCAGGGGTAGAAACTACCTCAAATTATTATTTATTTTTTCCCAGGTGATTGCATTGCACAGTTCTAGTTGAGAACTAGTGTAGTGGACAAGGATTTTAATCATGTCTCGCATATAAAGAAAATTCTCTTTATCACTTAGATATTTGAGTAAATAATAAAACAGTAAGAGAATTGCTGTATTTATTTTGTGAGGCTCTTGTACAAAATTACTTCAAATTTAGTGGCTTAAGGCAGCCAAAATTTATTCTTTCACAGCTCTAGAGGCCAGAATTCAAAATCAATTTCATTAAACCAAAATCAAAGTGTTAGCAGGGCTGCACTCCCTCTAGAAGTTCTAGGAGGAGAATTCATCCCTTGCCCATCCCAGCTGCCTGTGGTTGCCAGCATTCCTTGACCTGTGCTGCATCACTCCAGCCTCTGCCTCTGTGGCCACATGTACATCTTCTGAGTGTACAATGTCCACCTGCCTCTCTTACTAACAGCACTTGTGATGACAATTGGGGATCACCCAGATAACCCAGAATAATTTTCTAATTTCAGAAGCCTTATCTTTACCACATGTGTAAAGACCATTTTCCAAGTAAGGCAATAATCACAGGTTCCAAAGATTTAGATGCGGACATATGTTTCACAACCCTCATTCCTGTCTGAAAACTGCTTTTAACTTTTCATGTGTAGGAGTAAGAACAAGAATTAGGAAACTCAAAACTGTGTGACAGGCAGAAGAATGGGCCCCAAAGACATCCACATCCTAATCTCCAGAGCCTGTAAATATAATATGTTTTGTTACAGAGCAAGAAAGAATTAAGGTTATAGATGCAGGCATGCTAATCAAGTGACCTTAAAATTAG
This sequence comes from Pongo abelii, assembly GCF_028885655.2. Taxonomy (NCBI): domain Eukaryota; kingdom Metazoa; phylum Chordata; class Mammalia; order Primates; family Hominidae; genus Pongo; species Pongo abelii. The sequence continues at coordinate 116,044,097 of NC_071991.2, forward strand.
GAGGTTATCCTGGATTAGTCAGGTGGGCCCAATCTGATCACAGCATTGCGGATACTCATATGTTTTGGCCATAGGCAGCAAAATGCAGAAGAGCGTTTCCTTTGTTATCACAAAGATTTGCATCTGCATCATGTCTAGTAGGATAGTTGTGTATTTTTCCCTCCTGGCACTGTACTGCCTGTTAAGGTAATGTAGAAAATTAGACAGTAAATTCTGGAAATGAAGAGTAGTATGCCAAATTTTATAAGTCCCTAGGGGTGTCTAAATGGGATAAATTTACTTCTATTGTAGAAGATGAATTAAACCCATTTTACTCCAGGGCAGAGATGGCATAAGGGCTGCCTTATCATCATGATTGGTGAGGTCAAGCTGGCATTTTTCTCCACCTGGAGTGCCACCATAGATGGAATGGCCATTGGCACAGGGCAGATGAAGAACATTCCCGCCAAAGGAAGCACCTTTGAAGGTTTTATAGTGCATTATCTCACAATATAGAAGATACATTTTTTTCATTGGATTGTAGACATAAAACACTATGTTATCCTTAAGGCATCAAAGCATTATATTTCTAAGCAAACTTAATAGTAGCAATGTTTTATCTGAACAAATTTAAATGTGTTAGCATGAACTGCTTACTATTATGGGTTGAATTTTGTCCCCTCAAAATTCATGTATTAAAGTTCTTACCTCTTGTACCTGAGAATGGCACCTTATTTGGACAGAGGGTCATTACAGATGTAATTAGTTAAGATGAGGTCATATTGGAGTAGGGTGGGCCTCTAATGCCATATGACTGGTGTTGTTATAAAAAAGAGAAACTTAGAGGCAACACAAAAAGCAGGAGAGTACAATGTGATTTGAAGGTAGAGATCAGAGTGATGAAGCAGCAGCCAAAGAACACCAAAGACTGCCAGCAAACCACCCAAGCTAGAAGAGAGGCATGGAGTAGACTCGTCTTCACAGCCCAAAGAAAGAGCCAATTCTACAACTGCCTGGTCACAAGCTAGCCTTCAGAAATTTGAGACAATATATATATATTTTTAAGTTTGTGGTACTAGTTTGTAGAACTTTGTTAAGGCAGCTCTGACGAACTAATGCTTTCACCATGATGACAGAACAGCATGTGCAAATCAAACCAACTTGATTCTTGCATATTTAATGTATCAATATGCACTATAAGTTCTGAATATTTCTCAGTTATTTATAAATATGTCATATTTTATTTGTATTTAGCACAGAATAGTAATTTAGGTAACCATTTCTTATTCCTGAATTCTAGTTTTACTGTCGCTTAGTAGCTATACCTTATCTTATTGGCACCTCAATGATCAGCTAAATGAAGATGATGATAATAACTGCCATAGGACCCAGGAGTAAGGACAAATCCAAAAACTATGAAAAGTATTTTAAATCATTTCTTGTTCAATTAAATGCCCAATAAATATTAGCTAGTAAAGTTAACATCAGCACTTTAATGCCATTACTACTATTTAACAAAAATATTGATTTAATTAAATAAAGAAAATTAAATTTATTTTATAGATGTATTAAGGATTCAAATATTGCAGGATAATACTGTAATTTTTGTAAGATGCTTATTTTTCACATTTTAGCATCTGAGGACATACTAATAATTTGGGGATATACTAATAATCAATGGTTTACTACAATTGTGATTACCAATGTTTTTAAATTTCACCTTAGTACATCAAGTTATGGAACACCTTACAAGCTATGATGCTTTGATTCAATGAAATATACTTTTATTATATTTTATTTCAATAACACAATTTTAATATATTCCAATAATAGAATAATTATTGCATTCCAGGTACAATTCCAGAATAGCTGTAATTTATTTATTACCAACTGTAGGTTGAGTATGAGGTGGGTGTAGCTAAATAAAAAGATTGTGAACATCGCTAAGAGGTAATTAACACTCAAATTTCATTCACCTCTCCACCTCATGGGTTTGTTACCAATATTCCAATATTATTTTTATTTCATTTTATTTTTTGTTAGCTGCTAACAAGAAGATTCATTTTGTAACATGATTTTGGTTTATATATTTTTTTGTTGGTTTTCATGGCCAGGTTGTTTATTTCAGAATTAATTACTTTTTGACTTTCCATTTCAACATTAACTTAACTGTTAATGTTGAAGTTAACTTGACTATTAATTTTTGGCTCGTGCTTTTATTTCCTCAGAATGTTGTTGTCTTTGCTCAGTTGCAGTGTGGCACTGAATTTTGCTAAGTCTGAGGCCTACCTTATCGTCTTTATTCTAGGTGATTTTCTTTTCCTCTACAATTACCTGAATGATTTTCTTTTTATATTTGAAATCCAATAACTTAACCAAGAAATTCCTTGATTATAATCCATAGTAATATTTTTGGATACAATAGGTGCCCTTTCAATCTGCAGATTCACTTTTACCTTCAATTGGATGAAATTATCATGTATTATGATTTTGAATCATAATATTTTATTTATTGGATGTTCTTCAGGGGCATATTTTCTGTGGTAATTATATTATCTGACTTCCATTTTTATCATCTTCTCTCTAATTTCTTTACTATTTTCACATTTTCTCTGCATTCACAGTGCTTATTACTAGTGTGTCCTCCATACCATTGGGTCAAATTTCGGTAATGTCTATTTCTTAATATTTCCAGTTTATTACCAGTTCTGTGATGATATTATTTTGGATTACCCATGTTTTTTTTTTTTTTTGACTCAGCTACCTTCATTTTTATCTGGTTCTGTGATTTATAGTACTGCCTTTGAAAAAATGTTTTACAGAGTCCTTCCTCTTGTTAACTTACATTTACTTGTGCAGAATCTGGTTCTGTTTCTGGTGCTATTTTCCTTTCATCTTTCATTTTTTGCCCATCTCTAGTATGACAAATCTTTTTATTCCTTTGTTTTTATATGACATCCTTTCTTTAAAAAAATGGTAGAGTAGGGGAATACATCATGATTTTATCGGTGTCAAATAGTCATTTTATTCTTTTACATAAATAGCTCTAATTAGCTCTTCTCTGTTCATCTATATCAGTAGAAGATGGTTACATTTTTCTTGCTACCTTTGCTATTCTTAATTTTTACCTGTTGTGTACTAACAATAGAGTCTACAGAGTTTTTATAACTATTTGCATAATAACAGCATTACAATTTTTTTGTCTTTAAGGTCTTACTTTTTAGTGTGATTGCTTATTATCTTCAGATTTTTACTTCAGATTTTATACAGAAGTATATATCCAATATTGTTTAAATTTATTACTGAAATGATTGCCATTTTTCTGAGATAATTTGATTACAGTTTTACTTAAAAAGATATTAAAATATATTTAAAACTGCAACTGTACTTGTTTCTTAAAATTTATCTACAAGAAATGTTTTAACTACATGCAATATTATAAGTGAACATCTCAATAAAATATCCCCAGCAAAAGTTCTGTTGGAAGTATTCAAAAATAATTGTCATATGTTTGTACAAAATGACAAAAAGTTAAAGTTTTGTTTTTTCTGAACTGTGTTAGTGTATAATCAGCATAAGTTTCTTTTGGCTAATTGTTCACTTTATCATCTGAAACACTTTAGGGGAATAATATTCTATTTAAGAAATTTTATCTGGTGAAAAATGCATAAAACACATAATCATGTAAATCAAGTATGTTGGCTAATGATGCTACAATCTTATTTACTTTGCTCAGGTCTGATGAAACCAGGAATTTTGAATGAGCACAGTCTTTCTATATTTAAACCACTAGGTAATAAGTCATTTAAAAATTATTTACTTACTAAAACATTTCAGCTTTCTATTTTGCATTTTGTGTTTTACCAGGTGATGAGTAAGCAATATTTTAGTGCACTTTTACTTTAAAAATATCAGGAACCAGATTAAAATGAAATCACTTATACACTCTAATGATATATAAAGATGAGCAATACTCTTTTTCTTGATAAAATCACAAACATCACCAAAAAACAATGAAAAGAAATACCTGGAATTCTGAAACTCACAGTGAGAAGAAGAAACTTTAGGGGTGCTATTTTTTTGAAAAAAATCTTCTAGCTTAAATTTTATATTTAGATTTTGTATTTGAATGAGGTGTTTTTTGTTTGTTTTGCATATGTGCAATATATTGGAACCTAGACATTTTAACGTCTGAAAAGAATATAGGCACTCTTGGTATGGCATCCCAGGGGAAACCAGTATACTTTTGAACTAGATTTTAAAAAATCTTTACTATAACATTTCTAAGAAATATATTAACTGATGTGGTCCAATTAGCTTTTACAAAGATAAATTTTGGTCAGCAATTAAGACTTACCTATATTATCATTTGTTCCATTAAAAACATATTCTTACTCTGTGATCTGAGTATTGCATATTCTGGAATACTTTGTAAGAAAATAACTAGAAACGAGAGCAAAGATTTGTGTACGAGGACATTTATCACACAATTAATTGTAATGGTAAAAAATAGAAAACATTAAGCATCCATTAATATGGGATACCTCAATATTTCAACGTTTTATCCTGAATATTGACATTGTAAATATGAAAATAGGCCTGTACGTGGCTGCTTGCTGACCAGGTTAGTATCTCAAGGGCTCTTCGGGATTTATGCAACTCTATTCTTTGCTACATCACTTCTGTCCCTTTTTGTTGAAAAATTAGAGAAAACAAGTGACAAAAATAAAAAGAAAAATCACCATTAATCTTGTAATCTTAGTATGTATCTGTTAAAATCGTCATACATATTCTTCTAAATTGTGTGCTTATGTGTACATATAAGTGTATATAAAATGGATGTCATCTTCTACGTGCTGTTTTGAAATCTGGTTCTTCACTGTACAATTTGCTATAAACAGGTTTCCTGGTCATGATGTACTATTCTACAATATACATTTTATGACTATATAATATTATATGGTATGAATGGATGTGCAATAATTACAGCAGCCTTATGTTATAAAACATTTAGGTTTTTTCAGAATTTTCACTATGACTAATAACAGTTTCATAAGCCTTTATCTACACGTTTCTTTTAAAATAATTATCCAAATAGTTTTTTTTCAGATACTTGTGCATATTACTTGAAGTGGAACTGATGGATTGGATAGGATGAACATTTTAAATGTTTTGATACTTGTTTCCAAACTGTAGCTCAGAAAATTTCTCCAAATTTATATTCTCATAAATATGGGAATAGTTGAATTGAATTGTAATATGACAAATCTACCTCTACGTTTATATCATTTATAAGTTTCCATTTTGAAAACTTAAAAATATATATCCTTATTTTTAAAATAAGAACTGTTAGCTTTTGGGATAAGAAGTTCTGTTTGAATTGGATAAAAACATTATCACTGAGCTTATGTTCCTCTTGTTGCTTCACCCCAATTCACTGTTGTTTTCCTTAAGACCATAGGACAGGTGTCGTGCAAAGACTTATTGACCACTTTATTGTATTTTTAGAATTTTATATTTTTAAAATATCTTTTTAATTCCTTATACAAAATTTGTTTCTCATCAGGATTTCATTTAAAAATTGAATCTAGCCTTGCAAATTTTAAAGATATCTTTGATTTTTATCAAATTCATTTAAGATAGTCTACTTTCAAATTGCCTTATTTTAATAATGCTAAAAATCTGGATTCTCATTTGATTCAGTGAGAGCAATAAATTCATGTCAAAAGTAAACAGAAGAAAGCATACTCTACTGGACTTTCTGAAGCTCTGGCTACTGAAGCAAATCATACATCTTCCAGTCCAATGCAAGTCCCAAAACCATCATTTTAGTGTTTTATTCCCCTAAGACCTCCACAGAAACTAGTGAGTTAGAGAGCAGGGCTCCATTCTATGTGTATATCGCATATACTTTCCTACAGATATGCAAGTTGTTAACATGAACAAAAAAATTTTTTTAAATGAAGGTATATTTATTTTTCTTAGCAATAGATGGCATCCAAATTTCACAAATAAATTTGATGATTCAAGCTCTTTTATTTAAAAATATAATTTGTTTTCCAATTAATTAAAAATTTAATTTACATATTCACACATAATAATATCACATAGTATGTAAAGGTTTTCAATTATTAATTAATATTAGGAATAAATTAGTGACATAATTTTTCCAATATTAACTTTCATAATTTTACTTATTTTAAGATGAGGCATGCAAATAGTCTTTATCCAAAACCCAAGCCATCTATAGACATCATGGTGCAATTCTGTCCCTTTGATTATATTATAATTTATATAATATACAAGAATATTTTTCTCTTAAACCTATGTTGTATATCTTACCTATAATAAATTTTAATGTGTTTGATGTTAGTCTTAAAATTTGGTAACATTATTTAGAATTGTAGAATAATGTGGCATGCAGTTTACAAATACAACATAATAATATAATAATGTTTGTAGCAAAATTCATCTTCATATTCCCTACTTATATTAGCAGATGAGTAGAATGCAGTAGTAAATACTAGAAAAAACACTAGGCTGAAAGTTAAGATACATGTTTCCAAAGAGTAAATATTGTTCTGTCATTAGCTTGTTTTATGGCTTATATGGTACATCTGAACCTAAGTTTATTTGTAAAATGAGATAGCTGTCCTGGATGATTCTTGCATTTTTTTTTCTATTCCTGGAATATAATCTCATTAAGGCATACACAAAATTAAATACTCTTTGTTAACAGCAACAATAAAAAAACCTTAAATCCAAAACACTTCTTAACAGCTTCTGAATTTCTTATTCTATATTAAGTAAACATTGCTTAACAAAAGGCTTTCATTTATATATGCAAGGTAAATATTTAATTTAAGTTATTTCTGGTGGGAAACAGCCAGAACGACTGCCAGAAATATATTTCAAAAGCAAGATAAAACCGCTATCCCTGGGACAGAGCACCTGGGGGAAGGGGTGGCTGTGGGCGCAGCTTCAGCAGACTTAAACGTCTCTGCCTGATGGCTCTGAAGAGAGCATCAGATCTGCCAGCATAGTGTTTGAGCTCTGCTAAGGGTCAGACTGCCTCCTCAAGTGGGTCCCTGACCCCTGTGTCTGCTGACTGGGAGACAGCTCCCAGCAGGGGCCGACAGACACCTCATACAGGAGAGCTCCGGCTGGCATCTGTCAGGTGCCCCTCTGGGATGACACTTCCAGAGGAAGGAACAGGAAGCAATCTGTGCTATTCTGCAGCCTCTGCTGGTGTCAACTAGGCAAACAGGGTATGGAGTGGAGCTCCAGCAAACTCCAGCAGACCTGCAGCAGAGGGGCCTGGCTGTTAGGAGGAAAACTAACAAACAGAAAGGAATAATATCAACATCAATAAAAAGGACATCCACTCAGAGACCACATCCAAAGGGCACTAATATCAAAGACAAAAGGTAGGTAAATACACGAAGATGGGGAGAAACCGGTTCAAAAAGGCTGAAAATTCCAAAAACTAGAACACCTGTTCTCCTCCAAAGGATCACAACTCCTCGCCAGCAAAGGAACAAAACTGGATGGAAAATGAGTTTGATGAATTGACAGAAGTAGGCTTCAGAAAGTGGGTAATAACAAACTCCTCCGAGCTAAAAGAGCATGTTCTAACCCAATTGAAGGAAGCTAAGAACCTTGAAGAAAGGTTAGAGAAATTGCTAATTAGAATAAACAGTTTAGAGAAGAATATAAATGACCTGATAGAGCTGAAAAACAGCATGAGAACTTCGTGAAGCATACACAAGTATCAATAGTCAAATCGATCAAGAGAAAGAAAGGATATCAGGCCACGAAAATAATGAAATAAATCAAGAAATCAAGAGTAGAGAAAAAAGAATGAAAACAAATGAACAAAGCCTCTAAGAAATATGGGATTATGTGAAAATACCAAATCTACGTTGGACTGGTGTACCTGAAAGTGATGGGGAGAATGGAACCAAGTTGGAAAACACTCTTCAGGATATTATCCAGGAGAACTTCCCCAACCTAGCAAGACAGGCCAACATTCAAATTCAGGAAATACAGAGAACACCACAAAGATATTCCTCGAGAAGAGCAACAGCAAGACATATAATCATCAAATTCACCAAGGCTGAAATGAAGGAAAAATGTTAAGGGCAGCCAGAGAGAAAGGTCAAGTTGTCCACAAAGGTAAGCCTATCAGACTAACAGTGGATCTCTCTGAAGAAAAACTAAAAGACAGAAGAGAGTGGGGGCCAATATTCAACATTCTTAGAAAATAATTTTCTACCCAGAATTTCATATCCAGCCAAACTAAGCTTCATAAATGAAGGAGGAATAAAATCCTTTACAGACAAGCAAACGCTGAGAGATTTTGTCACCACCAGGCCTGCCTTACAAGAGCTCCTGAAGGAAGCAATATACATGGATAGGAACAACTGGTGCCAGCCACTGCAAAAACATATTAAACTGTAAAGACCATTGACACTATGAAGAAACTGCATTAACTAACGGGCAAAATAACCAGCTAGCATCATGACAGGATCAAATTCACACATCATATTAACCTTAAATGTAAATGGGCTAAATGCCCCAATTAAAAGACACAAACTGGAAAATTGGATAAAGAGTCAAGACCCATCGGTGTGTTATATTTAGGGGATCCATCTCATGTGCAACACACATATGCTCAAAATAAAGGGATGGAGGAATATTTACCAAGCAAATGGAAAGCAAAAAAAAAAAAAAAAAAAAAAAAAAAAGGCAGGGGTTACTATCCTAGTCTCTGATAAAACAAACTTTAAACCAACAAAGATCAAAAGAGACAAAGAAGGTCATTACATAATGATAAAGGGATCAATGCAACAAGAAGAGCTAACTATCCTAAATATATATATGCACCCAATACAGGAGCACCAAGATACATAAAGCAAGTTCTCAGAGGCGTACAAAGAGACTTAGACTTCCATACAATAATAGTGAGAGACCTTAACACCCCACTGTCAATATTAGAAAGATCAATGAGACAGAAGATTAACAAGGATATTCAGGACCTGAACTCGGCTCTGGACCAAGTGGACCTAATAGACATCCACAGAACTCTCCACTCCAAATCAACAGAATATACATTCTTCTCAGCACCACATCACACTTATTCTGAAGTTTACCACATAATTGGAAGTAAAACACTCCTCAGCAAATGCAAAAGAATGAAAATCATAATAAACAGTCTCTAAGACCACAGTAAAATCAAATTAGAACTCAAATAAGAAACTCACTCAAAAACCACACAACTACATGGACACTGAACAACCTGCTCCTGAATGACTGCTGGATAAATAATGAAATTAAGGCAGAAATAAATAAATTCTTTGAAACCAATGAGAACAAAGACACAATGTACCAGAATCTCTGGGACACAGCTAAAGCAGTGTTTAGAGGGAAATTTATAGCACTAAATGCCCACATGAGAAAGTGGGAAATATCTAAAGTCAATACCCTAACATTGCAATTAAAATAACTAGAGAAGCAAGAGCAAACAAATTCAAAAGCTAGCAGAAGACATGAAATAACTAAGATCATAGCAGAACTGAAGGACATAGAGATAAGAAAAACCCTTCAAAAAAACAATGACTGGATAAAGAAAATGTGGCACATATACACTATGGAATACTGTGCAGCCATATAAAAGGATGAGTACATGTCCTTTGCAGGGACATTGATGAAGCTGGCAACCATCATTCTCAGCAAACTAATACAAGAACAGAAAACCAAACACTGAATGTTCTCACTCATAAGTGGGAGTTGAACAATGAGAACACATGGACATGGGGAGGGGAACATCACATATTGGGGCCTGTCAGGGGGTGGTGGCTAGGGGACGGATAGCATTAGGAGAAATACCTAATGTAGATGACGGGTTGATGGCTGCAGAAAACCATAATGGCACGTGTATACCTATGTAACAAACTTGTACATTCTGCATACATACCCTAGAACTCAAAGTATATAATATGTATATATATATACATTTTTTTTTTTCAAAAACAATCTGTTAGAAAGTACTTTTAAAAAATTAAGAAGTCTGTGATTGGCTGGGCCTGGTGGCTCATGTCTTAATCCCAGCACTTTGGGAAGCTGAGGTGGGCGAATCACAAAGTCAGGAGTTTGAGACCAGCCTGGCCAACATGGTGAAACCCCGTCTCTACTAAAAATACAAAAAAATAGCTGGGTGTAATGGTAGGTGCCTGTAATCCCAACTAGTCGGGAGGCTGAGGCAGGAGAATCGCTTGAACCCAGGAGGTGTAGGGTGCAGTGAGCTGAGATCATGCACTCCAGCCAGGGCTACAGAATGAGACTCTGTCTCAAAAAAAAAAAAAAAAAAAAAAGAAAATTAAGTCTGTGATTTTGTGTCCTGAACTCCTCACTTTAAAATCTGTGATCTTTGCTCTTGCTTTACTATCTTGTCCCTTGCCTATTACGCTTATTTCCAAGACTAGATATAAGCTTATTATTTGTTTTCTTGGGGGATATTAGTAACCTGAAGGCTCACAAACCACTCCTGGTGAGACTATTTTATTCATATAGTTCAAGTATTCACTGTTTTTGTTAACTAACACTAATCCAATTAAAAATGAATGAATGGATTAATAAATAAAGATTATAGCTGTCTGTGTTGCTACACATTTAAAATCATGAACCATAACAAGTTTTTACTATTTTTGCCTCAGAACAACTAGGTTACACTGAATATATTTGTGTCTTTTGATGCCATTGTTTCATGATGTGTCTGCCCCTAAACCCTTTAGAGGAAACCCAGGAAAAAAGCTACATTCCACCTTTATCTGACTGCACTGGCCTTTAGCGTTTGGCCCCTCAGTTCAGGAGGATAACAGACACTCAATCTTGTTCAAATGCATAGCAGAAGCAGATTCAGATTTTACTTTTAATGGCTGGATTGTATTCCAGCTCTGCCATTTTCTAGCTCTGCATAGCCAAGTTTCTATATGGGAGTCTTACTTTATCTATAACATAATCTGTTGTGGAATATTTTTGGATTAAATAATATATGTGAAGACAATAAACAGGCATTCTATTCACATTTTGTCATTCATTTGAAAATAAAATATTTTTAAAATAAGCTAGTGTTTAAAGCTAAAGAAAAATTGTATCAGATAGTTAAACAAGCAAGTACAACTTCATTCAAGGCTATTGCAGCATGGGAGAGAGACTGAACTTAAGTACACTGAAACAAAAGGTAGTGAGCTAGAGGAAGAGTATTGGAATAAATTAGGAAGAAAATTGTTCAATGTGATTAGGCCATCTAAGTAACCTCTATTGAAGTTAGGCCCCTGCCCTTTCAAAGAGATTGGGATATAGGAGCTCTGTCTTCCTTGACAAACGTATAGTAGAGAGATTGCTACCAAGTTCTTGAAAAAGACATTCCTAGACTGTAAAACTGGTAAGAGGCTGAGAGAAGATCGTATCTCCAGGGAGGAACAGAAAAAATGTACATAAGCAGCTTTTGTAAAGTGAATGCTCTAACCAAAGGAGGATCATGGGGCTACAGTCAGGGAGAAACCTGTCTGAAGTTTAGTCTAGGTGAGGGAAAAAATAAGGCTCCATTGGTCAATAAATGTAAACTATTATAAAAAAGAGAATTTTATAAATGTCTAGTACTTAGCTTGCAATTGTCAGCTTTTGAAAATGAAAAAAAAAAAAAAAGAAAGAAAACCAAACCAAATGAAAGTGTTTTCCCTGTTCTTCTTGGAAGAGATTTTTTTTTCCATTTTGGAAAATATTAATTATTTAGAAGTCTGTCCTCAGCATGGACATTTTCTACATAGTCACTATTTCATTCTGTTTGACCAGAAAAGGAATGCAAGATCTGTGAGGTGGGAGTTGAGACAGGCAGGGCACACAGATGAAAAAGAAAGTATCGTGATAAGGGTTCTTCACTAGAGAAGGTGGAGGTATCCTTTAGCAGAGATAAGTGGTGCTGGACAGGCTTTGACACCTTAGAGAGAGTTGCCTAGGGAGTCAATGCTGAAGTAATGTGCAATTCAAAACCTAAAAACAAGGACAGTGTTACTTAGCAGAAGTCATATACTGTTTGTTAGATATTTAACAGTTTTACAGCCATTCATTGTATCTCATTTAAGGTTAATTTGTGTGCTGGAGTATGCATATATATGTCTGTATACACATTTAAATATATATACATATATACAAATATTATATACACACATGGTTCATCCATGTTGTAAGATGTGTCAGAATGTCCTTCATTTTTATGGCTGAATAATATTTCATTACATGTATACATCTATATTTATTACATTTTGTTTACCATTTACACATAGATGAACACTTGGATAGCTTATATCTTTTCACCATTGTGAGTAATGCTCTTATGAACATGGGTGCACAAATATGTTTGAGTCCCTGCTATCCTGCTTATATACAGAAGTGGCTTTCCTTAATTTTTAAATAAATAACTGCTACCTATTTATTAACCATAGCTGCAGTAATGGTGGCAATGTTGTAAGTGCCACTTCAGTCAACTTCATTTCACTTCAGTCAAATGAATTTCCAATAAGCCCGCAAACGATTTCCGTGGTGGTGACAGCAAAAGAGATGGAACCTAAATTCCAAATTTGAAATAGTCTTCTGAAGCCCTGTCAACACGATGTTGGGATGTTAAAATTAGTTCCGATGCTCATGGTACGGGAAGTCAGTGGGTGAATGGATAAGGACGCTAAGGGAGATGAGATAAAAGGTATAATATGCATATACATATACGTATACATATATACACACAGACATATATTTTATATGTGTGCCTGTTCAAGTATGTAGCACAATCCGAACATACAATAGTTTTAGAAAAATAATAAATGTCTCTCCATTTGTAAAAATAATTCTTAAATATATTTTGCATCTAGATTACATGTTTTTTATTTAAGTGTAAAACACAAATCAGTGCATATATTTTCTATATGTTATTATTCATATACTCTTCAAGTATATTCTTTAATTTTCTTTAATCAGGAGTTATATTCTCTGTAAAGAGTAAATGTATCGTAATAGAAAGATAGGAGAAGATGGGGATGTTTCCAGATCTTTTACACTTAAGATGGCTGGTATCTTTAAGACATATTTTTAGACGCCAGTTCCAGGGCACTGAGAAAAATGTTTTGCCTAAGATATATGCAATTTGAGTTTAGGATCCTTTATGCCATGAAGGTAGAATAATCGCTTCTTTAAGCAGCTTCTCAGCATTTACTGTGAATTTGCTCTATGCAGGAAATATGGGATAAATTTTAGGAGGCTTACAGAACTATGTTTCAACTACATTGACATTTTCTTTTGCTTTTATTTTAATATTATCCATAACTTTCAGTCAAATACGTATACAAATGATTTAGTAATATCTAGATTTATAACAATAAGTTTTACTAAATTGCTTTAACTTATTTAGAGTTACACACCAAAGAGATTACATAACTCTCCCATTGTGGGATGGCTTCCAGCACTAACTGTAGCATCAGAGAGAATATGGTTGAAAAATAAATAGCCCATGGCGTTTCACTTACATGTAGATTTTCACTAGTGTGGGTCTTTCTTAATTGCAATCGTGAATATCGCTACTATATAAATAATTAACTGGCCAAATCAAAGTAAGCCTGCTGCATTTAGAGTGACCATTCTGAAATAGTTTACCCACAAACAACAAATTCCATCAATATTCACTTCCTTTAACAAGGGTGAACTGAGAACATCTCTCTCTCTCTCTCTTTCCATACACGTAAACATAGAAAAGTTAAAGCTAAAAGAAGTTATTGTCATGGTCTGCTGCTTTTTATTTATGAAAACATGGTTTTTATCTTCTCTGCAGTAATAAACTGCAGAAACATTTACTCTTCATTTATGGATGGAAAATTATTTCTGCAAGAATATGTTTACAATGGGGAAATACGTTTAGATATTTTGTACAGAAAAAAATGCTGTTCTCATATCGTGTTTCTTTTTGTTTGACCACAGTGCTGAGCTCAACATATCTTATCAGCACTGGGAAGTGTCTAATAAATGTCCAGACCTGCTACATATAGAGAATAGCACAGTTATATGGCAAATACATCAGCAGTGGCAATAAGTGTGCATATGAAATGATCCAGTGCAAAGATAAGCGTAATTTTATTGGCATTAGTGGACAACCTATATTTGAGAACATCTAGGAGATCAACATAAAAGTTGTTTGTATTTTCTATTAATCTTACTAATCTGGATGTCAATTCCAAAACTGAAAAACTGTAGCTAATAAGTTAATATGATGTTTATGGTAGAGGGAGGGTAGAGACATCTTGATTATAGGACGAATGGATGGGGAGTGGGTAAGGGAGGTGACATAAAAGATATAAAACCAGAAAGTAAACAGACAAAAATAAGCCTTGTCAAAGTAGCCTGCTGTAATGAATAATATGTATCCAAATTTTTCTACTTTGAACACCAGCTATGACCTTAATTGTACAGCATTTCCATTTAAGAATACTTGAAAATCAGAGGCTTCTTGTTTGAAGATTTATAGCATAGACTAATATTTCTAGCAAGTGAACTTGGGTTATGTTCCAATCCCAAGTTTTCATTTGCATAGAGGTTAATGGAGCTCTGGGGGAAAAGGTTTTTATCTTGTTTATGCTCGGATTTAGACATTCTTATGGTTGACTTTCTTGAGGATGACGGAGACAAAGAAATAGAGTATCATGAAATTAAGGAGACCTAGCAATGGGGGAGCTTGAGTTTTTAGGGGAGTGTAAGTTGTATCACACATTTGAGTGAATGATAATGGACTTGCCCTAACTCAGCTACATTAAGTGTAAAACAGTGATTCAAAAGAGCTGTAACTTTTCGTGGCATGGGAGAGAAATCTTTGCTGAAAGAGTGTTGCAGCAGCAGTTGAGATACTGGAGCCAGAGAAAGGAACCTCTGCAGGGCTATGCCTCTCTAGAGGGTTGTTGTAGCCTGGGCTGTGAATTTTCAACTCTGGTCAACCAATGAAAAGGCGGGATCACTAGCCATCAAAATAACTAGGATCTCAAGCAAAAGGGACACTCCCTCCATCTCCTTTAATCTTTTGAATATAACATAGAAAGCACTTTATCCATATATTTTTATGATAAAATATGCATAACATAAAATTTTAACCATTTTTTGTGTACAGTTCTAGTGGCATTAAGTACATTCATATTGTTGTGCCATCATTATCATCATCCATCTCTAGAACTTTTTCATCTTCTCCAAGAAATTCTTACTCATTAAATAATAGCTCCACATTTCTCCCTCCCTTAGATCCGGCAACCACCTTTCTATTTTTGTCTCTATGGATATGACTACCTAAGGGCCTCATATAAGTGGAATGATACATTGTTTGTGTTTTTATGACTGGCTTATTTCACTGAGCATGTCTTCAAGGTTCATCCACATTGTAGCATGTGTCAGAATAACATTTCATTATACATATATACCACATATTTATCCATAGATGGACACTTGGGTTGCTTTCACTTTTTGACTATTGTGAGTACTGCTGTTATGGACCTAGGTATACAGATGTCTGCTTGAGTCCTTACTTTCAATTCTTTGGAGTCTATATGCAGAAGTGGGTTTTTTTTTTTTTTTTTTTTTTTTTGAGAGAATCTTGCTCTGTTGCCAGGCTGGAGTGCAGTGGCGTGATCTCCGCTCACTGCAAGCTCCACCTCCCGGGTTCACGCTATTCTCCTGCCTCAGCCTCCTGAGTAGCTGGGACTACAGGCAGCCGCCACCACGCCCGGCTAATTTTTTTTTTTTTTTTTGTATTTTTAGTAGAGACGGGGTTTCACCATGTTAGCCAGGATGGTCTCGATCTCCTGACCTCCTGATCTGCCTGCCTCGGCCTCCCAAAGTGCTGGGAGTACAGGCGTGAGCCACCACACCCGGCCTCTTCAATTTTTAAGAAGAACAAGTGCCAGCATTATTAACTAGAGCCACAGTGATAGTGGCAATGGTGTCAGAGCGCCACTTTAGTCAACTTTAGATGTAATAAAATTTCAACTTCCCCGGGAACCATGTTAATGGTGGTGACAGTAAAAGATGGAACTGGAATCTCAGGTTGTAAAAAATGTGCATTTGCTTATATTTTTAAAAGATCAATACTTAGATTTAGCTTTTTAAAATTTTAAAATTTATTTACTGATACATAACAATTGTACTTATTTATGGGGTACATGTGACATTTTGATACATGCATACAATATATGTAATGCCCAGATTTGAAATAGCCCTCAGTGCTACTTTGGGATAGTGAAATCAATCTGGAGTGATTAACACGGGCACACAAATATTTAGGGGTTTGAAACAAAGGTTAAACTTTCAGTAGCCAAACAAGTCGATGGTTGGAGTAATGAGAATTATACGTTGGTGTGACTGTAACTGCATTTACCAACTAGTAAGGCACACATACTAAAGATATATTACACACTATACGTAAAAGCATAATCTATTAAAATATTAACTGGAGTATATGTCATTTTTCTAGATTCCCTAAGAAAAAGACAGAAAAATGGGATTGAACATGCAAGGTTTTTAAGGGAAATGCCTATAATAGAAAATGGAGATGGGAGTGAGAAAGGCTGGGAGTGATATGAGTGGGATGGATGTTTAACCCAGAATGAAGGGGACAGGAAATGAAGGTGGTTGCAGGCTTTCCAGACTACTATAAAGTTTAAGGAAGGTTCAGCCAGGCACTGGTAAGCCTCAAGACAAAGATGGTTGTCAAAGGAGTCCAAGGTCTCTTAGGGATGGACCCGCTTTAGCATTCCTGCTGTGCTTGCTGCCTTTGGCAGCACCCTGTGGAAAGCATGACCTTGACCTAAATGCAGCAGTAGATTCGGAGTGCAGTGGCTGGGACCTTAAATCAATTACTCTCTTTAGTTGGACATGTGCAAAGCACATTCTCATGGTCCTCCACCGTGCTCACTCTGTAGTTTTTCCTTCTTTTTAGTACAAGTAGGTAGCTAGGAAAAGTGAGAAAAATTCATCTGCAACTCTAGCAACAAAGCACCATGACCTTCAACATAATGCAGACTCCTATGGTGCCATTTACCTCTCCCCTACCACCCCTGTCCTTTTGTTCTATCCAGAGTGGTACCATAAACACTTGGAGTACCTCCTGAATTGTTTGTCATCTCTAATGAATTTGATTTCTATCTGATGTCTCTATTCTCTGCCTCACGCAGCATCCTTTGTACAGAGAATAAGCATTCCACCATGACTGCATTTTAGCCTTTATGTAGCCTCTAAATTGGTGACTCAGAAAAGTAACATTTCTGGGCAGATGTGGCCACACAGGGTGCTCTTTCTGGGCCCAGTTCTGCAATAGGTTACAGTGGTTGGCAGGTGGAGCCCAGGCTACATTTCTGTTCCCAGCACCACCTCAGCAGGATGCTTTTACACAGTGCCCAAACTCCACAGTTACATAAAGAGACTATTTGTCCTATTTCCCATAGCAAGGAAAGTCAATTGTTAATTTGGGTCTGAACAGTAGCTCACAAGCATCATACTTGTTTATGTTTCTTTTTATGGTGCCAGCTCAGAAATGTTTTGTCCTCTTCACACGAGGATGGTTCTAACATTTTTTTTTTTTGGTAAAATTTATGAACTTCTGAATGGTGCTAACATTTTTTAAAACAATTCTCAACTCCTTGTTTTTTTGAATTAGGAAGCTCACAAACTAATGTGACAGTGGAGAGGTTTATAACAGTCAGTATCATCATCATTTCACTCTGTATATCATGATGTACTTTACCATTTTCATCAGTTATTTTATTGCCCATATTTAAGGGATTCCATAGGTTTCAAAATTTGATGTTTTTTCCTACTCCAGAAAATGCTGACAGTTAACTAACCATAAAATTTCTTTAAAGATCTATTTTTATATGCACAAAAATCTTGGGAGTTTTGTATTGTTCCTTTATACATCATAATTTCTATTATTTGTAAGAAAATTCATTTAGATTTGGAAAAGTGCAGTGGCAGTTTTCTGTATTACAGAAATTTCTTTTTTCTCGAAAATGAACCTGGGCATGGTCTTTTAAAGGGAGCACCTCTTAGTTTAAAGAGCACTGCATATAAATATAGTCCATATATTTTCTATGTGAATACATTTGTATATAAATATGCTGTTCTATTGTATATGACAGGAGAAATTCCAACACATAAGTGCAGCCTAGTTTAAGGAGTAATACTAGAGAGACAACATGCCAGTTTTTAGGTAATTTTTTTCAGTAATTAATTTGTGTAGGAAAATTCAAAATGTCAGAATTTTGGATTAGTTTGTCTCATATATAGGGAAATAAGATTTCCCCCAGTAGAAAAATCTTTAAGATGTACCTAAGTAGGGTTTTACTCAAATTTAAGACAATGAACTTTTTAACTGCCCAAATTAATCTGCTAATAAAATTATCCATTCTTTTAAAATTCTGTAAAGGGATGTTATAAACAAGTGCTTAGTTATTTCCAAAAATGCTTTATTTTAAAAGATAGGCATTTAAAAAACATTTTTAATGAGTGTTTTATGTACATCCACTATGCTACTTTTTGCTATAAAAACAGCATCTGATGTAAAGAAGTGGAAATTACATGTGTGCTTTGCATGCCAAACCTTCACAACGTTTCCCAACCCTTTGCTTCTCTCTGGTACATTGGCCCTTCAAATTTTGGCTGCCTTGATTGATATTTAAAGTCTCAAAAACTGTAGTTTGCTACAAATTTTATGTTTACTTTGATATTTTACTCATCTTCTGTATTTATTCTTGGCAGATGTTTAGTCTGATATAAGACATTCCACCAAAGCTGGAAGTAAAAGTCTTGTTCTTTTTTCTTTGAGGTGTTGTTGAATTTAGCATGATTATAGAAAAAAAAAAAAACCCAAGAGTAATTACTTTTCAAATGGCCCCCTTCAATCTTTTCAGAGAGCTATTCTTAGAACACTTCTGTATGTCTACAGCCTAGAATGTGTTTTACCCACGTTTTTAAGAAGTAGCCAGGATTTGTACCTACTTGATATTTTTTCTTTCAGCTTAACATACATAAAAACTGATATTTTAGTAGGACCTAATTATTCAGTAGTGATGTACCATTTGATCTGGATACAGAATGTCACCAGGGAAAAACACACTGAATGTAAGAATCTTTATCATTTTTTTTAAGTAGATAACCAGCCAGTGTGGTTTAAGATCAGCAGAAATTAAGTTGTAACTAAATATTTAGCAATTATAATCAGGTTAAAGTATGGTTTCTTCCCATTGTGACAACAGATAGAAATATATGATTCACACAAATTATGGGCTATAAAATGATTCAAGAAGTTAATTTGGTTATTTCATTATGTGATAATAAATAATTGAAAAGTTTAGGAAACAAAAACCAATTTTAGAACAGGAACAAGGTGTTCCTTTGACTGACATATTCTCATCAGGTGCAGGCTTTACACCCTTGTTCCCACGTCAACCATGTGATAAGCATATCATTTAATACCTTTCACACTTCTAGCTTATTATAACTTTTAAAAATGATTCTTAATTCTTAAATAATATGAAATAGCAATCAGAAATATATGACTTTTTGTACATCTTATGAAATATTGATTCTAAAAGCCAAGTGTTTGTAATGTTTACATAGCCACTCTGGAGCCGGAGTTTTTTGACCTCTCATTTTAAGCTTTCAATTACATTTAACAGAAGGAAATAGTAGTACCTTTATTGGTGGATTTGTATTGTATTATAAATTAGTCCCAGATACTACATTGCAACAAGTACAGACATTGTGCACTTATCCTAATTTTCAATTCACATAATATTTCCTTAATAGTAACTTTTAAAAAATTAATTTTGTGGAGAATTTTGTACATTTTAGTTTTCCTTATTCTTTTTTTGCCAGATCTTTCTATTTTTTCTTAGAGAGAGAAAATGGGATTATACATGCTGTGCTCTATGTGTGTATGTGTATTTATACACAATATAACTATAATGATATAGATATAGTAAAATATAGTATATATTTTTTGCTGCATGTTCCAGTTCCAAATGCCTTTTAGAAATCATTTTATTATGTGCACTATTTGCAGTTATTAATAGAAAAAATAGATACCTTTAAGCAATATTCTTCCATATGTTTCTTGTTGGAGTGATGATGTCATTAAACTTTGGATTCTAAGTTCCAGGAGAATATTTTTAATAATGTTAAGGGCGCATATGCATAGACCAGTGGAATAGAATAAAGAGGCAAGAAATGAATCCACACATTTACAGTCAACTGGTTTTCAACAAAGATACTAAGAATGAGCAATAGGGAAAGAATATTCTCTTTAACAATTGGTGCTGAGATAACCAGATATCCACATGCAAAAGAATAAAATTGGATCCTAGTGTCTGTGTGTGTGTGTGTATATATATATATATATATATATATATATATATATATAAAACTCACAAAAAATAAAAGACTTACATGTAAGGTGGAAACTGTAAAATTACTAGAATAATGCAGGGGGATATCTCTATTAAATTGTTCTTGGAAATAATTTTTTGAGTATTACATCAAAAGCACAGGAAACAAAAGCAAAAGTAGACAAATGTGATTATATTAAACTAAAAAGCTTCTGTACAGCAAATATTTTCAAAGTGTATATCTGATAAGGGGTTAATATCCAGAATCTATATAAACAACTCAATAGAAACAACAACAACAAAAATCTAAGTAAAATAAGCAAAGGTCATTTTTTCATATGCATTTTTCAAAGGAATTACACAAATGACCAACAAATACGTGAAAAGGTGCTCAGGTTTACTAGTCATCAGGAAAATGCAGACTAAAATCATGATATTATCTCAACTCTGTTAGCATGGTTAATATCAAAAAGGCAAAATATAAATGTTGATGATTGATGGAAATGTAAATTAGTACTTTCATTATGGAAAACAGTATGATATTTCCTTAAAATATTGAAATAGAACAATAATATATGACTTAGCAATTCTACTACAGAGTATATACAAATAAAATAAAATTGATATGTTGAGATACTGTATCCCCATACTTATTTCAGTATTATTCACAATGCCCAAGATATGGAATCAATTTAAGTGTCCATCATTGGCTGAATTGGCAAACAAAATGTGGGATATACACATAATATCATACTATTTAGTCACAAAAAAGAGGGAACCACTGTTATTTATAACAACACGGATGCTTTTGGAGGACAGTATGTTAATGAAATAAGCCAGTCACAGAAACAAATACCATATGAGCTCACTAATACATGGAATCTAAAAAAGTCAAACTCATAGAAACACAGAATAGAACCATATTTACCAGGGCTTGCTGGGGTGGGGAGGAGACTGGGAATATGTTCGTCAAAAGATACAAAATTTCATTAGACAGAAAGAAAACATTCAAGCAATCTACAGTAAATCATAGTGGTTATAGGTATTAACAAGGTATTGTATACTTGAAAATTGCTAATTCAGTAGGTTTTAAGTGTTCTTACTACAAAAAAATGATAAATATGTGAGGTAATGGGTATGCTAAATAGCTTAATTTAGCCACTCCTTAATGTATACATATACCAGAACATCATGTTATACATCATAAATTTATATAATATTTATTTGTCCCTTAAAATTAATTAGTTTGTTAACAAAAAATAAAGACTTCAACTAAACAACCTAACTTTACACCTCAGGGAACTAAAAAAAGAACAAACTAAGTTTAACATCAGCAAAAGGAAGGCAATTATAAAGACTAGAGCAGAAATAAATAAAATAGAGTCTAGAAAGACAAAAGATCTATAAAAATAAGAATTTTTTTTTAGAAAGATAAATAAATTTTATCAACTTTACCTAGACTAACCACTAATAAAAGACAGAGGGCTCAGGTCAGTACAGTTACAAATGGAAAGAGGAGACATTACAAAGGATACCACAAATATACAAAAGATTATAAGAGACTACTGTGAAAAATGATATGCCAGCAAGTTGGATAACTTAGAAGAAATTAATAAATTCCCAGAAACATACGTCTTTCCAAGACTTAATCATGAAGAAATAGAAAATCTGAATAAGACAATAATGACTAAGGAAATTAAATCAGTCATCAAACACCTTTTAACAACAAAAGACCAAAACCAGATGTCTTTATTGGTAAATTCTTCCAGGTATTGAGAGGAAAATCAATGCCAATCCTTCTCAAACTCTTCCAAAAAGTTGAGGGGAAGGGAACACTTTCAAATGTATTTTATGAGACCAACATTATATTAATACAAAAGCCAGATAGGTATGCTACAAATAAAATTACAGGTCAATATATCTAATGAACATAGATGTATAAATCCTTAATGGAATGCCTATAAACCCAAATCAACAGCACATTAAAAGGATCATACACCATGATCAAGTAAGATTTATCCCTGGGATGCAAAGATGGTTTAACATAGGCAAATTAATAAATGTAATATACCACATTAACAAAATGAAGGATACAAATTATATAATCATCTCAATATACAAGGAGAAATTATTTGACAAAGCTTAACATTGTTTCATGATAAATTTTCTCCACAAATTAGGTATAGTTGGATTCTACCTCAACATAATAAAGGCTACATATGACAAGCACATAACTAATATTATTATAGTCAAGGGTGAAAAACTGAAAGCTTTTTCTCTAAGATCATAGTGCCCACCCTTACCCCTTCCATTCATCACAGTACTGGAAATCCTAGCTACAGAAATTAGTCATGGAAAGGAAATAAAAGACATCAAAATCAGGAAGAAAGAAGTATAATTGATTGATTTTTTTTCATTGTGTATTCTTGATGCTCTTGTCAAAAGGAATTCCTTACTATATGTGTATAAGTTTATTGATGGGCTTTCAAATATATTTTATGGTTTATGTGTCTATTTTTATGTCAGTGCCAGACTGTTTGATTACTGTAGCTTTGCAACATAGTTTGAAATAGGGAGTGTGATGCTCATTCTGGCTTTGTTTTTCTTTCTCAAGATTGCTTTGGCTATTCAAGGTATTTTATGCCTCTCTAAGATTCTCAGGATTCTTTTTCTATTTCTGTGAAACTTCAATAGGGATTGCATTTAATCTATAGATTACTTTGGGTAGTATGGACATTTTAACAATATTAATTATTACAATCTATGAACATGGGATATTTTTCCACTTACATTTGTCTTTTATATTTCCTTTAATTAATGTCTTACAGCTTTCAGTCCATAGTTAAATTTATTCTTAAAGATTTTATTGTTTGGTCATGGTGGCTCACACCTGTAATCCCAGAACTTTGGGAGGCCAAAGTGGGCAGATCATGAGGTCAGAAGATTGAGACCATCCTGGCTAACATGGTGAAACACTGTCTCTACTAAAAATACAAAAAAAAAATGTAGCTGGGCATGGTGGCACACGCCTGTAGTCCCAGCTACTTGGGAGGCTGAGGCAGGAGAATCACTTGAACCTGGGAGGCTGAGGTTGCAATGAGCCGAGATCGCGCCACTGCACTCCAGCCTGGGAGACAGGGAGAGAGAGACTCCATCTTAAAAAATATGTATATTGTTTTTGATACTATTGCAATTAAGAATGCTTTCTTTATTTATTTTTCAGATAGTGTGTTGTTAGAGTTAGAAAAGCAATTTTATTTTTGTATGTTGATTTTGCAACTTTATTGATTTTGTTTATTAGTTGTAACACAGTTTTTTTTTTGGTGAAGCCTTTAGGTTTTTCTGTATGTAAGATCAAGTGCTCTTCAAGGAGACAATTTAACTTCCTTGCTTCCAAGTTGGATGTCTTTTTTTAATTGAAAAAATTATGGATACACAGTAGTTGTACATATTTATGAAGTACATGTGACATTTTGATTCAAGTATATAATGTTTAGTGACTGAATTAGGTCATTCTTGCATTGCTATAAAGTAATACCTGAGACTGGGTAATTTATAAACAAAAGAGTTTTGTTTTAATTGACTCATGGTTCTGCAGGCTTTATAGGAAGTATGATGCTGGCATCTGATCTGTTTCTGGGGAAGCCTACAATCATGGTGGAAGACAAAGGGGGAGCAGGCATGTCACATGGCCAGAGTAGGAGCAAGGGGGTTGGCAGGGGCCTCACACTTAAATGATCATACCTCATGAGAACTCAATCACTATGATGAAGACAGCACCAAGCCATGAGTAATCCGCTCCTATGACACAAACACCTCTCACTAGATCCCACCTCCAGCATTGGGGACTACAATTCCACATGGGATTTGGGCAGGGACAAGTAGCCAAACTATTTCAGTGATCAAATCTGAATAATTGAGATATCCATCACTACAAACATTTATCATTTCTTTGTGTTGGGATCATTCCCAATCTCCTCTTATAGTTATTTTGGAATATGCAATAAATTTTTGTTTACTATAGTTGCCCTATTTTGCTCTAAACATTAAATCTTATTGTTTCTATCTAACTATATTTTTGTACCCATTAACCAACCTCTCTTTAATCCCCTGCCTCTCACCCACCAGCATTCCCAGTATCTGGTAATCACTATTAATCACCATCCTATTCACTACTTCCATGAGATCATTTTTCAGCTTCTTTTATTTATTTTTCTTCCCTAATTTCTCTAGTTATGACTCCCAATACTACACTGAATAGAAGTGGTGAGAATTGGCACCCTATTCTTTTTCCAATATTTGAGGAAGAGCTTTTACCTTTTTATCATTGAGTATAATTTTAGCTGTAGGTTTGCCACGTGGCCTTTATTTTATTGAGATATATTTCTTCTATACCTAATTTGTTGAGAGTTTTTGTAATAAATGATGTTAACTTTTGTGAAATGCCTCTTCTTCTTCTCTTGAGATGATCATTTTGTCCTTCATTTTGTCAGTGTGTTGTATCACATTTATTGATTTGCATATGTTTAACCATATTTGCATCCCAAGAATAAATCTCATTTGATTATGGTAATGATTCTTTTAATGTGCAATAGAATTTGGTTGACTAGTATTTTGTTGAGGATTTTTTATCTATGTTTGTCAAGGAAATTGGCCTGTAGCTTTCTTTACTTGAGAGTTTTGATATGAGATTAATGCAGCACAGTTTTTTGGTGGTCTTGGGCCAACTCTCTTGTTCTCTGATTTTTAGTTGTATTTCTCAAGTATAACTGTAGAATGCGCTGGGAATGGAACACGCTGTAATAGGGAGACACTGTCTAGAACAGACTGGGCTCTATTTCAGCCACCGCTCCCCACCCCCACCACCAGTAGAAATAGGATATATTTAAGTGCTTTAACCCACTACAACATGTTGTCTCCTGAGCTATAACCCCAGTGCAATCACCCTGGAGTTCCTCAGCTATGATCCAAATGGGGAGGTGCAGGAGAGAACTCCATCCACCCAGGACAGCCTTCCTGAGCTTTGAGGGACCAGCTCATGATGACTCCTAGGCTTCTGTTGTTCCTTGGTGCCTTGTTGTTCTCTAAGTAATAAATCTGCTTCACATACCTTGCTGTGTATAAATGTGTTTTGTCTTGCCAAATTCAGACATGTTGGTAACCAGTACACAGTGAACTTGATTCACAAGTAATGTTGGTCTCATAAAATAAGTTTGGAAGTGTACCCTCTGTATTAGTCTATTCTCATGCTGCTAATAGAAAAATTACCCAAGACTGGGTAATTTATAAAGAAAAGAGGTTTAATTGACTCACAGCTCAACATGGCTGGGGGATCCTCACAATCATGGTGGAAGGCAAATTAGGAGCAAAGTCACATCTTACATGGTGGCAGGCAAAGACAGAGCTTGTGTAGGGCAACTCCCCTTTATAAAACCATCGGATCTTGTGAGACTTACTTACTCTCATGAGAACAGCATGGGAAAAACTTGCCCTCATGATTCAATTAATTCCCACTGGGTTCCTCTCATGACATGTGGGACTTATGGGACCTACAATTCAAGATGAGATTTGAGTAGGGAAACAACCAAACCATATCACCCTCCTTTTAAATGTATTGGTACCTTTAAGAATGGTATTAATTCTTCTTTCAATGTTTGGTATAACTTATCTATAAAGCCACCTGGTCTTGTCTGATTCCTTGTGGGAGGTGTTTCATTACTGATTCAACTCTTTACTGATTATTGGTTTGTTTAAATTTTCTGTTTCTTCCTGATTCTGTCAGGGAATGTTGTATGTTTTAGGAATTCATCCATTCCTCCTAGCTTATCCACTTTTTTTTGACATTTAATTGTTTGTAGTAATCGTGTGTGATCATTTATATTTCTGTGGTATCAGTTGTAATGTTTCGTTTTTCATTTCATCCTTAATAATAGATCTCCAAGTGAGAGAATGCTTATATTTGAGAAACTCATTCAGATTGAGTTCCCTGTTCTATCACATTTCTTACCCTAGTCTATCAACTAGGTTTACTTAGTGACTGCTGTTCATATATATCTGAATCACATGGGTCAAGAGGACCTTATTTTTCCCAATTACTTTCTCTTATTCCTTTGTTGATTTCTGAGAACACAAAAATTGTATAATTTATCAATTGTTGAGTTTGTAATAGAACAATCTCAAAAATTACAGGGAATAACATTTGACTTTCAACTCAGAAGAAAAATATGAAAAGAAATAAGTTGAATAATTAAGTGTTTGCTTGAAGAAACACTTGTGCCTGATGACCAGCACACAGAACAGGCACAACCTACCCCTGTTCCTCATAGGACATGTTTAAAGGAATTTGCTAGTCTTAAAACTTGCATTAGAATCCTTAGATATTCCTCTAAGACAAACACCACTTGAGTAAGAATAAAATTAAAACCTCTCCATTCCCTTTGCAGAGTTAAATTATTTCTAGCTTTTTTTTTAGGCAACAGTTCATATAATCTATATTATTATGATAATTTGGTTAAAAGAAAGATTGTACAGAGGACTGGAGACCTATGTATGATCTTTGAGTCACCATCAATACTTTCTCTGAAAGTAACCAAATAATAATAATAATAATAATGATAGTAATGAAGTAATAATAATATTATTTAAACTGTAAAAATTGTTATTATGCAAATTCTTTTCTTGTTATTTTAATATTAATTTTCAAATTTTAGAATTAATGTAATGAGCTGTACTCTTTCTAAAATTTTTAAATGTCAAACACTGATTTTCCCTTTTTCTGAAATATATGAATATAAACTTAAATCATAATTATTAGATTACCATCTCCTTTAAGGCAGGGGAGTCCAGTGCTCAATAATTATTTTTAAATGGATAAATGGTTTTGCTATGTTTTTATTCTCTACAAAATGTAGAAAAGAAACAATAAACTTGAGTAAAAATGTGTGAGGTAAACCATGATTCATTTACTAATGAATTTATTTTGTATTTTTATCTCTCAACATTGACAAGTGCTAATTGAATTCCTATGAATGTAAGAAGCATTTGATTTGGAAAGAGCATCATGAAAATCCCAATTGATTGAAGTCAGGTAGAATAGTGAATACATTTTTTAATGAAGTGGAGATCCCTTTTTCAGTTAAAAATTTTTTTCTAAAGGTGATCATGACTTTTGAACATCTATAATGTTTACCTACATATGTCTCCCTTTGAGAATATCCTTCTTCTCCTCCTGATACCTCTAAAAATAAATTAGGATTGTGTTTGAAAAGCATAGGTCTTAGACCTTTTCCTGTTTTATTTTCTGCCATTATTTGGCAGCTATATTTAGCAGCACAACTTTCTTAGAAGCCCCATGAGCATTGATCCAATTTACAAAGGTAGAAGACTTCACACCACTTAGGAATCAGTCAACAGGGGTTTCTTTTAAGCAGGAAAGAGGTGCTTTGATAATTACTTATGGGCCCCTAAGATGCCCAGAATTCTATGGTAGAGGTTATGAGGAATTAATAAAGAAAAATATAATTAAGCATGGCTCCTTTCCTTAAGGTACTTATATTCTAGACAGAAACATGAGATGTACAAATAGTCATGATAGAAGGGACAAAATAACTACACTAACATGGCAGTTTGCAAAAGGAGTACAGAAAGGAGGAGTTATTCTGACTGGGAGTTGGGAAGGCTTATGAATCCTTTTCATAGTGAAAAAACCACACTAACAATAATAGCTTTAATGGTCACCTATCTATTCATTATGGAGCATTTCCTGAGTCTCAGACACTCTATTCATTGTTTTACATATTATCTCATTTAATTCTCAATATAATTCATTGTGGAAGATTTTTTTTTTTAGAGATGAGGAGAGAAGGCTTAGGAAGCAATGGAAGAAGTAGAATGCTCAAAGCATAGAAAAAGGAAGGAATAGTAGTTGATTGGAGTATAGGGTAGAAAGCAAAAGTACTTAGGAAGGTATGTTGGGGCCAGATGGGTGAAATATCTCGAATGCCTCACATTTCCAAACATTTTCTCTCAATCTGTAACCTATATCTTCTATGTAACTGCAAATAAATTGTTTTACCATCTATGTATACTAAGGAGTTTTTACTTCATTGAATAAAATAGAGCAGGAGAATGCTACTATATGCTATGGTTTAGAAGGAGTAAACCCGAAATAACAGTGTAGATAAAGTTGTATTCCTACTTAGGAATTCAACTATTCCTAAATAGAAATAGTGGTATTGCTACTTAGGAATTCAATCATTCCTAAATAGAAATAGTTGTATTCCTATTGTATTCTTATTGTATTCCTATTTGGGAATTCAATAGGAATAATTATTCTAAATATTCCCATTTAAAATATAATTCCATGATTGAATAGAAACTGATATTTTTCTTGAATATAAGGGTAGCGAGCATACTGAATGTCAACCTTAAAGCAAATTAGTAAATTCTCTCATTAATATTTTCATTTAATTATTCATTTATGCTTTCATTTAGCACTGGTTATAACCAACTCTATTCAGAGCCATTTGTTTAAATGTTAAAGCAAGACCAATTTCAGAGCCTGTTAGAGATATATTAAATATGTGTGTTAATTCTAAATTACACCACTTCATCTCTGGAGTGACTGAGAAGCACTTGAGCCACAAGTGGAAACAGCGTGCCTTAAAATTGGTAAGGAGTCTAAATAGTTACAGTAAATCTGAATATCTTTGAAGGCTCCAACATTGTCCAATTCCAAGTTTCAAAATGGACAGAAATGCAAGGAAAATAGGAGGAAAGAGTGTGGCAATGGGGGGTTATGGAGTTTAGGCCCACTCAGGGGTATTATTTTTTTACATGGGTTTAACCAACCTATGTAATTATGAATAACATAAAAAAGTAAATGAAGTGAGTACATTAAAAACAAATGGTTATAATTTTAGAGCCTGTAAAATAATGATTAAAATATTCCATAGTAACTAAAGCAAAAAAACCAGAATAAGTGTGTATAAAGAATAATTAATTAAAGTTGACAAAAAACAGATATGAAATAAATTGTTTAGGCAATAAGCTTTTGTGAAATTATGCTCTTGAGAAATGTTTCCATATAGAGAAGATAAACATAATTATACAACTAATTATCAATATTCATATTGTGCCTTTCAAATCAGCTATACTTTTTTTTCCCTGTAGTTTGTAATGTCAAAATCTGGCACTCATTTCTCAAAATCATATCCCAAAACTTTATTCCCTCTGGCTATAATCTTCATTCTTGACAGAAAGACTATAGCCATGTGGAGACTCAAATTTGGAAAAAAAAATTCTTAAAGCAGAAATCAAGTTTCTGACAAACTCTGCATCTTGTTATATCTGAAAAAAAGAGTATACTTTTAAATGCGAATGATATATTAAATACTTAATATTTATCCTGTTAGTGGAACACTACAGAAACTTTCGTTGATTTGAGGATAAGGGTATTTTTGTTTTGTTTTAAAATAAAAAATATGAATTGGAAAACCTTCTAAAACAAATGCATTTTTATTGCTTTTAATCTCATTAAGTAATATAAATTTTTAATATGATTTTAGTTATAAATCTCAGTGGATTTCTAAAACCTATAGATAAAATACATTTGTGAAAAGTTGTATTGACCTAGTCTTAAATGCTAAGCCTTTTTTGGTCTATAAAGTTTCATTTTCTTAAAAGGAATAAACTGGACTTGCAGTTTTAGAGCTAAAAATGTATTTGAAGGTCATGTGACAGGGAGACAATATTTTTGATTAATTTGTTTAGCAATCCTATTCTTTATAGAAAGTGAGTACATTTCAGTCCATCAAATGTACATTTTAGCATAACTCAAGTTGATTTACTAACACCCCAAACCATAACGTACTACTTAAGATTCAAATATGGCAAAAGTCTGATTTATTTACCTGTTCTAATATTTTTTCCTATTTTAATTCCTGATGTGGAGAAAAACATATAAAAGTAGGAGACTTTAGTTATGGTTAAGGATTATTTACAGTAGTAAAATATTTTATTTTCACCAAAATAAAAATTTGCTATTCACCCTATGGCTTTTTGAACGTTTATTTTTTCATGTAAAAATGATGTTTATATATGATCAAAATTTTATTGAGATCATAGAAGTTTTAGAAGATTTTCAGTTTTTTTCATATAAATGCTGCCCTTTGAGATTTTTTAGTTATAAGGTAGTCATGTTTAAGGACTAAAAATATCAATTATAGTGTTAGTAATTTTGTACTATTTTTGGTGTAGTTATTAATTATTTAAACAAAATTTGCAACTGTATTTCAAAATAAAGCAATTTATATATCATAGCTATAGGTTTGCTCTAAAATACAATAGTATACATATATGTGCTTGTGCATGTGTATATATTTATATAATACAAATTATGTCTGTATGTGTGTGTGTGTGTGTGTAACCTCAAGCCCTTCATATTCTGCATATATATTTTAGATTCTCCTAGCTAGAATTCTGCTTCTTTTTTGTTTCTATGAATTAAAGATTAAATGCAGTTACTGGCTAATGCCTTAGTTTTTCAATAATTTTTAAGTTCAACAACTGCTACTTTTATGTTGGAGTATCCCTCCACTATTGCAGTAACATCTGTTAAATTAATAAACAAGTTGAAAATTGTATGGCAAATATTAAACTATTAATATACTAACTATTGTTAGATATCTATCAATTGCTGCATACCTACACCGCAAGTGACATTTGAGAAAAATCTCTATTTATAAAGAAAAGTTAACTACTCTAATTTGATGTGTTCTTACTTCCTCTTAAAGCATTAAAATGTGTAAACTATTTGGGAAATGATTATCAGACCTCGGTGTCAAAATGCAATAAAACAAAACCAAGAACAAACATTATAAAATAAACCAAAAAAAAAAAAAAACAAAAAACCCACAACACCAAAAACTCTCTAATCCACATTTTTAGGAGAAAAAGAATCCAGCCTGGCTGGGGAAAGGGCTCAGAAATGAAAGGAAAACCAGTTGCATCTTTCCCTCATTGCTTCCCCATCTCTTGAGGGTCACTCCTCTTCACTGCCTGGTGTCTAGTGCATTGAAACTTATGATTTAATATATGTTGTTCATTTTTGGTTGTTTTGGGTAAGAAGGTAAATTTGGCCCCAATTACTCTGCCATGGCTTAAAGCAGAAGTCATGGAAATGTATTTTTAATTATTTTGTTACATACTTTCCTGTGGTCTCTTATAAGGTCTAGTAAATTTGCTGTTGATTCTTTTAGTTTTTCAAGAAAATAATGATATTATAAAAATCATAATGATTTTATTTCCAGGAACTGAGAAAATGAAAAAAAAAGTTTTTAAAAAAATCACACAATAGCTTATTACTATGACTACAAATTCTAGATGAATATAGAATAATAGCTGTGATTTTGCTCTTTGGTTACTGGAATTACCGGTAGTGCAGTGATTCATTGATCCCTCCAAAAATGTGATTAAGCCTATGAACTCTTTCCTTGAACTACGCTTCTATGCAAATCATCTGTGCTCCAGTATTTCACTTTTAAATATATCATTGATCTTGACCTTTGGAGATATATCCTTCAATACATATTTAAAAAGGGCTATTTTTCAGAATAATAAAAAGTATTAAATTATATAAATAATAAATTATATCAAATGCCTTTAGGCATCTATCCAAATGTTCATTTTTTGTTGTTTTTATAAAGAGCTTAATTTATCTCACATACTTTTGAAACAATCTGTTTGTACTCTTTTATAATATGCAAACAAGAAACTTGGGACTATAAATACCAATGAATCATGTTTTTTAAACTGATGTTTGGTACGATAACCATAAATATTTATGTGCTTAGTAAAAGGTGGAGAAAACCTATCTGGTATGTTAGTGTTTTAAATGTTTCAAAATTTATTTTACTTGCAATGTCCACTATGCTCAGGTATAAACTATACCATAAATGTTTGATTGGAATGTGTGCTAATTTATATTTTAATAACTATGTCATTGATACATTTTTGCATGTTCAAAAATATTTGGTTCTTACAAGTAAAATTCTTAGAAGTATAACTTAAATATTAATCATGTTTATATTTAGTGACTAAATTAGTTGTTCAACCCTCTGGTTTTTATAATCATTGGATCAACATATTTATTGTACCATTTGCTTTTTAAAATTGACTATGATCTTAAAAACTCTTTTTGCAGAATGATTTCATTACAACTACACATAAGTAAGTGTGAAGAAATGGAAAATATGTAACAACAGAAACTCTGTCTTCCCACGGTGCCCAGGTCACTAAACTGAAGTAGCTTAAGAACAAGTTATAATCCTAAGAAAAATTAAGCAAAATAATGAACCATCAACAGTGTTTTTCACAGAAATGAATTTACTGATGCAGAGCAGAAATGATCATCAGAAGATCCTGTAATATGATTATTCATAATTAATCCTTATTAAAATCTTCAGTATGTATTTTCTTCTGAATACTATAGAATCTGATCAACACATAATTCTGTCTTGCTTTTTTATTATCACAACCAAACCAGTCATCAAAATATGAAAGATTTTTGTCATCTGTTATAGGATATGGGACACCCACCTCCCCAAACAATTCTGTAAGCCTTTATCATTTCCTCCGGAAATTGATGGGATTAAATTTGATGAATTCATTGCTCTAATGTTTCTAATCCTATTTCAAGAAGATCTATCTTCTCTTTTGTGGGAGGAACAATTCTAAAATGTCCTCTTTAATATTTCCCACACTAACCTCCAGGACTGTGAAAAAGATTAAATATTGTGCTATATAACATGGGAAACAGAATTTTTCAGCTGTAACTAAGGTTACTATTTCATTGAATTCAAGCATCTAACAATGGAGATTATCCAGGTGGAACTAATCTAATCACATGCACCTTTTAAAAGCAGTTCCTTTTCCCTGACTAGTGGCAAAAAGGAAATCAGAGAAACTGAGAAAAATGAGGACGACTGACAATGGCTTGAACGTGAATTGATAATGTGATAAGGTACGTGAGCAATCTCTAGAACCTGAGAGTGACCCCTGACCCACTCTGACTTGGACATCAAAACTTCTGACTCATGCATCAGTGAGATAATAAATGGGTATTTTTTAAGCTGCTAAGTTTCGGTAATTTGTTATGCAACAATAGAAAAATAATGTATACTTTTTTTAGAAGATAGGTAGAACAGATTCTGTTAAAAATTTAAAAAGAAATACCTTTGCTTTTAATTTTACTTACCATATGTTTTAAACTTTTATTGGTGAATAGGAAGAGAGTCAGTCCTCACTGTCCTGAAGGGGTCATGAAAATAATGGCAGGGTTCCAACTATGCCCTGAAATTTCTGCCCTGAAGTTACATTTGAAAAGCTAACAGGACAACTCCTTTTTCTGAAGCCTTCACATGGTAAAACTATGCTGCTTTACTGAGAGCTGCAGACAAAATCTGGGTTCACTCTTTACCACCAACCAAGTCATGTCCTGTCAACTTGAGGTCAGTAACAGTTAGGGCCATGGCAGAATCCTACTTCAGCAGAGTTGGAAAGATAGTAGGTAACACCTAAGTATCATTTCTTATTTCGAGGTGTAATAAGCTATAGTTGAACCATATTGGCTGGTTGCTGAAATTTCCATCTCTCTGTGATTTAAAGAATCAAAATATAGGCCAGTCTTCATAGGTCTCTATATTGAGATCAATATCTCTCATTATAGATCTCTATTGAGATCAACATCTCTCAATATTGGTCTCTGAATTTTTAGGGCTGAAGCATCCAGGAATAGCTTTCTCATTCTTGTTGTGTCCTGAAAATGAGAAACACGCTGTTTCTGTATTGTTGTGTGTATGATTTACCAGTACTATACAAAATGGCAATATTTGCAATTATGTGCATTCTTATTATAAGGTAGGGTTATTTTTACCTCATAGAAAATTGATTTTTGAATTATGATAGAAGGGTTTCACCCTGAAACAAAAAAAGAGAATGTTAGAAAAAAGTTTTAATGGTAATATTGTTAAGCCTGCTATAGTAATATTTTGTATGAAACAACAATGTAGAACATTATAACATGGTCAGAACAGTAATGGAAAAAATATGGAAACTGGAAAGATGCCTAAACGTGAGCAGACTAGAATATGGTAGATGTAGACCTATTAAAAAAATGAAAAAGAAAGTAAGATATATAATGGAAAATTTTAATAGGGGAATAAAGAGGTCACTGCATTTATAGGGAAGATGAACATTTAAAATATGATAGTATCTGAGCATGTGTCATGGTATTTAGAGAGCTTTGGATCTTGGCGCCAGGTTAGACAACTGAGCAACCAAAATATCATTATTCGCAAAGTATCTGAGAAGAGCGGACAAGTTTTCCTGCTTGTCCCAATGCTGAAGATATTAATTGGGACTAGAAAACGAGATGGAAATTTGAATATAATTAAGGTCTATATGATGTGGAGTTCATTCTGAGAGAAGATGTTTAAAAAAATGAAAAGTCAGGGCCCAAGGCATGAGGAGGCAGTTATAAAGAAGATGGGAAGAAAAGGACAGATAGGTGACTAAAGAAAAGTGAATGGTAGATTGGTGTTTCTAGTGACAGCAGTGCCATTTCTGAGTGTTCTTCTAGTGATTAATATATACTTTTAAAGGATGCTTTCAGAAGGCAAAGTCTCTATTTGTCTCAAATATAACCTCAAATGTAGGCATGATTTTACTTTTCAAAATATTTTATCAAACTAAATTATATTCCACTTTTACCAGTTCATATTCTGGGAATCATGATGTGAAGTAGGCTATCCAAAATACAACACTCTCCCATTAAGTATCCCTAATATGATTAATAGTGTGTAATCAATCTTGGATATGACATAATATTGAGGAAGCAGAAATAGTGGCAGGTAATAAAGAACCTTTAATATTCACCTATGATGTGCTGAAATGAGGTCTTCTATAAACTCCTATAGTCATTTAAAAGGGGATGGTATCTTTCACAGAATCTTTAGGCTAAAATAAAGCAGCAGTTTGCAATATTCTGTACATTAGGTTTTCCAGATCACATTTTTAAAAATTCACCCTTTGATGTCTGTATTTACAACTACCTATATCTCTATATTAATCTATTTTGTATTTTAATGAAACTGTAATTAATATACAACAAATTGCACACATCTAAGTACAAAACTGATAGGTTTTGACACACATACATATGCCAATATACATTGATATAAATAGATGCATGTGTTTATGAACCCATCCGTGAAACTATCACTGTTTAATCAAGATAATGAACATATGCATCAATACTGAAAGTTTCCTTGCACATTTCTGTAATAGTTCCCTTCAGCTTATCTGCCCTTTCCCCAGGTCACCACTGATTTTCTGTCATTATGGGTTACTTATATTTTATAAAATTTAATACAAATAGAATTATACAGTTTGCATTTCTTTTTGTCTAGCTTATTTCTTTAGCACAATTACTTTGCAAAATATTTCTCATTTATTGTTAAGTAGTATTTCATCGTACATATTGTGAGATATAGAGAACGTATTTTTGTGTTTCTTCAGAGATGAGGATTTATAAATAAATTTTGCTGAACACTCTGGATTCCGGGCTAAAGGAAATCTTGGGAAATTAATTTACAACTTTGTATTTACAGTGAGAGCTCCAGAGAGATTTACTTAACTTTGTAGGCACCTGTTTATGTTCTAAGAGAAAATGTGCCTAGGACCTTGGAGACATTTCTAGGTCATAAAAGCCAGAACACGGGCTTATTTAGCCCTTAAAAAGATGTATTTTTATTCCAAATGATTGGAGTGAGAGTCCATAACCTTGTCCACTTCAATTCCAAAAAGCAAATGTTTTTGTTTTTTGTTTCACGAGGGTAGGGGGCAGTCTCCTCTGCCTCTTGTATCTAAGCAGAGAGAATCCATTCAAACCATTCATTACCTATAAAGGGTCTGATTCCTGGCGTAAAAAGAATGTTCTATCTTTCTTTCATCACATTACCACAAGGGTAACAACTCAGGTAATGGGGGGGGTGACACAGTTATGATTATAAAAACAATAAGTATTCTATCTCCGATCTAGAATACCAGATATACTAATTGAAGATAAAATTAATAAAGATAAATATTAAGATCTCAAATTTATATAGCAGTTTCTGGAGGTCTATTTCTAGGCAGTTTACTCTGTTCTATGAATGCATTTTTAAAAAATCTTTGTTCCAGTTATGCACTGTTTGGATTATTATAAACGTGTAATAAATCTTAAATCAGATAGTTTTAGTCCTTTATGTTTAATCTATTTTAAAGTGTTTTAGGCTTTTCTGGGTCCTTTGCATTTCCATTTGAATTTGAGGATTAGTTTGTTAATTTCTACAGGAAAGTCTTCTGGGTTTTAGTTTGAAATGCATTGAATGTTTTGAGAAATTAGAGGACAATTGGCATACTAGAATGCCGAGACTTGCAAACCATAAAAGTAGTATATATTTTTTATTTATTAATTCTTTCTTTAACTTCTCTCATCAATTTTTTGTAGTTCTCAGATTACAGGTTTTTCACATCTATTGTCAGACAGTATTTCATATTACTAGATGCTGTTTTAGTTGCATTATAATTCCAGTTTCCGATATTTCATTGCCAATATGTAGAAATGTAATTGATTTTTTATGTTGATCTTTTGTCTTGTAATGCTGCTAAACTCACTTAGTCTTAGAGGCTATTTTGTAAAAGCCATTGTATTGCAACATAGATGATTATGTTTTCTATGACTAAAGATATAGACAAAGCTTTACTTCTTCTGTTTTTAATTACTTGCCTTATCACAGTGACTAGAGACTAGAATCTTCTGTAAAATGTTAAGTAAAGGTGGTTAGCACCAACTCTCTTGACTTTTTCCTCATAAACAAACATTTAATATGCCAACATTCAGTTGATATTGGCTGTAGGTTTTTTAAAGATCTTTGTTATCAGGTTGGAGGAAGTTCCTTCTATCTGAATATTTTCAAAAGGAGTGAATAATGGATTTTGTCAAATGATTGTGCTGCATCTATTGAGATATTCTTAAGTTTTTTTTAGATTGTTAAAATGACGAATTATACTGATTGATTATTTAATGTTAGGCCAACCTTGCATTGCTGACTCTGATATATTGTCTTTATTATTCATATTGTATTCAACTTGCTAAAGTATTGTTTAGGGTTTTTTTTTTAATTTCTGTTCATGAGACATATGGCCTTTTTTTTCTTTTCTGGTAATATCTATATCGTTTTGGTAGTACATTAATTCTAGTCTCATAAGAATTGGGAAGTATTTTCCGTATTTTTATTTTCTGGAACAATTTTTGTAGCATTGGTATGGTTTTTGGTTTGAATGTTTGATAGAAATCACTAGTGAATCCATTTGTTTCTCAAGTTTTGTCTCTGAAATGGCTTTTAAATGCAAGGTCATTTTTTAAAAAGAGATATGGGGGTGTTCAGTATACCTATTTCTCCATGAGTAACCTTTAGTAGTTCGTATCTTTCAATAAGTTTGTCGATTTTGTTTAAGTTACTAAATTTATTGTTCCAATAATATCTCCCCATTGTTCATAATGTCTCCCTATTAAGCTTTTGGTGTCACTGGAAAATAAATTGATAATTTGTGTTTCTATCTTTTTCCAGCCAATCTAAATAAAGGATTAACAATTTTATTAATTTTCTCTAATGGGTTTCATTGATTTTCTCTCTTATTGTTTGAGTTCTATTTTACTGGTTTATTTTCAAATATTTATTATTTCAACTCTCCTTACATTGAGTCTTATTTTTATTTTAATAGTTTCTTTTTGAATTTTTATTTATTTATTTTCTTTAAACAAAATATTTCTCTGTTGCCCAGGCTGGAGTGTTGTGGTGTGATAACGGCGTGCTGCAGCCTCAACCTTCCAGGTTCAAGTGATCCTCCTGAGGTAGATTGGACAGAGTGGTCATATAGCCTCACTTAAAGGGGAAAACACATGCCAAATGGATGGATAAAACAAACTGCCCAATAATGTACAAACAGCATCATGGACTCATGGTTAGAATGTTCGGCAGCAAAGAAGTAGAAGAGCAGAAGAGAAAAATTCCCAAATTTTTGCAAGTGCAGAAACCTATGATTAGTGTCCTTGGGCTGACCTGTGCTCATTATAATAGTAAAAACACACCCACGGTGGAGATTTTAGATGTTAATGAGACATGTGATGTATATACTAGCACGTACGGCCACTGTGCATGCAGGTTTAAGAAACCACCAATAACATGCTGAATAGCAACACCCTTTCCCATCCCTTTATGAATCATCATGTAAAATTCCCATAAAGGGACGTTCTTCAGTGCCATATGGTGCTGTCTCACCAGTTGCACCTGCTTTGAGCAGCCTGCTCTGATCAGCTCTCAGAGTGTACTTCCACTTTGCAATAAATGTCTTTAATGACTTTCACTTTGGACTCACTCTCAAATTATTTTGTGCAGCCAAATCAAGAACCTGAACTGGCCCACTTGCAACACCCCTACCTCAGCCTCCTGAGTGAGTGGGAACACAGGCATACACCATCACTTCTGGCTAATTTAAATTTTTTTTTTTTTTTTTGTAGATACAGGGTTTCAACATGTTGCCCAGGCTGATCTCTAATACTTGGGCTCAGGTGATCACCTGCCTCAGCTTCTGAAAGTGAGCCACCATGACTGGCCTAATTTTTTTAATTGACATAAAATTGTATATATTTATCATGTATAACATGATGTTTTGAAATATATATATATATATATATATACACATTGTGGAATGACTAAATCAAGCTTATTAACATATGTATTACCTCACAAAGTTGTCATTTTTTTTTTTTTTTTGGTGAGGACACTTAAAATATAGTCTCAAACATTTTTCAAGATCACAATATATCATTATTTACTATAGTCACCATGTTGTACAGTAGAACTTATTCCTCCTATCTAGATGAAGTTTTGTAACCTTCTATCAATATCTTCACAGCCCCATACCACACCATTGCCCCAGTCCCTGGTAACCACCATTCTATTCTCTGCTTCTATAAGATCAACATTTTTAGATTCTACGTATGGGTGAGATCATGCAGTATTTGTCTTTTTGTGCCTAGTTTATTTTGCTTAATATAATGTCCTCCAGGTTTATCAATGTTGTTTTAAATGATAAAATTTTACTCTTTTTTGATAGCTGAATAGTATTCCATTATGTGTAGATACCACATTTTCTTTATTCTTTAATCGACTGATGGACACTTAAGTAGATTTCATGTCCTAATATCGTGAATAATGCTGAAATAAGTATGAGAGTACAGATATCTCTTTAACATACTGATTTTATTTCCTTTGGATATACATACCCGGTGGTGGGATTGCTGGAATTGCTGGATAATATAAAAAGTCCATTTTTAAATTTTTGAGAAGCCTCCTTTCCATTTTCCATAATAGCTATACTAATTTACATTCCCACCAACAGTGTGCAAAGGTTCTCTTCTCCACATCCTCACCAACATTTATCTTTTTTCTTTTTGATAATGGCCATTTTAATAGGTGTGAGGTCCTTTCTCAATGTGGTTTTAATTTGCATTTCTCTGGTGATTAGTGACGTTAAGCATCTTTTCATATACTTCTTGGCCATTTGTATGTTTTCTTTTGAAAAATGTCTATTCAGGTCTTTGCTCATTTTAAAAATCAAGTTGTGGCCTGGAGTGGTGGCTCATGCCTGTAATCCCAGCATGTTGGGAGGCTGAGGTGGGCGGATCACGAGGTCAGGAGATCGAGACCATCCTGGCTAACGCGATGAAACCCCGTCTCTACTAAAAATACAAAAACTTAGCCGGGCGTGGTGGTGGGTGCCTGTAGTCCCAGCTGCTCGGGAGGCTGAGGCAGGAGAATGGCGTGAACCTGGGAGGCAGAGTTTGCAGTGAGCCAAGATAGTGCCACTGCACTCCAGTCTGGGCAACAGAGTGAGACTCTGTCTCACAAAAAACAAACAAACAAACAAACAAAAACAAGTTGTGTTCTTGCTATTGAATTGTTTTAGTCCCTTATATATTTTGAATGTTAACACATTATACAATATATGGTTTACAAATATTTTCTCTCATTTTGCAAGTTGTCTTTTCACTGATGACTGTTTCTTTTGCTGAACAGAAGCTTATAGTTTGGTGTAATCCCATTTATCTATTTTTGCTATTGTGGCCTGTGCTTTCAGGGTCATATCCAAAAATATTATCGTTCAGGCCAATACCATGGAACTTTCCCCTTGTATTTTCTACCAGTATTTTTACAGCTTCAGGACTTAAATTCAAGTTTTTAATCCATTTTTAGTTTATTTTTGTATGGTCCAATTTCATCCTCTGCATGTTGGTATTCAGTTTTCCTAAAACCATTTATTGAAGAGATTGTCCTTTCCCCATTTTGTGTTCTTGACTACTTTGTCCAAAATCAGTTGGCTGTAAATGCACGGATTTATTTCTGTGCTTTCTATTCCATTTTATTGTTCTATATGTTGGTTTAATGCCAATATTATGCTGTTTTGGTTACTATAGCTTTGTAGCATATTTTGATGCCTGGTAATGTGATGCCCCCACCTTTTTGTTATACATTGCTTTGGCTATTTGTGATCTGTTTGGTTATATATGAATTTCAGGATTGTTTTTCTATTTCTTTGAAAAAAAATGACATTGATATTTTGATAGGGATTGTATTTTTGTTGCTATTTTAAATCGAATTATTTTCTTGATTGAATTTTCAGATAGTTTGCTATTTGTTTATAGAAACGCTGTTGATTTGGGGATGTTGACTTTGTATTCGGCAACTTTTTAAATTCATTTATTAGTTCTAACAGTTTTTTAATGCAGTCTTTAGGGTCTTCTTTATAGAAGAACATGCCATCTGCGAACAGGTACAATTTAACTTCTTCCTTTTCAATTTGAATACTTTTTATCTTTTTCCTTGCATAATTACTCTGGCTAGGACTTTCAGGACTTATTTTTCTAGTTTCTTAAGGTGAAAGCCAAGGTTATCTATTCGAGAGCTCTTGCTTTTGCCACTGTAAATGTTTATTGTTATAAATACACCCTAATAATACTTTAGTGGCATACCAAAACAAATGTGTTGTATTTTAATTTTCATTAAGCTAAAATGCATTTCAGTTTCTCTGTTGATGTTGTCTTTGACTTATGAGTTTTTAGAAGTATTCTTTTTTTAATTTTGATATACTTTTGTTTTTTTTTGTTATTGATAGTCTTATATTAATAATTTCACTGTGGTCAGAGAACATTCTTTGTATTGTGAATTATTTTATGACCCAGAATATGGTCTGTCATGGTAAATTTTTTGCGCACTAGTAAGGAATCTGTATTCTACTGTCTTTGGGGATAATATTCCAAAAATGTTATTTAGATCAACTTGGTAGGTACTGTTCCTCACATCTTTTATATTTGTACTGATTTTCTGTCTACTTTTTCCATCAATTATTGAGAAAGAGGTATTAAAATCTTGGCCTGTATTCATTTGTTTGTTCATTTCTTGTTGAAGTTCTATCAGTGTTTCTTTACATAATTTGAAGCTCCAGAAAGCATTTAGGATTGGTATGTTATCATTTTGAATTGACCTTTTTATTAATTCCATGTTAGCTTATTTTTGGTTCTTAGTAATATTCTTTGTTTTGAAATCTACTTTGTTGTTAATGTAGTCACCATTGTTTTCTTTTTATTAGTGTTAGTACAGTGTGTTTTTTTATAATACTCTTTTAACCTATTTGTTACTTTATATTTCTAATACATTTTTGTAGACAGCATGTAGTTGGGTTTTGCTGTTTTTATTCAATATAACCTCCTCTTTAATTTGTACATAGACACTATTTATATTTAGGGTGATTTATCCAAATAATTAGGTATGAATATTGCTTTTTAAAAAATATTTGTCCCTATAGGTTTTTGGGTTTTTTTTCCCATTCTCCCTGTTCTCCCTTCTTTTAGGTTTATTAAATATTTTGGGGTCTCATTTTTCTCTCATTGACTTATTGTCATTTTCTCTCTCTCTTTTTATCTGATGTTTTCTGATTTATAGTTATCTGTCACAGTCTAACGATAAGTGACACTGTACTAACATTAGGTAAGAACCTTAAAATAGCACACTAAAATTTTTCCTCTCCTGAATGTTTTACTTTCATGTTAGAAGTTCCACACCATTTACATCTTTTTGTTTATAAACAGTGAATAATATTTTAAAGATATTTAAATAAAAATATATTTACATAAAAATATTTAAATAAAAATATATTTACATAAAAATATTTAAATATAGATATTTAAATAAAACTATAAACCCTTACATTTTTACTGATGGGCTGCCATTTCTCATGTTTTTCTTTCCTTTGGGTAGATCCGTATTTGATTTGGTGTCAATGTCCTTCATCTGGGATGACTGCCCTTAATAGTCCTTGTAGTATAGGTGTGCTGATACTAAATTTGTTAAGCTGTTATACATTTAATAATTACAACCTTATTTTACTTTATTTTTGAAAGGTATTTTTACTAGATATTGAATTCTTGGTTTGTAGATTGTTTTATTTCAGTATTTTAAAAATGTTGCTCTACTGACTTTTTACATCTTTGTCTGGTAAGAACTCTGCTATGATTTATCTGCTATTTATTCATCTGTAGATCATGTGTCTTTTGTTTTCCCAGAAACTTTAGTAATTTTTTTTTCACTGACTTTTGCTATCTAATTAGAATGTGCCTTTAATTAGTTTTCTTTGTATTTCTGCACTTGAGCTTTCTTGTATTATTCAGATCTGTGGATTTACAGTTTTCATCAAATTTGGGAAAAAATGCACATTATATTGTTAAATATTTGTTCTGCAACTCTTTCTCATATCTCTTTCACATTAAGTATATTAAGCTGCTTAAAGTTACTGCACAGCTTTCTGATGCCTTTTAATTCTTTGAGTTTTATTTTGTATAGTTTCTATAGTTATATCTTCATGTACACTATTCATTTTTTGGCAACATCTACTCTGTCTTTATTTCAGTCAGTATATTTACCATCTCATATATTGTAGTTATTACAACATATCTAGAATTTATATTTACAATTTTTTTATCTTTCAGGACTCTTTAAATTTTTGACCCTTTGGAGTACAATTATACTTACTATTTCAATGTTCTTGTCTGCTAATTCTAACATTTCTATCAGTTCTTATTAGTTTTCAATTAATTGACCTTTTTTTCTTCATTTTGGGTCACATTGTCCTCCTTTCCTTGCATGTCATATTGAATGTCCTTCATTGTGAATTTTACCATGTTGGGTGTTAGATATTTTTGTACGCCTATACATTTTCTTAAGTTTTTCTGAGACTCATTTATGTTACTTAAAAGCAGTTTCATCCTGTCACATCTTGTTTTTGCCTTTTGTTCAATGGGATGAGAGCAGTACTCAGTCTAAGGCTATTAACACTGAGACAATATCCTCTTTGTAATCTACCTAATGCCTTGTGGCTTGTGAGGTTTTGCAGTCTGAATAATTAGAACACCATAATTCCCAGACATGTATGTGTGCTGGCTACTGTTTCCTCCTCAGGTTTCTGGAGTTCTTTCTGTGTGCAGTTTCCTCTTCTCTGATAGTCGGTACTATGATCCCTACCTTCCCCTTTGCCTCCCTGGAATGTCAACTCTGCACCCTCAACTCAATAAATTTTCCAAACTTGAGCCATTGCCTAAAAACTCTCTCAAGACAGTAAGCTAGGATAATCATATGGCTCACTTTGTTTGTTTATCATTTCCTAGGGAAT
This sequence comes from Pongo abelii, assembly GCF_028885655.2. Lineage (NCBI taxonomy): Eukaryota > Metazoa > Chordata > Mammalia > Primates > Hominidae > Pongo > Pongo abelii. The sequence goes on from NC_071991.2 coordinate 116,088,373, forward strand.
GTTGCTTGATGTCTGTTCATTCCCAATGTCTAGTGTCTATTGTTATTTAATATATGTGTTCTTTCTGTTTGTTTGTTTGTTTTTAAGGGAGAGGTCCTTGGTTTTTTTTTTCAGTTAAAAGGATAAGTCCATTTATCTATTTTTTAAAGCAGCAAATAAAACTGGAGAACAAGATCTTACATAAATGCTGACAGACCCAGGCCTGTTGTAGAAAAGCATTAACAATGAAAAATATCCTAAGACAGAGCCAGGTAAGAATCTAAGATTTATATCCTGGACAAGTTATTTAATCTCATATAGACTCAATTTTCTCATCACATGTAAAGTGTCTAGCAGGGTAGTATTAACAGTGGCTTAACAAATTACAAGTGATGTATCCTTCATTGTTTTGTATAATGTCACCTTTGATAAACAATTGAATAAGCATGTTCTTTTAATTATAGAAACTAAGTCCCTTAATTCTGTAGCCTAATCCACTGTACCTCTTCAGAAATCATAAGAGACAATAGCTTTATATGTGTCTCTTGAGTATACGTGTTTGATAGATTTCTTTTTCAATTTATATATCTTTGACAGAAAGTTTTATATTTTCTCTTGAAGAAGATTTGCCCATTAAAAGCCCCATTTCCTACTCTCCTTAAATTTACTCTTCTAAAGACATATAAGATTTTGTATCTTAAGGGAGGGCAGATTGTCCAGTGAACTTGCCCTAGCCATTCATGCCTCAGAGGTTTTAGTCTGTCTGTTGAGCAACTACAGAACTTCTCATCCTCCCCCGCTTCATAAATTATGCTTCCTTCGTATCCCTGACCAAGATCACTTTTCCCATGAAACACTTGATTATCATGTTCAAACTTTCTTTAAATTCTTTGCTTCTCTCACACAGTCAGTACAACACATTCTAGCATTTATATCTACATATTTGTTCATTCGTGGCTCTTTTCTTTAGGACATAGGACCCTGCATAGATAAAAATGAGGGTGATCTGTTCAATTATCATGAGTCCAGATAGTTGGGAAAAGGTGAAGAGATTGTTTTTTGGTCAAAGACCCCAAGAAAATGGGCTAGGCAATTTCTGTGCCAAGGCTGAAGGCAGCTAGAATATCCTAAGCCTGTCTGCTTAGATCTAACTTGTCTTGCCAACTCCTCTCATACCTATTTAGCCTTCCTCATTTCATTAGTATTTACCATCCTGCAAAAATCCAGTATCCAACAACTTCTCTATACCTAATAGAGATAGTGAGCTTTGCCACCGTAGTCAAAGCTCAATCATCTCTTGGTTGGATGGTGACAATATCCAACCAGCTGGTCCTAGCCCTGCCTTTGTTTTTGTCTCAACATAGAGCCCAGGAAAATCTCACTTAAAGTAAGGCCAACCTTGTTAGTTCTCTGCTCAGGGATCACCTATGGCTTCTCATCTCACTCTGAGTAGATCAGAACAGTGTCTGCTGGATTGTGAGCACTCAATAAATATGTGTTGAATGATTAAATGGTGTAATTGAATATGCAGTGGACAGCTTTTGTACTCTCCCAGATTGGGGGAGTGTAAGTTTCTAGCTAATTCCACTTAATTCCTCTCAGGCATGTGTGGGTAGCTTTTCCTTTCTTACAGCCTCATTTATGGATTTCCATAGCCTTCCGTTAGTCTTCAAGAGCTAAAAATTCTCAGGGTTGTCAAATTAGAGGTTGTTTGAGACCAGTCAGAGCAGGTACTAATGAACTTCAAGGCCACAGAGAATCACTCCCGTCAGGAAGTCATGGGATACTTGATAGTATGTTGCCATTGTCAAAGGAAGAGCTTTGGTGAATCACAATTGGAAGTTCAGATGACACATGACATAGATAATAAGTGATATTCTTAAAGGAAGGCTAGATGGCCTGTTGATCCTAACTGGGTTTGTGCACAGTTCTTGGTGGCTAGCAACAGAAAGTGCTCACTGGAGTAAGGGCTGGAAATAGTGAATGCTATCTCAATTTTCTACCACACCACATGGTGCTTTCAGGTCTGGTTTCCTCATCTCAGCCCTCAAAAATTGCATCCCTCTCTGCTTTCCTTCTCACTTACCCTAGGAAGTCTATTCTATTCTTACGAATAGGAAGACTTGCTTTTACTCGTCAAATGTTTTACTATCTGTTTGTCCATACATATGAGCTCCTTTCTTTTATATCAGAGAATAAAACTTTTAAAAGTTGAACACCAAGGGTTGACTCCTCTTTTCTATTTTCTGTTGGGTTATCTTTTCCAAGGAATTCTGGAAAATTTAACAAGCTGATGAATGGCCTAGGGATTAAAGAAAATTAATGTTTTTTTTCATTTTTTTCCTTGCAAGGAACAATTTATTTTCTAATAATTCTCTGACAATGTTTCCAAAAGTGGGGTTCAGATCACTTGAATAAGAATCATCTGTGGTCTGGAGATCCTGCTGCAGACATTTTGAATTAAAATTTTGAGAATGAGCTCTGAAATTCTAATTTAAAGAAGAAGGAAAAAGAGAAGAAAGGAAAAAACTGTGATCATTTATGTAACATCATTTTTCCTTATTTGAAGGCTTCCTTCTTGAAGCTTCTCATATCTGAGAGTTAGCTTATCCTTCCATCCCAAAACAACTGTTTCATTTAGTTTCTGTTATTCACTTCTCTTTTTAATTCTCCTATTAAATGACCTTGTCTTCTAGATTCACTACTGGCTCCTCTTCTAATCATTAACGGTGGAACACCTGAAGTGTCAATTTTGAGACATTTTTTTCTTCTCCACATTCTCTCCCTAGACTACATCATACAACAACCTAGTGTTTTTTTTTTTTCCTCTGTGACTTCCTCTACACTGATTTTCATACTCATTTTGTAACCTTAATAGGTTCCTTGCCTGAAGCACATGGGAAATCAATATGTAGAGACAACAGCAGAGAAAAGATTAATTGTAGGGAAGCTGGATGAGGATACAGAGGAAACCTCAACTCCATCTCCTCAAGGAGTTTGGAGAGAGGGGTTTTAGGGGTTTTAGACTTGGTTGAAGAGTGGAAATCATTGATTGGTTGAAGAGTAGGGTGAAGTCATAGGATAGAAGGCTGAAGAAACTGTTTTCTCATGCTGACTTTTTCCTCTGTAAAGAGGTCTTCAGACTGGTTGGCATCAGCTGTTTCACTGGAATTTGGGGTCTAGAAAACATTTTAAGCAAAAAAAAGAAAACAAAAAAAGCCTGTTTTTTCAATTTTTTTTTTCTTACCATACATGTTGAACATGAAGCATTAATATCAGGTCCAGCATTGAGTAGTACTAATGCCAGTTCATGCCAGTGTTCTATAAAATGGATATTTTATCTTGACCTTTAAAGGAAGTTGGTAAAAATGTAAACAAATCAGGAGTTTTCCTTCTTCTCATAGCTTTATAATTTACAAAATCCAAAACATGGAAGTGTGGCATAATGTGACTAGGAGAAGTTACATGAGAAAAATGGGTGGTTAGGGTCAGGGCAAGGCTTCTAATCCTATAGGATAGCTCTGCAAATAAATAGCCAGGCTCTATCGTAGCGGTTAATATTCATATAGGGAAGCTAATCCTGGGCTGTGATGCAGTAGTTGGAATTTCAAGACAGAACTGATGATTGCAGTCATACATATAGGACAGGACACCAGCCTGTGGAAGTAAATAAGGAATCAGTGTCTCAGTCTAATGGTCTGGCATTTAGCAAGCCTCGAAGTATTTTTGTTTTGTTTTGTATTTTTCCTCTTCAGGGTAGAGGGCAGTAGGAAGAGGAAGGGTATGTCCGTTAAAATACTTATCTATGTCAAGTGCTTTGCTGGATATTTTACAAAGAATATCTTATTTAATATTTATAATCAAAGGTGTTATGAGCCTTCTTCCAGACATACCAAGCTTGAGAGAAAAAAATGTATTTTATACCTCACTTAGAGAATAAGACTTTCTTTACTTCTGTAAGGCTTAGTCAGGCAGGAACAAATTAACCCTGGGTGGACTTGAATCTACAAGTTATGTTCTTAAGTACTTGCAGCTGAGTGGAGCCAGTGTAGCAACCAAGACACTAGGCACCCCATGATCTGGGCAAGGATCAAGCCAAAAGGATTCTGGTAGTTGCTGATTGCTTCATTGCCTCCATTTAGCTGCGGGCTTGCTTCTTTGCCTAATGGAAAGGTTATGGGCTTTGGGAGATATGACTTCATCTTAAAAGCAATTTTGTTTTCCTGGATAATTTTTGATACTAGGAGAAAAATTGAATCCTTTGTAGAATAGTAATGAGAATTAAATTACAACACAATAACTCATCAAAAGACTAACACTTATTAGGTTATTCCTAACTAGTCTCTTTTATTTGCCCTTCTGTGTTCCCACAAGGCCAAGCACAGTTTCTCAATCCCACATGCATATCAGAACATATATGAAAGTAATTATAAAAATATGACAAAGTTATACCCCACAGGAAATCTAGTACAGGGCCCTGAAATCTATATAATATTGAAAGATTCCTAGAGGAGATGCAAATGCAAAAGTCAGGGTTGAAATTTCCTGGCCTAGTACAATACTGAGGGCTCCATAAATGAAACACTGATTAATTGATTATGTAGTAAAAAAGCAAAGAGACATGATGAAGAATTTTGCTAACATATAACTGGAGAGACTTGTGAAGCACATTGTGTCTTATGTTTGAAGAAAGAATCTGGTATTTTCTAACATCATTAACACTTGTTGTTAGCACCATTGTAGACCAGCTGCCAGGAATTTCAGCACAAAAGGATTTCTTTGTAGGCTTGGAAACTAATAATTTGAGGTAAAAACCAAGTATGTTTGCAATAATAAGGGAAGTGAAATTTCAGAAAGAAGTAGGGTTTTTTTTTATTGCTTTTTTGTTTTTTTTGATCTAGATGCTATTGCTCTGATCTTAACAGCATGTGACCTTCTTTGTAACATTTGATGACCATGCTTCAAGAGAAATAATCTAAGAAGGTGTAAAATTATATTAAAGATAATGTTTAAATTAAATACAACTTTCTGTTAATCTGATACAAATATAATGTTATGATATTGTTTCTTGCAAAGACATAAATTATCAGTTGTTGACATTATGTTGAGTACTATTTTGACAAAATCTCCCTACATTTGCATACTCAAACCAAGAGTTCTTAGGATTATTTTAGGGAAGAGGTAGTCTTAGGTGGGTGAGTGTGAGGCTTCTAGAACATCCTTTTAGGTAGGTTTCCTTAGGGCTATGCTCTGGGATTTTGACTTAGTGCCCTAACAAATAGGTGTGCCTGAATAAGTGTTAACAGATGATGAATTCAGTGAGCCTAAAGGGTTCTGATTAAGTATAACTGAGCCGGCCAGCTGCTGAGACAAAGAAATAGCCTTAGCCATACGACACTGGCTTTTACAAGTTGTCATCATTTCCACTTCCGTCTCATAGCCACAGTTTACAGAATGCTGCTCGGGGGCATTTCAGAGAGGAGCTACTGGGAATTTTAGCTTAATCTCCCACTAGATTGTCAGAGAGAGGATCAAGTCAGGACACCAAGCTTCTAGAGAATTAACGCGCTGTTCTAGGGTGAGGCAGCCTTGAGGGAGAAAGAAACAGCTCCAAAGTATCTTAGCATTGTCCTCAGAGTTTCACAAAATAATGTCAGCTGGAAAAAGTAGGCCAAGGACTATTTTTATACAACTGTCAGCTAAGAATGGTGTTTTACATGCACAGGCATGTTTATTGCAGCACTATTCACAACAGCAGACTTGGAACCAACCCGAATGCCAATCAATGATAGACTGGATAAAGAAAATGTGGCATATATACACCATGGAATACTATGCAGCCATAAAAAAGGATGAGTTCATGTCCTTTACAGGGACATGGATGAAGCTGAAAACCATTACTCTCAGCAAACTAATACAGAAACAGAAAAACCAAATACCGCGTGTTCTCACTCATAAATGGGAGTTGAACAATGAGAACACATGGGCACAGGGAGGGGAACATCACACATCAGGGCCTGTCAGTGGGTGAGGGGCTAGGGGAGGGACAGCATTAGGAGAAATACCTGATGTAGATGACAGGTTGATGGGTGAGGTAAACCACCATGGTGTGTGTATACCTATAACAAACCCGTACATTCTTCACATGTATTCCGGAACTTAAGTATAATAATACAAAAATCAATTAAGAGGATAGATCTTATATAAAATGTTCTTACCACCAAAAAAAAAAGATGCAAGGAAACTTTTGGAGGTGATGGATATGTCTGTTACCTTGATTACGGTGATGGTTTCACAGGTGGATGCATACGTCCACACTTCAAACTGTACATACTTAATATGCTTAGTTATTTGTATATCAATTATATCTTAATAACGCTGTCCAAAAATAAATTTGAAAATAAAATTTATTTTCTCCTTTTCTAAAAAGTAAAATGTTTAATAATTATCAAGAGCACTACAAATTTCTATAATTTATAAGAAAACTTCTTTTGTGCTGTTAATACAATTTCTAAAACAAAACAAAACAAGAATGTTGTTTTAAATATTTAAAGGGTTTAAACAAACACAAAATTATTTGACAATGTTTGTAGCCTACACATCCTAAAATATTCACTACTGAACCTTTACAGAGAATGTCTGCCCACCTTGGTCTACCTAATCCTTCTGTGCCTTTTACTGAGAGGAGGAGGAAAAAAAATTCTTCAAGTAATCTGATGAACTTGAGATTCTCAAGTCTAGATGACAGCTGGGGTCATTTTTTACTACTTTAAACAATGTTTTGGCCCTCAAGTTTGTATGTATGGGTTCATACATTTGTTTATCCATTTTCTAAATTTGTTATTCAAAAGCATTGGTAGTTGGAAATATATGCATATATAACTCAAGACAACATCAGAAATATTTGAACACAGGAGAAACTAAAGAAAAATAAGGGGGAGGGAAATAATGGCACTCCCCATTACACTTATTATTGATGTATATATAAAAATACAATTTATATATGTTCATATGTTTTTATATATGCTCATTTTATAACAGGAGCATTTATATTTATATTTATATGATTTTATAACATCCTGGGAAATTGAATTATCAATATAAATGTTTCAGAGATGTTAATTGCTCCCAATAATCTATATTGTCTAATGGGCATATTATGGAGGTTTGTTATTAAAATACTTACAAATAGATTTTTTTTTTGATTTGGGTTTTAGTTATAACCTGGGCTTTACATAACTAAAAGAAAAATATCTTCACGGATATCATCATGAAATGCTGATTTTTGTTTTCTTCCTTTCAAATGTTCCAGTTGCATGTGACCAAAATTTGCTATATCAAACTACATTTTTGTTATTTGAACTAATAAATAAAAATTGAAACGGCCAGATGTAAGAGTTCCCTAAAGGAAACAACCTAGAAAATGGAAAAAAAATCCAGTGTCTGGAAAATCATGCTATTGTTAGAAATAAGAAATTTTCTAGAAGGGGATTTTAAATGGATTCTATTTCTTTTTATAAAATTTGAGCAGACATGAAACACAATTCATCAATTTTACTATCAAAACCTTTCATTGCAACAGAAAATTGTTCCAAATTGTTAGGATAAAACTTTTAATAATGAATAAAATATAATGCCAAAAGTATTATGTGAACAGATACAATAAAATGGTATTCAAACCTATCATGAGTTTCAGTAAATCATCTTCATCAACTCATTTCCCTTGAATATGAGAGACATGTGATGTCATTCTTCCCTGTGGATGTTTTGATGGCGTGTAATAGAAAAATAAGTGTGTACTATAATTTGAGGAAAAGGCATAGCACAGTGAGGACACTACAGACAGCAAATAACTGCATCAAATTACACATAAGAATGAGATACATATGAGTTACAGTAAATTAGAAGAAAGGAGACTGCATATAGTTGCATTATTTAAACTGAAAAGAAGAGAAAGAAAGACTCATTGTGGTGAGGAGCTGTTAATGTACACTGGATGTGTCAAAGTCAGTTTTCAGCAAAGTCAGTTGTCAACAGGTTGTAGACTCTTTTTGTAAGTGATACAACTCTCTAGGTAGCATATAGTGAAAGAGGTAATGACACTTTAGGGGTCAAAACAATTACTTTTAAATTTGAGTGAAAGCATCATTGTTTTGTGGTAATTTGACTGGATTTGTGGTAATTTGGGTTTCCTGATGGCTTAGAAGACCAGATTAATGACATAACAGGGTTTGCATTGGAAGTTTCTCAGAGCTAACCCATTCTAGGTCTCCTTAGGACTTCAGTTTCCTGTCACCCTCACACTTATCAAAAGGTGTGAGAGTATTTGAGAAAATCATCCTGGACGCTTTAAAATATAAATCCTAGCAGGTATCAAACTTCATGTTTGACCTGTAGGAGATTTGGAAGTTTTCAGTAGTTTTTGCTCATATTTTTTCAGAAAGATGATAATTTATCCTGAAGACACAGTTTATGGAAATAATGCAAAAATTTCCCCCAACCTTGACAAAATGTTTATTTTATAAATGTGCTTTGATCCCTAAAAAGTCCTTCAAACTAGTCTTCTTTTATATAAACGTATACGCAAAGAAGGTTATTCTTATATTGTGTTTTACATATAATATGTATTATTATTATTTATATGTTACATTTCTATTAAATGGTCCACTGTCAAGAGGAGTTTGTGACTTCTCTGAAAACTGATAAAACTAGGCCCAAGAACTGCCTTCATTTATATTCTCTCATGAAACATATTCTATCCATGAACTTAGTGTCAGCTTCTAGAAATTACTTTTTTACTGTGTTACAGAAATGCTAAAAGATATCTATGGCTCTAATTACATAAACTCTATAGTCACATTTTTAAAAGTGGTCACTGTGTTGTTGCAATAGAAGCTTTATTAGTTGAAGTGAATAAATGAGCATTATCTAAAAGTTATCTAAACATTTTCAACCAGTTCTCCTTAGTGGCATAATTGCAGAAAATCCTAACACTTGGAGAAAGCTAAAGCAGACATTTCTTGACTTCAAAAACATTCAATTTCTATATTCAAAATATAGCCAACTTATCAAAAATTTAATCTTGTTGTGCTGTTTTGTTCCATTAGATCATGGAACAAAATGTTTCCTTCATTCAAGGACCAATTATGGTAAGGGTTACCACTAAGGAAAGAATGGTGTGTGAAAGAGGGAGCAAGAGCTGAGACAGTTTCTCCAAATCAAATTTCAGATTTCTGTGACATACATGTGTGAAATTCCACTGAAGTATTTTTGATTACTACAGATTTTCAGTCTTTATTTCTGACATGAAATTAGAAAACTAAGAATGTAAAGCATATCACTTTGAAAATAAAGCTGTGGGCTGTTATGAAAATAAAGTCTGTGCCGTAATAATACTCCTGGGTTATTTTTTTTAATGATGCTGTCAATATGTAAAGTGTAGTTAGCAGCACACATTTAATTTACTTTGTAGAGATTTTATCACCTTCTGTTACCATAATATATCTTGCATCCCTGTTTAACGATTTGTATCTGTTTGATGAATTCATACAATACAGTTGGGGCTTAAAGAACAGTCTTTGTCTAAATAATTATGTATCTGGGTAAGAAAAGTATCATACTATTTGAATCATTTGCTTATGATTTAACAAGAATGTAGCTTCCCTACTAAATGGTAGGTATTGGACCAGGGGTTTTCACATATTTTGCCTAGTTTTATCATCAAAATACCTTTTGGAGATGGACATCTCATTATTTCCTGTGAGGAAACTAAAATTTAGAGAAGTAATGTTACTGCCCTAATAAATGGCATTGCCTAGATTCAATGGCAAATCTTTAAATCTGGTGCTATTTTCATGATTTCATAATAATCCACAATAGATTGAAAATAAGTAATAAATGAATTGCTGCAGTTGCTACAAGCCTCATGTCTTTAGATGAAAGATAAGTGATTGAATTTCCCAAGAGGAGAAGAGAAATTCTCTCTTAATCGTCCTTGAATGAAGGAAACATTTTGTTCCATGATCTAATGAATATTTTATAGAGGAAAACTTTCTCAGGTTGTAGGGTGTGATTCCAGCCAAACGGGGCCTAATGAGGCTCCAGAAAGCAAGAGGCAAGAGACTGCAGTAAATTATGACAGGATAACAGGGCAGACCTTCATATGGTCATGAAGAGTGTTTACCATCAGGAAAGATGGGAGATTGAGTTGTTGTAGTTGGCCATGTTACCAAATGAGCATTGTTTGTACAGCTGTGATCATTTCCCTGATGTAGTCAGACCAGGATGTCCCCATTCTTGGGAGATAATTAGCAGTTGCAGATGACAAACTTTCACCTTATCTTCCCCAATCTGCACTGGAAAGACATTCAGAACGCCCAGTGAATTTAGAGAAAATGCACTTCTCAGTTAAATAGCCCTTGTGACATCCTATGATATATCACAGCAATTTGTGGAAACAATTAATTGCAGATGCATCTACATGTCTCTGGAAATAAAAGAAAGAAAAGATTCACCAGGGCTACTGAGTGCTGTAACATAAATTACACATATTAAGTATCTTTAGGCACCCCAGTTTAAGGACCTCCTTGGTGCTTCCGGAGAATCAGCTACATTCTTTTAGGCAGGATCCCATCTGAACTCCCTCTGCTGAAATTATGTTTGTAGCTCTAACGGATTTGTTCAATTCACTGCTGGACAGGAACTGAAAAGCTGATGAAAACTGTATCATTTTCAATTTTTAAAATGGCTTTTAGGTCCATGCTAATAAATTTTGAATCCGTAGTTCTTAAGTTTTGGTTTAAGCACATAATTCTTATTTTGTTTACTGTCTTGAGTCTTAGCATAAAATGCTATGCTCATCATTCTAGGCCCTAAAGAAAAATTACGTGTCAGCTTGAATTAAAAGTAGTTTTTCAAAAATATTTTAAGAGAAACCTTTCGTTCAAAAGTACTAAACAACCACAACCTTTTGTTCACATATTTTTAAATGTACAGAGGGAGATAAAAAGATAAGCAATGAAGAATATACATTTACATTTATTACTCTCTATATTACTATTTTTAAGAACTTTGTTATAAATAGTGCTCTATGTAAAAATGATGGAAAATACTTACTAGAGGGTAGCATGGTATAGCACAATATGCAACGCATCAGGCTTGGGTAGCTCTAGGCTAATTTTTGTTGCCCCTCGGTTATAAGTCTGAACATGTCATTTAACCTGTTTCATTTTCTCATTTATAAAGTGGGAATAAGAAAATCTAATCCCCATTATTTATTGATTGAGTTATACTATGTTTATTTCCCAAAAGGATATCTAGGAACTTCATAGTATTTACATACACATTTTGATTGTTTGCTAGACAATGCCACTTCTTGTTAACATACTAATTCATATTAAGTAGTGAGAGGATTTTAGCTTTCACTGTTAATAAGCTCAATACAAGCCAATGGTGTCCTGTGCTCTTGCATTAATAGAAGTGAGGTTAGGATGAGGCTTCTCTACTCTGCACTGGGAAGACCTCACTAGAGGTTAGGATGAGGCTTCTCTACTCTGCACTGGGAAGACCTCACTAGGGTACTATGTTTTCTTCTGGAAAGCTCACTTTTGGAGGTCTTCTAATCATATTGAAGAATGTTCTGGTACAAATGGTGAGAACATTGCTGCTCACTGTAAATCACGACATGAGAAGCTACCTGCAAGAGCTGAGAATGTTTCATTTGGAGACGAAAGCATGAGGAACTTGATAGCTCTTTTTGATTATTTAAAGATTCATATGTGTAGGAAAGTCTGGATTCATTTTGAGAAGTTCTGGAGAATAGGACTAGAGTAAAAGGTGGAAATGATGGGGAAGAAAAATTTAACTTAACATAAAATAATTTCCAATAACTAGAACACATCTCAAAATGGATTGTTACTTCTTTCGAGAATATATTTCTCAATCCTGTACGTGTTCAGTGAGAGGCTAAAAAGACACTTTCATGAACTTTCATAAAGAATTAATCTAGGCCGGGAGCTGTGGCTCAAGCCTGTAATCCCAGCACTCTTAGAGACTGAGGCAGGTGGATCATGAGGTCGGGAGATCAAGACCATCCTGGCTAACACGGTGAAATTCTGTCTCTACTAAAAATACAAAAAAAAAAAAAAAATTAGCTAGGAGTGGTGGCAGGCACCTATAGTCCCAGCTACTCACGAGGCTGAGGCAGGAGAATGGCGTCAACCCAGGAAGTGGAGCTTGCAGTGAGCCGAGATCATGCCACTGAACTCCAGCCTGGGTGACACAGTGAGACTCTGTCTCAAAAAAAAAAAAAAAAAAAAAAAAAAACTAGATTACCTCTTAAATGTTAAAATCCCTCTTCTATTTACATTTTAAATTTTCTTGTTTTTATTACTCTTTTTATTAATACACAATTATCTGTAAGAGTCTAAATTTTTTTCTAAAAGGTACAGGTGAAAATAAAATAAAATTGCATCATTATGTGTCCGAAACTGGTGGGTTCTTGGTCTCACTGACTTCAAGAATGAAGCCGTGGACAGTTACAGCAAGTGTTATAGTTCTTAAAGATGGTGTGTCCTGAGTTTGTTCCTTCTGATGTTCGGACGTGTTCGGAGTTTCTTCCTTCTGGTGGGTTTGTGGTTTCGCTAGCTTCAGGAGTGAAGCTGCAGACCTTTGTGGTGAGTGTTACAGCTCCCAAGGTGGTGTGTCTGGAGTTGTTCATTCCTCCCGGTGAGTTCATGGTCTCACTGGCCTCAGGAGTGAAGCTGCAGACCTTCACAGTGAGTGTTACAGCTCATAAGGGCAGTGCGGACCCCAACAGTGAGCAGCAGCAAGATTTATTGCAAAGAGCGAAAGAACAAAACTTCCACAACATGGAAGGGGACCAGAGCAGGCTGCCGCTGCAGGCTCAGGCAGTGTGCTTTTATTCCCTTATCTAACCCCACCCACATCCTGTTGATTGTCCCATTTTACAGAGAGCTGATTGGTCCGCTTTGATACGGTGCTGATTGGTGCATTTACAATCCTTGAACTAGACACAGACTGCTGATTGGTGTATTTACAAACCTTGAGCTAGACACAGGGTGCTGATTGGTGCGTTTAGAAACCTTGAGTTAGACCCAGAGTGCTGATTGGTGTGTTTACAATTCTTTCGCTAGACATAAAGGTTCTCCAAGTCCCCACCAGATTAGCTAGATACAGAGTGCTGATTGGTGCATCCTCAAACCCTGAGCTAGACCCAGAATGCTGACTGGTGCATTTACAATCCTCCAGCTAGACATAAAAGTTCTCCAAGTCCTCACCTGACTCAGGAGCCCAGCTGGCTTCACGTAGTGGATCCCCGGCGGGGACGCCTGTGGAGCTGCCCGCCAGTCCCGCGCGCACCCGGGCGCGCGCTCCCGCACTCCTCAGCCCTTGGGCGGTCAATGGGACCCGGCGCCGCCAAACAGGTGGCGGCGCCCATCGGGGAGGCCCCGCTGCGCGGGAGCCCACCGCAGGAGTGGGGGCGGGGCTTGGTTATGGCGGGCTGCAGATCCTGAGCCCTGCCCCGGAGGTAGGCGGCTGAGGCCTGGTGAGAATTAAAGCGCAGCGCGGGCGGGCCGGCAGTGCTGGGGGACCCGGCGCACCCTCCACAGCTGCTGGCTCCAGTGCTAAGCCCCGCTGAGCCTGCGCCCACCCGGAACTGGCGTTGACCCGCGAGCGCCGCGCGCAGCCAGACTTCCCGCCCGTGCCTCTCCCTCCACACCTCCCTGCAAGCAGAGGGAGCCGGCTCCGGCTTCAGCCAGCCCAGAAAGGGGCTCCCACAGCGCAGCAGCGGGCTGAGGGGTTCCTCAAGCACTGCCAGAGTGGACGCTGTGGCCTAAAGAGGTGCTGAGAGCGAGCGAGGGCTGCTAGCAGGATGTCACCTCTCAATTTCAGTATTGTAGTTTAACATAGGTAATCTTGGCTTCATGAGGCGCTGTCTTTTCTGCGTTGCCATTTGGTTTGTGAGGTATTTAAGTACATGTTTCGCTTTTGACATTATCTTTAAAAATCTTTAAAAGATTAAGAGTTGAAGGAATCTTAAAAATTTGTGGTCTGACAATTTATCCCAAGTTCTTAATCACCCTGTAATACCTTTGGCCGGGGTTTTCCTGCCTTGTGCTTGAACTCTGAATAGTCTAGCATTATAAATTCATTTTAAGTTTGTTATTCAGAACTCGACTCAATCTTATTATAGCTGTGGTTTGGCTATAGAGAGCAGAACAAGACTGTCTCCTCCCTTGTTCTATTGCCTGTAATTCTATTAATGCAGCCTAAGCTTTAGATGATGTCTTGTAGCAGCTAGAACTGACACTTCACTTATTAATTCACTTGTGCATTCAGCAGATATTTAATGAATGTCTACTGAGTACAGCTTCAGTTGTAGGTAAACAAGGAGTGAGCAGTGGGCTTTTACAATGTAGTGAAGCACGTGTAGAGAAAACCCTTCATTCTCTTTCATAGGAGCTCTTGTTAAACCATGGTCTCTATTGGAAATTATGAAGTAATTATTAATGATGTGTAGGACATTACGTTTTTATTCTATTTTGTTAGGTTGTGTTTTAATATTCTCTCCCCAAATTTTGTATGTTATTTCAGCATTTGAGGAAACCGTCTTCCTGAACTCCACTGCATGTCAGGTAACGTTGTATTACATGTTCATCTGTCACCCTTCTCTTGTGGAAAATTTTTAAGCTACAATTTGATCAGCACTGGCAAATTTGTCTGGCATGCTAATAAACCCTCTGAGGTACTAACTGACACTGCTCTATATTAGTAATTCCTGTTCTAGATGCAAAATATAATGAAAATAGAAATAATATAAATGAAAAGTGTAGACTAAAAAGAATAAGATAAAGCAACAAATATAAAAAGATTTGCTAAACATCTCTTCATACGCTGGAAAAACCACTATGTTCTCAAAATTTTATTAGATGTTGTGATACGATGAGAATTAAAGACAAATGCGATCTCAATCCTCTTGAAATTTGCTATCCAGTGGGGGGAACTGGCATTAATCCAAAAATCCAAATAGTCACGTAAGTATATTTAAAATTTCAGCTCTGATATAAAGTTTTAAAAAAGGGTGTCTATCTTTTAGAGATACATGTTGAATTATTTGAGATGAAAAGGGAATTGTCTCAAAATAATCTGGATGGGGAATGGGTGATGGCATAATGAAATAAGACTGCCGTGAATTGCTAGTTTTTCATTATTAGTCCATTAGAGCTGCTATAGCAAAATACCATAAACTGTGTGGCTTATAAACAACGAAACTTTATTTCTCACATTTTTGAGGTGGAAAGTCCTAGATGGAGGCACTAGCAGATTCAGTGTCTGATGAGGGCCAACTTCATCATCCATGGTACCTTCTCACTGTGTCCTCACATGGTGGAAGGAGCTACCTTCCTGTGATCTCTTGTATAAAGACACTAATCTCAATCATGAGGGCTTCAGCCTCAGGACCTAGGCAACTTCTAAAGTCCCTACCTCTTGATACCATCACCTTGGTGGTTAAGATTTCAACATATAAGTCTGGGGAGGACACAACATTAAGACCACAGTGATGTCTTAGATCTTTCATGCTGCTGTCGCAAAATACCATAAACTGGGTGGCTTAGAAACAATGAGAATTTTCTTCTCACAGTTCTGGAGGCTGAGTGGAAAGCCCAAAATCAAGGTGCTGGTAGATTTGGTTTCTGATGAAAGCCCTGGTTTGTAGACAGTCATCTCTTCAGTGTGTCTTTACGTAGCGTAAAGGGCAAAAGAGTTCTCTAAGGCCTTCTTTATAAGGGCACTAGTTCTGTTTACTAGGCCCTGATCTAATCAATTTCTAGAGGCCACCTCCTTATATCATCACCTTGAGGAGTTAGGATTTCAACATATGAATTTGAGGGGACACACTCAGACCACAGCACTGGATCTCAGATGGGTAAATGAGGCTTCATCATGCTCTTCTCTCTATTTGTGTATATCTTTGATATTTTCTGTTAAAAACGTTATAAGCATGAAAATGCAACTCTGACAGGTGGTACAGAGGAAAGGCAGCCAGTTTGCTGACAGCACATAATAGAGGGATTTCATAAAGTCAGGGAAGTCAAGAATGGCTTCTGACAGGAAGTGATGCAACATTCGACTGGAAGAATGAATGGGAGTATGGAGAACAGATCCCTGTATCCATTTGGAGCCCTACTGCAGAGGGACCCATACCGTATCTGAGGGACAAAGGGAGGCAGTGTGGCCGGAAGGCTAGCAGAGTAGTAGGTGTAGCTGGGGAATGAGAGAAGGACAGCATAAGAAGTGATCTTCGTATGTCCTAACAACAATAGGAAGCCACTGAAGGATTTTAAGCTTGGAAGTGACAAAATCATATTTGCTTTTGGCTACTATGTGAAGACTGACAGTAGGGGGCTAGAGTGATGCAGGTGGGCTGGTTAGATACTGCCAGTTTTTTCCAGAAAACAGCCTTGTTACATTAGCACCCTAAAGCTTTAGCTTCCTTTAGTTTAGACATATAGCCTTCCCTGTTGATTTTATCAGTTTCATATTCTATAATTCTATCAGCTTTCCTCTAGCTTTTTTATCTTCTCAGTGCGAGTCTCCTTCAACTCCTGTCTGGAATACATAACAGCCTCAACACTCCAGCTGCATCTACTCAGAAGCATTCTTTGCCCAGGAAACTCGTCCTTTTAAAAATGTATATTTCATGAAGAGTTTTGGGCATAATCACGTTTGGCTATTATAGTTTAACTAAAATTGAGTTCTTTAGTTCAAAAGTGTGCATGACGGGGTTGCCAGAAAAATTAAAAAAAAAAACTAGATATCCAGTTAAATCTGAATTTGAGACAAATAATGAATCTAAAGTATAAATATGTCTCAAAAATTAAGACATATAATACTTATATTAAAATGTGGAATGAGCAATAGTTAGGATTTACCACTACAAAACATTATTTTCTGTTTATTGAGAAATTCAAATTTAATTGGCCATCCTATTTTTTTAATTTCATAATTCTGACCATTCTAGAAGTTTGAAAGCAAGTAAATGCCTGTTCATGTAAACCATGAGCCTCAGTGACTATGCCATCCACTTTGTGAACAATGGAAAACAATTATGGAAACCTAATTCCAAATATGTAGTAAGTTAAAATGGAATATTGCATTCAATACGTATGACAGAACTGTTGTTTTGAAAATAAAGGAGTATATAGTTTTAATAAATGGAAAATCAGTTTTCTACTTGCTCCCATTAACAAAGATTGAACAAAATATTTAAAGAATATTGGTTAGGAGGGAAGCCTGCCTAGCATCTTACATTTGTAGGTTCAGACCTGCCTTAGGTCTTGTTCTTATTCCTGTCTGTGGTTTTCTCTCTGCCTCTGTTATTATGAGCAGAGACTTACACCATATCATGATGAACACATGGTCCAACAATAGTTCCCCAGGTGAAAAGAAGTATCTCTACAAAATTTCCAGGAGGCGTTTGATAAAGAGTTTTAAAAATTACATGAACGTAATTGTGTCTACTGCTTGCCTCCCCACATGCCCTTTCCTGGTATTACTCCATTTGTATTGTTTTAATATAAGCTGGCGACTTTATCACATTGGAAACTGAACAGATGTGGTGCGTGGTGCACTTAACAATCCAAAGGGCATTAAATTTAAATAGAGAAACTATTAATATTTATAAATACAAATGATTTATTTAATTAGAACAAAATTTCATTAATACAGGATTTTCTTAAAGCACTGACTCTTAAGTCTGTTAAAAATGAAGCACAAGAATGAATGGGAGTCCAGTTTGAATAATTCTGAGAAAGAAATTCTGTAATGTTTGCTTGCAAACAGTTGTTCTAATTCCTCTGATTTGATAAGATATTTATGCTACTTTGATGATATATAGACATTTCAAGTACCTTATAAAACACAATATTAAAACTGTGACATATCAAGTTGTGCTTTAAAATTTAACTCTATTAGAATAGTAGAAATATTTAAAGTTATGAATTTCATATATTTATTGATAAAATATATTTTAGGTGAAAATGCAGAACTTATTTATAATGTAGAAATGCTTTCTTTATTTTTTTCACTATTGTGAACATCATAGTTGTGCTGTAAAAAAACCCTGATCTGCATACTGGATTTTTTCTTATAACAGACATACATGGGCTATTACACTTTCAAGCACTTTAAAAAATATATGGCACCTAAAATCTTGGGGAAAAATATAATACAATTGCAAATTAGTTGAAGAATCAAAATAATATGTTTTTATTAATATAGTGTATTTAAGTTTAAAAGGAGCTGCTTTAATGGAATCCCACAGGATTTATTTTAGAGCAATTGGATATAGTGTATTGATCATGAGTTTCAGAGATGAAGAAATGAAGATGGATACATATAAATGTGCAAATGGCTATAATAAAATATTATGTGCAATGAAGATTCAGCAGAATTTCTGCAGAATAATGAAATGGGCCATTAAGAAGCAAATATTCAGCAACCTAGGAATAGAACATGACTTATGAGAAAAGTTTAAATGTTAAACAAAACAAATTTTAAATCTCTAAACAAAGATCTGTATGCTTAATGGGTGCATTCTGTTTATTTGATTTAGATGTACATGATTTCTTAGGGGGCGGTGGGTTTCTGAAAATGTTGATAACAAGAAAGAAACTGGGCAGAAAAGTAGATTGAACAGCTAAACTGATACAAATGAGGATTATGTTTGAGACACACTGTAATAGGGAACAGATGGGAAGACCATTTTCTATGTAAACTTATCATGGCTAGGCTCCAGCTAGCTTCAAATGAAGTATTGGCTATCATCTTTTTAGAAGATCCAGGCTTAAGCAGAACTGGGCTCTAGTTCAATTAGCCAAAAGTCAATTCACCCAATGACCAGTTCACTTGTTTCTTTTAAATATTTTAGTTTTAGTTGACCAGTTTTCCTTTTTTCTACATAAAATCTTCAAAAGTTTTTAAGGTGCTTCTGATTCCTATCCATGTTGCTGTATCTAGAGACCAAGGAAGGGAGAAAAAGAAAGACTGTAGAGCAGAGGAACATGTTTTCAGATATAGAGAATTCTTGCCAATATAGTCTTTATAAATATATTGAATATATTTTTATTATATATTAAAATATTGATATATTTATCTAAAAGAGAACATTAACATGTTAGGTAAAATTTATCTTTTAGTGAATAAATTGTTATAAAAATGTTCCTTTTATTTGAGAGAGACAGAGTCTCACTCTGTCACCCAGACTGGAGTACAATGGCATGATATCGGCTCACTGCAGCCTCTGCCTCCCAAGTTCAAGCGATTCTCGTGCCTCAGCCTCCCCAGTAGCTGAGTTTACAGGCACCCGCCTCCATGCCTGGCTAATTTTTGTATATTTAGTGCAGTTGGAGTTTCACCATGTTGGCTAGGCTGGTCTTAAACTCCTGACCTCAAGTGATCCATCTACTTTGACCTCTCAAAGTGCTGGGATTACAGGCATGAGCTACCACACTAGGCTGTCATGAAAATATTTTTAGGAACTTCATAATTACATACATTTATGTAACTATATAACATTTTCATAAATATTAATAATATTGCCATAGATATTTTAGAATATCCACATTTATTTATAGTTCATTTTAATTTTATTCATAGGTCCCTCAATTCCTGATCCCTTCTCTACATTTCTTGCTCTACCGTGGTTCTCGCATTCTTCCCTCAATCACCTGCTTCTTAAATGCTGGCATGGGGACAATTGATAAGATAGAATTGTGTATGTATATATTTATAAGATAGAATTAGAATTAGAATGATAAGAAACAAGTAAATTTGGTGAGTTCATGTATTGACTGGAATCTGTGGCATTTAAAACTGGTTGAAGCAAGGCTTTTTCTGTTGACGAAAGAAAATATACAGAAATTTGGAACTTAATCCATAAGATAGAATGAATTAAAATCCTAATTATTGGCTTGGAATTAGCATTTTATATTTCTTTTTGTGTCATACCTATTTTGGCTAGATATTCATGAAGATTCATGATTTAAAGCAAGATTTATTTAGGGTTAGTTACTATTATGTAAACTTAGTAATCCTCCAATAGATTTGCCACTTCGTCCTGGTTTTTTAAAAAATTGTATACATTAAGATCTCCCATAGTAAGTCTTTGTATATGTGTGTGTGTTTATTTTACCAATTATACTACCAACATTTCCTTAGTAAGATGGGATTAAGCAAACCAAAGGAGTGGATAATATTTCATGTATGTGATTTATTTGTTTCCAGATAATGCTATTAAATAAGAAAAATGCTGAAATTAAAAGAAGGAATAATATGGAGTTTGCTTTTAGATTAATTTATTTGAGAGATTTAAGGAAATGCATACATCAAAAGCAATGTATTCCCCAATATTTTGAATAGAATAGCCTTAGAGCTTCCCATTCCACTGGGTGACAAAGTGCACATTGTTGTGCTGTGAATAGGTCTCTTGCAGCCTTATCTGGTTACCTCTGTGTGGTAGATGACACTAATAATAATCAATTTTACTGAAGGCTTTAAGGGATAGGTGATTACCCGTCTTCCCTTACAGCTCCTAGGAAACAAACAAAAAACCCCAAAAAACATAAGTTAAGCAACCATTGTCTTTTTTGATTTCTTAAAGAGAATTTAAAAAGCTTAGTCACTTATTAATTCTAATCAAATTCACATGGAAAGGATTGTGTTCCGAGAAAATAAATGAATGCCACCAAGGAACATCCCTTGCACTCCTATCACATCAAGTTAGATGTAATAAGTAGAAAAGCTGAACACAACTTCCAGAAGCTATTATTCTGAGAGACTCATTTGGTAACCAAATGAAAATATTAATGGGTGAATTTTTTGATGACTATAATGGAAATGAAACTTTCACAGAGTGCTAATAGATGATAGTTTCCTATTTTCTTGATTTCCAGATGTGCTGTTACCTGAGAGTTCATTTGAAAAACAGGGGACAAAAGTTGAGAGTGATCATTATACTAAAAATAAAGATGCTTCAAATCTGAAAGTATTTATAGAGGCTTGCTAGGAAAGATAACTGGTAGAAATTTGGTTCAAATGAATGAAAATATTGAATTCCAAAAAACATCCAATGAATGGCAGCTTTGTTCACTTTAAATTCATACCATTACTCAGATTAACGTAATATGTTTTATTAAATGTCTCTATTTATTAGTAGATAGAAATGATTCATGAAGCAGTATATTAAGCTATCAACCCATATAATCAAGTTTCAATTCCTACTGCAGGAATATTTTTGAATTTCAATACCCAAAATATTTCCTTGATGCCTGGAACTTGTTTTGTAAAAATGACATTTCTTAATTTTTATTTCAATGCTGATTTCTTACCAACTCTTTATGATTATCATGACCAATGTAAACCTTGGTTCACACCCTTTTTCAAGTTACCACAAATTCTAAACTTGTAAAATTAGAAAAACTATGATCCATAATTATATTTTTATAATTGTGGTTAGTTCTCATTAATATAGGTATTATCTATACTACATTCCAGTATTTATTCTGGAGAAAGTAATCTATTAAATAATGAAATATGACAAATATGTATTAAGATTTGGAAATATTCTCTTTAATTACATAGTGTATTAATGTAATTTGTTCAAAGCAGCATATGTTGTCATAATGAAAGTTTTCGGCCAAAATTCTTTCTTATAGCCAAATGGATATTTGAAATAGTCACTGCTGCTGAAAAATAAACAATTAGGTAGGGAAGAAAGATGTAAATGGGATTTTTCCAATGTTTCCTACCCCTCTTAATTTATTCAGGCCACCTTTTCCTTTAAGATCCAAATAGAATATATCTACATCCACAACACTTAGATGAGGAATCCTTTTGGTATCCTCAATATCTTTGGCACTTGAGTAACATGGAGTAGAGGTCACATTTCACATATGTCAGTCATTGTTTCCCTCCTCCTCTTTCTTAGCTGTAACTCTGAGCACCTGCTACTTGCTGTCATTTCTTATTGGCCAATTGCATCCCATGTTGAACATCACCCTTGTATAGGGCTGTGAAGAGATTTAGAATTTACCCTATTTGCAGACTAACAGGTTAGCTTGGCACAGTTTCATGAACTCTAACAGGCAACACGAGACTCCTGGGTCAGAGACAAATGACAAAGCATTATCCCTTACAAAGCATTATCCCTTACCAATGTCGTGGCCAGATAATCAGCATTTTGTCATTTTCCTAAGCTTTGATTCCTATAATGCCACATAACAAATAGAGTGGATTATAGAAAAGAATGCTGAGTTTAGAAAATCCCAAACTCTTCAATACACTTTAAGAAAAGAAGAGAATATTTGCCCCCAGAGAGCAGCACTGTCTTTATTACACCAAACAGCAAACAAACCTGCCCTCTACTATAGAGAGAGACATTATTTCTATCTTCAAGGCTATGAGCTATACAAACATCCTTAGAGAGATAGTTCAGAACAGTAAGTTGTTTAGTGCCTCTGTACTCATGTATCCCAACACATTCTTATTTTCCACAGTATATTCCCAAGGTTGTCATGTCTGGCAGAATATTATTGAAGTTTTGGCGATAAAAGAGTTCCAGAAAACAGTATTTAAATTAATCTTTAACCACTATTCTTAGCATTTTTTTTTTTTTACTCCAAAGAAGCCATTTGTCATTTGTCATATCCCTTAGAATACCCCTCTTATCTCAATATATTTCAGGGACTTATTTTGGTTCTACTGAGCTAATCTCTCCTCCCTTTTGGTCTATTCTCAGAAATTCAAATTTCTCCTCTTAATTATGCAGGTCATTTTTTCTCTTTGTTTTACCTTGTCTTTCAACACAAAGCTTTGGCCACACTTGAGATACCAATGGCAGAAACTGACCATATTCAGAGGTCCATCAAAGCCGTTTTCAAAAAAGAAAAATGAAATAAAGGATGGAAGAAAGAAAGGAAAGAAAGAAAGACAGAAAGACAGAAACAAAGATAATTCAGAAAGCATTCAGATAATCCTAAAAGCCAAAATCACTAATTCAGTGAATGTTGACCTTAGCCTCAGTTCTTTCTTTTTGTCAACAATTATTTTTAGTTGACCTCAGGACAAAGGGTTCTGCTAAGCATAAGCTTTAAGGAAGTATTATGAGATTGCCATCTTGTATTTTTTGGTCCTCTTGGTTGAAGGCAGGAAATTTACAATATAAATAACTGAAATACAAAGGATCTCTGATGTTAAAATAAGGTACTTGAGAGAGAGAGAAATGAGTTATCTCCCAAATGATATAAGCCACATAGTTTATTTTGATTCTTATGTGCTGCCTACCTTGAAATTTATTCTCTATAATTATGTGGCTTCAAGAAATATTTTATTTTGCCCTCTTGCTGTATAAACAAGTTATGTAGAATTCACTTAAAAAATAATCTCTGGTAAAAAGATGAGGAAGAAAACTTGTTTCCCAACATTATTGTAAGGCATTGTTATACATATTGTACAAATAAATAAACATATATAATAACTTCCAAGATATGCATTATATAAGTGACTCAGTGAAATATAAGATTAATAAACCCTAGCTTCTGATTCACTATTCTCATCTGCAGATAAAGTTTATTTCTTAAAAAAGGAAAATAACAACAGAGCATATAGTCATGAAGGAACTCTTGTTATCACAGCAAATAAAGTGAAGTAAGGAAAAATGGCTATGTGTTGCAGACTACAACTCAAATATGCACAGCTACACGTATTTAAATAGCTGAGGATGAAAGTCTTTTATATTCACAAACAGGTTATGTGAACTGAGTTGGTTAACTGATAGGTAAAAAGTCTCTGTATTTATGAAGGAAATAATATATATAGTGGCCTATTTCCAAGACAAAGTGCCTTGAATCGGCTTAGGTCAGCAAACTACACAAGAAACAGGATATACTAGGCCCCTGCTTAGACAGCTGACACCTGCTTGTCAGCCTCCCTCTTTTCACTCCCTTCTTCCTGCCTTAGTTGTCTTCACCCAAACCAAAAAATTTAGTCTAAAATGAAAGTTTACTAGCCTGCAAAATAGCTCACTTTGTCTGTTCTTATCAGCCTGCCCAGCTGCTTAGATCATAAGTCAAATACTTAAAGAGCTCGTAATCCAACTAGGATTGAAATGCATTGTGGGCTGCAACAAAATGCAGCAACAACCCTAAAGAAAACACCTAAAGCCCCTACTCAATAATCAATAGGCGATGTCCAGAAAGATTGTGACCCCATAGTACCCAGCCTATGAGGAATGAGGGAGAGACCTCTGCACTAGGGAATAAATTGCTTGTTGTGACTGTGCTGGGTGTTCCTGCCTATCAGACACCCTATCTTGCAAGACCGTCATTAAAAGTCTCATTTTTGGCCATGTGCGGTGGCTCACCCCTGTAATCCCAGCACTTTGGGAGGCTGAGGAAGGAGGATCACGAGGTCAGGAGATAGAGAGCATCTTGGCCAACATGGTGAAACCTGTCTCTACTACAAATACAAAGATTAACTGGGCATGGTGGCATGCGCCTGTAGTCCCAGCTTCTCGGGAGGCTGAGGCAGGAGAATCGCTTGAACCCAGGAGGTGGAGGTTGCAATGAGCCAAGATTCTACCACTGCACTCCAGCCTGGTGACAAAGTGAGACTCTGTCAAAAAAAATAAAGAAAAAGAAAAAGAAAAAAAAGTCTTATTTTCACTGTTCTCTGGGTCTCTCAGTCCCTTCTTTGGGCTTGGACTGGTGAGTTTGTTTCTCACAACCTGGTGGCCCATACGAGGATCTCTGTGCCTGCGTGGAGTGAGACTCCAGCCAAGAGGGGAGATGCGTTCTACCCGATTTAAGTGGCCCACCCTCTCCGGGTGTCCTAGCTCCCTGCAGAAGCCTTAGCCAAACCTGAAACTTTTATTCAGGAGGCAGCAGAAATGACACACGGAGAAAAGCAGGCACTGTGGCAACCAGGCAACCTAGTGCATGAGCCAAGGTAAGAAAAGTGGATTCTAAGTACTACCTTGGTGGTTGGGCATTTTCAGAGGTCTCAGGGCGTGTAAGAAACCTCCAGTAAGGGGGGTTGAGTACACAGGGAAAAGCTCAGACACAGAGACTAACCGAAAATGGGAAACAGAAATTTTAGGCATAAGGAACAAATGAAAGAGGTAACTAAAAAGACCCCCTCTGACATTCTCCCAGATAGTCTGTTGGGGAGAATGTTGCAGGTTTGAAGGTATAATCCTCAAACCAAGGACAAGGAAAATCAAAAGATGATGAAGTATTGCTGTTTTATCTGACTCAGAAAGCCCATTTATCAGCCTTTGGTCTTTTGGCCTAAGTTTGGCTCAGATGAAGATTGGGTGTGCGAAGCTTTAATTCTCTATGTCAATGATAAAACTGCATTCTCACAAGAGGAGATGGGTTATGCTCTTTGTTGGTTTGTTGGATTAGTGAACTAGCCCCATATTCCCCCTTAAAGTGGAAGAGAAAGCAAAGTAAGGAGCACTTGTCCAGTGAAAAGCCCTGGGATCCCCTAACATGGTACCCCCTCACTGCACCATACATCTCACAAAGTAGAGGACAGGTAGATCAGGGGGCAACAGGAAGGCCGGAGGAAAAGGAATCTGGGGGTCATGAAGGAGCTAAACCCAGTGTTCCCTTAAATACTTATCCAAACTTGAGGAAACAATTAAAACAATGTAAGAAGGACATTGAGAATTTCTGTATTCCTTCTAAACAGCAGGTGTCTAACATGTACTCTCTTAGAGAAGTCCCTATGGGGCAGGGAGAAGTTGGATTTGTGAGTGTGCCTTTAACAAGTACCAAGGTTAGAAATTTTAAAAGTGAAATGAGACCACTCTTGGAAAAACCCCTCAGTTTAGCAGCTAGATCAATTTTTAGGACCCAATTTTTATACTTGGGCTGAGACAATGTCAATCATGAATGTTCTGTTTACCGGGGGAGAGAGGGGAATGATTATAAAAGGGCAGCCGTGACCATTTGAGGGAGATAGCATCTTCTGGGGCAAAGAATCCTGCCAGCTGAGCAGAAATTCCCAAATGCAGATCCCAGTTGGGATAACAATAACCCCAGAGATCAGGTCTAAATGCAAGATCTTAAGGAGCTAATAATTAGAGGAATTAAAGAATCCACTCCTAGGACACAGAATGTCTCGAAAGCATTCGAGATCCAACAAGAAAAAGAGACTCTCTGTGCATTTCTGCAGAGGCCCAGGGATGAAATGAGAAAATATTCAGGATTAGATCTGGAGCACCCAGTCGGGCAAGGCCTTTAGAAGGTTAATTTTGTGACGAAAAGCTGGTCATAATTGCTGCAGACAATTTTCGTTGGTTATAGATGATGATACTTATTATCCATTTCAATCATAGCTTATTCTCTTGCTGTGTTTAACTGCATTACTCCCCATGGTTTTGCTAAGATGATACAAAACTAAGTAATTTAATTAATCTCAATTCATGACTAGTTAGTTCAATCTAAACTAATTTGTTTTTTACATTCCTGACTTATGTTTGGCTGCTAAGAAGTGATAGCTTAAATGCATCTAAGATAAGAGCAGGGATTTTGTGAATAATGAATGTAGAGTTTGCCGGAGTTGAGAGCACATATATTGTTAGAAACAAAATCACCCATCCAAACTGAAAGAATGGACTCAAAGAACAGGGAAAGTGAGACTTTTAATGACAGTCTTGCAAGATCGGGTGTCTGATAGTCAGGCACACCCAGCACAGTCACAACAAGCAGTTTATCCCCTAGTGTGCAGGTTTCTCTTGCATCATGAATTGCTACAAATTATTGTCTTTCAGTTTCAGTGGGGTGAGAAAAGTTAGTTTTCATCTCTTAAAAATAATTTCATATTAATACACCTTGCACAGTTTCTGGTATGTAGAAAGGGAGAAATAAACATTAATATTTTATTACCATTACTTATATAATATTTAAACAATTAGCCATATAAAGCTTAGTATGAGGGCTATGAAAAAAGTATAAAGGACAAATTATTATTATCTATGCAACCTTTGCATAACTTTTCCATGCTATCTTTAATCTTTTTAATGAACACTTTTAGAAATTAATTGATGTAATGTGTTTGCTGCTAAGTAATGAAAGCCTCCTACTGGGTTAGGTTTTTATTTATTTATTTTTTGACTTTTTGGCTGTTATAGGTGTCATTTAGAATTTGGTTAGCATTTACATAAGAAATTTATATGTCACTGCTGGATATATACCAAAAAGAGAGGAAATCAGTATATCAGGGATAACTAAATATTCTTAAGCAAGAATTCCTGAAATGGCTCAATGAGGAATATCCATTTTCTGGGCATGTTGTGACTCACAGGCAGCTTGTTAAGTCCTGCCAGCTGAACAGCCAGTCTTCAAATAACCATCTTCTTTCACAGTGTGTCAGACGTTTATCTTCTTCCTACCTGGCTGACCTTGCCACATGTGTTTCACAATATACCCTTGTTTCTGTTACAGCCAAATATTTATTCACCCACCTTGACTTCCTTTTTGCTTATTTCACTGGTCAATATCCAGCTGCCCATTGCTTTCACCTCACTTTGAGTAGTTGCAAGTAGTGTTTATCTGAATTTTTTTTTTCTGATTCAGATTCAACGCGAATCTATATTTTGTGACTTTTGGACTTTGAAATTTGATTCCAGCCACCAACTTCCATGCAGTCTTTTCATGGAACTCTCTGAAAGGAATTTCTTCAAAACACATTGCTGATTTTATTTCATGACTGTTCAAGCTCTTGATTCTTTCCCTTTTTTCTATTGTTGCTTTTTAGACTTAATGGTTGCATTTATTTTTGTTATTAATATATCCACGGTCAGAAGGCAGGAAAAGTATATCCAATTCCCAGCGAATGGATGTTCACTGACATCAGACTAAGTCTCCTTTTAATGATTATTTATCCTATCTGAGTTTGGAGAAGTGAGAATTTAATAAAAGGAGCATGGAAGAGAGTGAGTCTATACAAGATAATAGCCTCCTACCTGGTGAATAAAGCAATTACCTCAGCTACATGTATGTTTTTCTTATATGCCACATATCCATGGGTTTATCAATACAGAGATGCTTCAGAGTCAATTTGTAGAAATAATCTATTTTGCTAGTCATGTAGATATGATAAACTAGCAGATATTTTAGTGTGGCTGTTGTCTGTATCAAATTTTAGTAGGAGGATATTGAGGAGTTCTGCTTCTGATTAAAAACCTATGTGTGATTTTTAGGCCTGACCAGATGCAGCTACAAAGACTTTATTTGACAGGCCACACCAGGGAAACTGCCCTACCCACACCAGACTCAGTGCCCAGTCAAGGGTACTGCATTCTCTGAAGGGAGTTGCAGTCAAGAATACAGGCTCTCTTTGCTGGTCATAATCTTTCAGATATTTGCATTTTTAGTTTAATGCTTCATCTGAGGCCATTAGCAAAGGTACTCTTCAGGTGTTTCCAGGGGTCTCTTTTTAGGGGAGAAGGGAGAAACCTTAAGGATACTTTCCCAGACTGCTTCAGTACTCAGTACTTTTCCGTTCCTAGCTTCAAACTCACCCCCTTCCCACCTTCCCTCTAGCCCCACTCAAATCCAAAAAACTGACAAATACTTTTGTTTGTAGATCCCTGAAGAGTGAGACAATCCCTATGTTTGCTTTAATCCTCCTGACTCTCACTCTGTGTGACATTCTATGGGGGAAAATGGAGCAGGGGAAGTGAGCGTTTCTTCTGGTTTTAGGCTCTTGCTTACACCATCATAGCAAGGGACTAAAGGCTGAACTCTTTATTTATGGCTTGTTTCTTTAATTGGTGACTTTGACACAAGACAGCCAGTTCTTTCTCTCTCAACCAAGCTAAGCTCCTGACAGATATATGTGTAGAAAATAAACATAACATCTATTTTTCTAAAATTAAAAGTAGTTTTTGTATTTAAAAAAATATGTCTAAAGTAGCCTATATTTTGATTGAACCTTTTTAAGTCACTTATATTTTCTAAATTAAATAATTTATAATTTTAATTTTCAGTAACATAAAAATAATTTTGTATAAAAGAGATTCCCTTTGTTAACTAAGCTAAGCTGGTGATTTCAAAATGAAGTTAATTAAATACAATTCACAGTTGATTTAGGATTCTTAGATTGCTAATGAAAATACGGCATCTCAAATCCAAAAATATGAAATCCAAAATCCTCCAAAATCTGAAACTTTTTGAGTGCTGACATGACTCTACAAGTGAAAACTTTCACATCTAACCTCATGTGACAGGCTGCAGTCAAAATGCAGCCAAAACTTTATGTACTAAATTGTCAAAAATATTTTATAAAAATTACCCTCAGGCTATGTGTATAAGGTAAGTAAAAATATAAATAAATTTTATGTTTAGATTTGAGTCCTGTTCCCAAGATATATCATTCTGTATATGCAAATATTCCAAACTCAAAAATAAATAAATAGATAGATAAAAACAGAAACACTTCTTGTCCTAAGTGTTTTGGATAAGAGACACTCAACCTGTATTGCTATCACAAATGAAGGAAAACAAATAAATGTACAAAAAGTTAGCTTCTCTCCCAAATTTTATTTTATTTTAATAAAGCTTCAAAAATTATAAATAATGTCTAAGCAGATTTGGAATCTCAACAATAAATGCTTAGCCTTAGAGTACTGCATTTTTGTATTATAATTTGATGGCCACTTCTTACATGGTTTCTACAAAAATTAAACAAGTTCCTCACCCATTTTTATCAAATATCTTTTAAGACACAGTTTGGATGATCAAAAAGGAAGTGGTAAATTTAAATGTTTAATATATAGACTCTTTAAGACATTGGTATTTATTTAAAACTTTGTTCTCAATTATTTTAATGTGATGTGGTTAGTCACATTTAAACAAAAAAAGAGAGTTTTTTTCTTACTTGTCAGCCTGAAATATAATAGGAAAATAATATTTATATGTTAGAAATTTACACTTTTGAGCATTATTGCATAGAATTAGAAACTCAGCAAAATATGTTTTTCTTCAATATTAAAAAGAGGGTATATCTTAAGGCAGATTTGATCCACATGTTTTCATTATGCTTAAGTGGATGGCATGTTTAGACAACTTTTGTTGTTGTAGGTGGTGGCATGTCTAACAAATTTAAGCAACTCAAAATGTTGTCTTAGAAACACAAAGTCATATGTAGTGATCTATAAACAAACACAGAATATAAAGTTCCAAGTAAAACTGGAATAAAACATAAATATTTGTATTTAAATATATTAGGCAAATAAAAATATATTTTTATGTATATAAAAGCATTCACGGCCAGCCAGTACTTTCCCCTCAGAGAACCCTTCCTCTGTAGAGGTAGCTGTTTCTCTTTCTCTTCTCTTACACCTATTGAATCTCTGCTCTTAAACTCCTCGTGCGTGTCCGTGTCCTAAATTTTCCTGGCGGGCGACAAGGAACCCCAGGGGTATATACCCCAGACAGACAACGTAGCCACTTCAATAGCAGCACAGAATATTAGATTAGAGGAGGAAGATATGGATCCATAAAAAGAATTTAGTATGAATCCACATGATATCTGTACCAGGGAAAAGAGGGCGAGGAAGAGAAGTAGCAATTAACTGAAAGACAGCTGTTTTGAACCTGATTGGGTGGAAACATATGACCGAAATACATACTGGGTTGGAAGGCCCCCATTTTTTCTTTTAAAATAATGAGCTTGTCTTCTCTTCAGGAAGACAGACAGTAGGGCAGAATCTCCTAACCTTTGGAATAATCTCTGATGGGTAGTCTTTGGCTTGTGTCAGTCAGTTATAAGCCCCAGAAGGGAAATAGCTCATGACGCTTTTAACAATTAGTCATGTGTTTGTAATGACATTTGCACAATTAATTCTAAACAAAAAGGCAAAATAAGTGATCTTTGCCTTTTCACTTGTTCAAAGTCAACATTGCTCAACAGAGAAAATCAATTTTCTTGAATATGACTTTTGCATCTTGTCTTTAATATCACTGTGTTTTTGTAGCCAAGATGAAAGTGGTGTAGAATAGCAATCAGATTTTTGTCAGTTCTGTAGGCATAAATCCAGGGTTTAAATTTAAAACCTGAATTAAGTATACCAGATATGGATGAAGATTTACTATAAAATTCCATTATCCCTGACTCCAGGAGATTGATATATCCTTGGATATTTTGTTAAATGCCATGCCTTTTCTTGCCATTTTTGCACTGCTTAATATTTTTTTTCTTCCCTCTTCTTTGGAACAAGTTTTCAGTATTTAATACTGGAATGCACAACTTTATGATGCATACTATAGCATTCATTTTTCATAATGTGATGAGTGATCAATTTTAAAGCACTTGCCATTCTTCTGTAATGTAATATCTAATGTATAGAAGGTTTAGTACTTGGAACTTATTAGAAGCAATGCTTTTCAGAAAATAGAGATATTTATCATCATATTATTCCTAGTCTAGTTTTTCTCTATCTTTGCTCATGCGTAGGTCTTGACATTTTAATTTAGTCCCACAAGGAAATTATCTTCTGCCATTTCCTCTCTCAAGACTTAGAGTGAGTTCAAAAGAAGCCATGGACACAGAGAAAGCTCTCCTTTGGGGAATTTGACCATAAAATAATTTGAATGAATGCTACGTATTTTTTAAAAATTGTATGCAACACAACAGAATATAAGATTAAGTGTAAATGAAGGGTAACATCTTATAACAAACTCAGCAAGATGACAGGAGAAAGGGAAACATTTGTTCCTTATTTAAATAGTCTCATTATAATTTTCTGTGCTATTCAAGTTTACCAGGGACTGTTAGAACATGACTTTTGGAGTTAGGCTTTCCTGAGTTCCATATCTTGCTGGTTTTGCCCTTTACTTAGACTATCACACTATCACTTTGACAAGTTAGTTCAGCCTTCTTATGTTTATATTTTTAAAAAAGTAAAGGAGGCCAGGCGCGGTGGCTCACACCTGTAATCCCAGCACTTTAGGAGGCCGAGTTGGGGGGATCATGAGGTCAACAGATCAAGACCATCCTGGCCAACGTGGTGGAACCTCATCTCTACTAAAAAAAAAAAAAAATACAAAAATTAGTTGGGCATGGTGGTGCGAGCCTGTAGTCCCAGCTACTCAGGAGGCTGAAGCAGGAAAATGGCTTGAACCCAGGAGGCAGAGGTTGTAGTGAGCTGAGATCTCACCACTGCACTCTAGCCTGGCGACAGAGAGAGACTGCCTCAAAAAAAAAGAAAAGGGAAAGGGAAGGGGAAGGGGAGAGGGGAAAGGAAAGAGGAGGGGAAAGAGGAAGAAGGGGAAGGGCAGGGGGAAGGGGAAGAAGGGGAAGGGTAAGAAGGAAAAAGGGAGGGGGAGGGGAAGAAGGAAAAGGGGAGGCGGAGGGGAAGAAGGAGAAGGGGAGCGGAGGGGAAGGAGGGGGAGGGGAAAGGAAAGAAGCAGAAGGGGACGGGGAAGTGGAAGATAAAGGAAAAAGGAAAGTAAAGGAAAAAGGGACGGGAAAGGAAGGGAAGGGAAGAAGGAAAGGGGTAGATTTATTGGATGTTTTAGACACGAAAATGAACTGGGACTGGTGTTTTCCCATATTCTCTCACCCTTCATCAAAAGCAGGAGAGGTTCAAGGCCTGAGTATTTGCCTCTGGATGGCCCTTGCTGGTATGTTATTAACTTCTCTTGAGATCAAGACAATACAAAACTCAGGTCTTCTCTGCCAAGGATCTTGTCTAGGAAATACTGAGTGTTTGGGGGTAATTTCAAAGATTTTCTAAATAGATACTAAGTGCTGAGCATATTTTACTTACAACTTTTGGGTGAAAGTCTTTTTTATTATTGTGCTAGTAAGTAAATTTCTACTAAATTTGTAACTAATTATTTCATTTATCCAAATAAGCACATTTTAAAACAAACTACTTAATTTTTAAAACTAAAAATATGCCATAAAATTTCAAGTCCTTTTCTCTTCAAGGCAATAAAGCTACAATATTCTTTTAAAAATTGCTACACAGATTGTGAAAAGAGCCTAACATATTGCTTGTCACATAGCACGCTCAATCAATGTTATTCCCACATTCCTCTTAGCAGGTCCTGTTCTTCATCTATAGTGAATTGCTTTTGATTTCAAGGTCTTAGAAAAAAGCTTTTTCCTAAGAAAGTAAATTATGTTATTGTCAAACTACTTTTATAAAAATGATATGTTGGATTCAGTGGATAACTTTACAGGTTTGTTTTCTAAATATGCATGAAAATGCTAGATTTTTATTTTCTGAATCATTGCTGTGTTGATGATTGTTTGCCCACTTTATTACTTCACTGAAAAACAAATGGGATCAAACAAAATGTTGCTACTCTTCTCTTTGGAAGCCTCGAGTCATTCTGGATCATATAGTATATTCTATATTCTGATTGATGTTTTAACAGTGTAGTGATGCTATATTAATACTATATTTTTAAATTGTAATGTTTGTTATAATATTTTTGTTTACTTTGAAACTACAGAGTCTACACTTTTTATCAATATAACATTTTGTGAGTTATAACAAAAATATGTAAATGTTGTTCACTAAGGAAAACATAATCAAGCTTTGGAAGGATTAAAGTTAGTGTTATTCAGAAGTCTTACTGAAGACTGTAGACTGAAGCCTGTAGCCCTAGGGCAGTTCTGCCAGACTGCTCCTGCTTAGTGTTTCAGCCACTGCTTATATACGAGTGGTGGGGATTCAGTATGTGCAAAATCACATCAGACTTGCTCAGGAGTTACATTAAAGCAGAATCACATCAAGCTTTGGGTGTAAGGGTACATTTGGTTATAGATTACAGAAGAATAATCACTACCCCTGTCAGAAGTTATCTTATGTGCAGGGAAAGGCAAGGACTAGGGTCCTTTATCTTTTAAGAAAAATATAGTAGCTCAGACAAGAGACACTGGGGGCTCTGCATGCTATCCTGTTTTATTTCCAAAGCCTCCCTTGAGAGAGCTGCAGATGGTAACAAAGTCAGGGGTTTGTGAAATTTTGCTAGCAAGCAGCAATGAGCAAACATGGTTTGTAACGTTTGCTACTTTGTCTCACAATATATTCATGAACTTCACTTGTGATTAATAATAAAACAGCATTTTAATGTAAAATTTACATGCATTAAAGTAAAAGAGAGCTGGTTGTAGATAACCTAGTTTTACTGGCACTAATGTCAACATTTGCAGTAATACTATCGTATTAGTCTGCTTCCATGCTGCTGATAAAGACATACCCAAGATTGGGCAATTTACAAAATAAAGAGGTTTAATGGACTCACAGTTCAATGTGGCTGGGAAGGCCTCACAATTATGGCAGAAGGTGAAAGGCATGTCTCACATGGTGGCAGAGAAGAGAAGAGAGCTTGTGCAGGGAAACTCCCCCTTATAAAATCATCAGATCTCATGAGACTTATCCACTATCATGAGAACAACATGGGAAAGCCCTGCCCCCATGATTCAATTACCTCCCACCAGATCCTTCCCACAACAAGTGGGAATTCAATATGAGATTTGGGTTTGGACACAGTCAAACCGTATCAACTATGAATTAAGTTTTTAAGTTTTAAGTAGTGATGTGCTGCGAATGTCTAAGAACTGACCTTAGGGAGGGAATCTGGTTTGAAGAATTTGCAGGCCTCCATAGTG
The DNA here is from genome assembly GCF_028885655.2 of Pongo abelii. Classification (NCBI taxonomy): domain Eukaryota; kingdom Metazoa; phylum Chordata; class Mammalia; order Primates; family Hominidae; genus Pongo; species Pongo abelii. The sequence goes on from NC_071991.2 coordinate 116,123,068, forward strand.
TAAGTAACTACCTCATCACCATATTCAAACTATCGATAGTTTAAAAATCTGCTTGAAAAAAATCTTGAAAATTAAAAAATAAAATGGCTCTTGTGAACCAATGTCTTCAGCCAGTCTTAGCACTATGTTGGGATTAAGTAAATATCAACTGTGACATACAGGCATGACTTTTTTTTTTTTTTCATTGTGCCTTGCTTTTGTGCACTTCACAATATTACATTTTTTACGAACTGAAGGTTTGTGGAACCTTACATCTAGCAAGCTTATCAGCTCCATTTTTTTCAACAACATGTGCTTACTTCGTGTCTCTCTGTTACATGGTAATTCTCACAATATTTAAACTTGTTAATTATTATCATATCTGTTATGATGATCTGTGATTAGTCATCTTCCTTTTTCTGCATCAAAAATTTTAATAAAGAAAAATATGCTTCTGAGGGAAAACAGCTAAGCTCATTGGTCTGTAGTCCTTTGAATAAAGCAATATGATACTTGGGGTAGTATCCCGACTGTGGAGCCTACCCTGTCTTCAATACGGTTCAGAGGCCTTCTACTTGGAGACAAAAATAAGTCTTGCTCTTGTTTTAGGAGGGATATATCCACTGAGATGAGAGGTCAAGATAGGTTTTTAATGAAATTTATTTTTTGCTTTTATTATTTTTTAATTGACATATACTACATTCATTCTGCATAAATACATTCTGCATATGTATGGGGTAAAGTGTGATATTTTGATACGTGTATACAATTTGTATAATCAGGGTAATTAGCATATCTATCACCTCTGACATTTATCATTTTTGTGTGAAGAACATTCAGAATCCATTCTTCTAGCTATTACTCTGAGCTTCATTTTTTTCTTGTTGGAATATGTACAACAGCATGCCTGGAAAGACATTGTTTCATTGCAAATGTTTTGCCACAGCCAACGTGTTCACATGCAAAATGGCACCTTTTTTCTCATGGAAAGGATGTGGATGTGTAGAATAAACACAGTTGTGTAGGTTCTTCCAGAGATTTCTCTTGTATGTCAAAAATATCCCTTTCTGGGGGCATGAGTGTTCGTATGTTGCTTAAGATAATGTTTAAATGTTTTATGGCCTGCTTCATATGTTGTTTCCTTTTTATAGGTTTCTCTCACATGTTTCAAAACTTCTGTTCATGCTTTCACCACAAAAGAACACGCTTTTTGACATACAGAGCCCTCATGGGCCTTGCTTCTTGCTAGATGGATGGGGAAAAATGCTTCCCACATCTTTCCTGGGTATAGTTGAATAGTGGTTCATTGGTATGCTGGCAGTGATGGTTTTTCAGCTGCTGATGTTTGTAAAGGTCTTCTTTCAACCTTCAAAATTGCATATGTATATATTTTTTTTGCTGGTTTTCATGTTTGCCTGTAAAATGTCTCTTCAAGTTTGATTTTGTGCTGAATTTTTAGATCACAGCTACTAGCTGCACAAACATATGGCTTGTCTGCGTTATGATCAGGACATGACAACTCAGATGTTAGTCTCTTGAGGTGGGTCTTGCCACACCCTTCACAGTCATAAACAAATGGTTTCTTCCCCATGTGATTACAGGTGCACATTAAGCTTCCAGGCCTTGTTGTAAGTGGTACCACAGTGGGGAAGTAGCAGATGACCCTCCTAAGAAGTGTGTGAAGGGGGAACAAGGGAAGGGAGAAGCAGTGGTGGGCCTAGACTCTCACAAGCCGCCTTGAATACATCAGTGATGTATCCTGGAGACCAGATATCAAAGTCAATGGCTTCAGGGTGCTCAGGCCTGTGTGTCTTGGCCCGGGAGTTTCCAAACTAAGCCACATACTATAAATTGGCCACTGGTCAGTGATTTTTGATGTTACTGTTGTAATTGTTTTGAAGTGCCACAAAAAGCTCCCATATAGGATGATGAATTTAATTCATTCATTTTGTGTGTGTCCTGACTGTACCATTTACCAGTCATTCCCCACTTCTCTCTTCCTTACCTCAGGACTCCTTATCCCTTGCAACATAACAATATTTTAATTAGATTAATTAATAACCTTACAATGGTCTCTAAGTGTTCAAGTGAAAAAAGAGTTACACATATTTCACTGTAAATCAAAAGCTACTAGTGATTCAGTTTATTGAGGAAAGCACATTGAAAGAAGAGATAGACTGAAAGCTAGGCCTCTTGCACCAAACACCAAGTAGTGAATGCAAAGAGAAAGTTTGTGAAGAAAAGAAAAGTTCCTATTCCAGTGAACACACAAGTAATAAGGAAGTTGAAATAGATTTATTGCTGATATAAAGAAAATTTTAGCGGATTGGATAAAAGATAAAACCAGCCACAAGATTTCCTTAAGCCAAAGCTTAATCCAGAGCAAGGCCCTAATGCTCTTAAATTCTATGAAGGCTGAGAAAGGGAAGGAAACTACAGAAGGAAAACGTGAAGCTAACAGAGGTGGCTTTATGAAGTTTAAGGATAAAAGCCACCCCCATAACATAAAAGTGAAAGGTGAAGCAGCAAGTGCCAATTAATATAGAAGCTGCAGCAAGTTATTCCGAAGATCTAGGTGAGATCATCGATGGAAGTGGCTACACTAAACAGCTTTTCAGTGTAGACAAAACAGCCTCCTATTGGAAGAAGATGCGATCTGGGATTTTCATAACTGGAGAGAAGCTAATGCCTGGCTTCAAAGTTTTAAAGGACAGGTGGACTCTCTTGTAAGGGACTAATGTAACTGTGAACTTCAAAGCCAATGCTCATTTACAATTCTGAAAATCCTAGAGCCTTTAAGAATTATGCTAAGTCTACCTTGCCTATGCGCTATAAATGGAACAGCAAAGCCTGGATGACCTTACATCTGTTTAAAGCATGGTTTACTGACTACTTCAAGTTCATTGTTAAGACTTACTGATCAGAAAAAAAGGTCCATTTCAAAATATTACTGCACACTGGCAATGCACCTAGAAACTCAAGAGCTCTGATAGAGTTGTACAAGGAAATTAATATTGCTGTCACGCCTGCCAACACATCCTGCATCTGGTGGATCAAGGAGTAATTTTGACTTTTAAGTCTTACTCATCAAGAAATATATTTTGTCAGGCTGCCATAGACAGTAATTCCTCTTATGGGTCTGTGTAAAGTAAAGTGGAAACCTCCTGAAAATGATTTACCATTCTAGATTTCCATTAACAATATTTGTGATTCATGGGAGGAGGTCAAAATGTGAACTTTGAATGAGGAGGCTGAGCAAAATGGCCAAATAGAGGCTTTCACTGATCATCCTCCCTGCAGGAACATCATACTTGACAACTGTCTACACAAAAACACTTTCATAAGAATCTAACATCATGTAAGCAATCACATACCCGGTTTTGACTTCGTATTGCTGAAAAAAGCATGGAAGAATGTAGAAAAGACACTTTTGAATTGCTGAAAACACCCCTTACCCATCCCCCAGCTGCGGCTGCATGGCATTGAGAGAGAATTTGTGCACTTTGGGCGAGGGAGAGCACAGTGATTGGGGGACTTTGTATTGAAACTGAATGCTGCCAGCCCTGGGAAGAACTCAGCTGGTGCCTACGAAGGGTGCATTTAGACCAGCCCTAGCCAGCGGGGAAGTGCCCTTACCAGCAGTTGAAAGCTAAATTTCTTTAAGCCTCACCACCTCAGGCTAAAGTAATCTGGGGTTCTAAATAAACCTAAAAGACTGTCTAGGCAACAGAGACTGCTTATGTCACTCCTCCCTGAGCTCCAGGAAGCTTGGCAGAGAGAGATACTCCATTTGTTTGGGAGAAATAAGGAAGAGAGCAAGAGTTTCTGAATAGTAACCCAGAAAAATTTTCCAGATCATATCCAAGACCACCAAAAAGTCTGAAAGAACTACAGTGTTACTGGGCTTGGGGTGGCCCCTAATATAGATATGGCTGCAGTGACCAAAACCTTAGATCACAACACCCAATTCCTTTTAAATACCTGGAAAGCCTTCCCAAGCAAGATGATTAAAAATAAAAGCAGAGTGCCAAGAGTACAAGGAATTCCTAAGTCTTCAATGCCCAGACACCATTGTATATCCACAAGCATGACCATCCAGGAAAATATTGCCTGAGGAAATGAACTAAATAAGGCACCAGGGGACAATCCTGGAGAGAAAGAGATATATATGACCTTTCAGATGGGAAAATAAAAATATCTTTGTTGCGGAAACTCAAAGAAATTCAAGATAACACAGAGAAGAAATTTAGATTCCTATCAGATAAATTTAACAAAAAATTGAAGTAATTAAAATGAATCAAGCAGAAATTCTCAAGTTCAGAAATGCAATGGCCCTACTAAAGAATGCATCAGAGTTTCTTAATAGCAGAATTGAACAAACAGAAGAATGAATTAGTGAGCTTGAAGACTGGCTATGAAAATACACAGTCAGAGGAGACAAAATAACAAAATAATAGAAAACAGTGAAGCATGCCCACAATATCTAAGGAAATAGGTCCAAAAGGGCAGATCTAATGATTATTGGCCTTAAAGAGAAGATAAAAAGAGAGACAGTGGTAGAAAGTTTATTCAAAGGGATAATAACAGCTTCCCAAAACTAGAGAAAGATATCAATATTCAAGTACAATATATAAGACTATCTCAAGGTATTCAATAATTAAACTCCCAAAGGTCAAGGATAAACAAAGATTTCTAATAGCAGCAAGAGAAAAAAGAAACAAATAATAAACAATGGATGTCCATTATGTCTGGCAGGAGATTTCTCAGTGAAAACCTTACAGGCCAGGAGAGAGTGGAATGATATATATTTATTTATTTTTATTTATTTATTTTTCTTTTTTCTTTTATTTATTTATTTATTTATTTATTATTATTATACTTTAGGTTTTAGGGTACATGTGCGCAATGTGCAGGTTAGTTACATATGTATACATGTGCCATGCTGGTGCGCTGCACCCACTAACTCCTCATCTAGCATTAGGTATATCTCCCAGTGCTATCCCTCCCCCCTCCCCCCACCCCACAACAGTCCCCAAAGTGTGATGTTCCCCTTCCTGTGTCCATGTGTTCTCATTGTTCAATTCCCACCTATGAGTGAGAATATGCGGTGTTTGGTTTTTTTGTTCTTGCGATAGTTTACTGAGAATGATGATTTCCAATTTCATCCATGTTGTAGGGACATGGAATGATATATATTTAAAGCACTGAAGGAGAAAAAACTTTTACCCCAGAACAATATATTCAGTGAAAATATCTTTCAAACATGGAGGAGAAGCAAGACTTTCTAGACAAACAAAGCTGAGGGCTTTTGTCAACACCAAACATGTCCTACAAGAAATGCTGAAGGGAGTTCTGAGAAATTCATGAAAATTAATTCAGAAAGAAAAAAGAACATTAATGAGCAATCAGAAATCACCTGAAGGCACCAAACTCAATGATAATAGTAAGTACACAAAAAACAGGCTAAGTCAGGCACAGTGGCTCATGCCTGTAATTCCAGCAGTTTAGAAGGCTGAGGTGGGTGGATCACTTGAGATCAGGAGTTTGAGACCATCCTGGCCAACATGGTGAAAACCCATCTCTACTAAAAACACAAAAATTAGCCTGATGCAGTGGTGAATACCTACAACCCCAGATACCTGGGAGGCTGAGGCAGGATAAATGCTTGAACCTGGGAGGCAGAGGTTGCACTACTGCACTCCAGCCTTGGCAACAGAGTGAGACTCTGTCTCAAAAACTAATAAATAAATAAACAAACTGAACTGCCCCCACCCCAGAACCCACACTATTATAACACTGTAATTGTGGTATGTAAACTACTCATATCTTCAGCAAAAAAATGAAAAAAATAACTGATCCAAAATAATAACTGCAACAACTTTTTAAGACATAGACAGAACACTAAGATAGAAATAGAAGACATAAAAATTTAAAAAGCAAGGAGATGAAGTTAAAGCATAAAATTTTTATTAGTTTTCTTTTTGCTTGTTTATTAGTATGTTTGTTTATGAAATCAGTATTGTTCCCATCAGGTTAAAATAATGGGTTATAAGATATTATTTACAAGCCTCATAGTAACCTCAAATTTAAAAACTGCAATGGATACCCAGAAAATAAAAGCAAGAAATTAAAATATACCAAGAGAAAAGATTTACCTTCACTAAAAGAAATAGAAGAAGGAAAGAATGAAGGAAGGAAGAGGAGACCACAAAACAGACAGAAAACATAATCAAAATGGTAGAAGTAAGTTCTTATTTATCAATAGTAACAGTGAATCTATAATAAATAGACCAAACTGTTCATTCAAAAGATATAGAGTGTGGCTAAATGGATAAAAATAAGATCCAAAAACCTGTTGCCTACAAGAAATATACTTCACTTATAAAACACACATAGACTAAAAATAAAGAGACGGAAAAAGATATTCCATGTAAATGAAAGCAAAAAAAGAGCAGGAGTTGCTATGCTTACATCAGACAAAATATATTTCAAGAGAAAAACTATAAAAAGAGACAAAGAGTCATTATGTAATGATAAAGGGGTCAATTCAGCAAGAGGATATAATAATTGTAAATGTATACACATACTCAACACTGAAACACCTAGCTATGCAAAGTAAATATTCTTAGGGCTAAAGAGATATACTCATATACAATAATCACCAGAGACTTCAAAACCCCACTTTCAGCATTGTACAGATCATCCAGACAGAAAATAATCAAGAAAACACTGGATTTAATCTACACTAGAGACGAAATGGAACGTATATATATATATATATATATATAGAACATTTCATTCCGTGGCTGAAGAATACACATTCTTCTCTACAGCACATGGGTCATTGAAGGATAGACTATATGTTAGGCCACAATATATGTCTTAAAACACTTTAAAAAGTTGAAATCATTTCAAGTACCTTCTCTGACTATAATGAAATAGAACCAAAAATCAACAAGAAGAATACTCTTTGAAAGTATCCAAATACATGAAAATTGAACAATATGCTTCTGGATGACTAGTGGGTCAACAAAGAGATTAAGAAAGAAATTGAAAACTTTCTTGAAATAAATGATAATGGAAACCAAACATAACAAAACCTATGGGATACAGCAAAAGCAGTAACAAGAGGAAAGTGTAAAGCCATAGGTGCCTATATCAAAAAAGAATAACAACTTCAAAAAACAACCTAATGATGCATCTTAAAGAATTAGAAAACCAAGAGCAAACCAAACCCAACATTAGTAGAAACACATCAGAGTAGAAATAAATAATATTGAAACAAAGAAAATAGTACAAAAGATAAATGAAATGAAAAGGTTTTTTGAAAAGATATCAAAAATTGAAAAACTCTTAGCCAGACCAAAAAAAAAAAAAAAAAGAGAGAGAGAGAAGACCCAAATAAAATCAGATGAAAAAGGAAACATTGCAACTGATACAACAGAAATTCAAAGGATCATCAGTGGCTACTATCAGCAACTATATGCCAATACAGTGGAAAATCTAGAAGAGATGGATAAATGCCTAGACACATACAACCTACTAAGATTGAACCATGAAGATATCCAAAATATGAATAGATTAATAACGATGAGATTGGAGCTACAATAAAAAATTTCCCTAGCAATGAAAATCCTGGGAGCTGATGGCCTCACTGCTGAATTTTACCAAACATTCGAAGAAGAACTAATGCCAATCCTACTCAAACTATCCCCACCCCCCCCCAAAAAAAAAGAGAGATAGAGAGAACACTCCCAAACTCATTCTATAAGGCCAGTATTATTACTCTGATACCAAAAGCAGACAAAGACACATCATCTTCATCAAAAACACCACCACCCACCTAAACTCACAGGCCATTGTCTCTGATGAACACTGATGCAAAAGTGCAAAATCCTCAACAAAATACTAGCAAATTGAATTCAACAATACATTAAAAATTAACTCATCATGAGAAAGTTATATTTATCCTTGAGATACAAAGATGGTTAACATACACAAATCCATCAGTGTGATACATTATATCAACAGAATGAAAGATAAAAATCATATGATAATTTCAATTGATACTAAAACAGAATTTGATAAAATTGAACACCGCTTAATGATAAAAATCCTCAGGAGCATATCTCAGCTGGGCGTGGTGGCTCACGCCTGTAATCCCAGCACTTTGGGAGGCTGAGGTGGGCAGATCACAAGGTCAAGAGATTGAGACCATCCTGGCCAACATGGTGAAACCCCGTCTCTACTAAAAACACAAAAAACCCACAAAAATTAGCCGGGCATGGTGGCACATGCCTGTAGTCCCAGCTACTCAGGAGGCTGAAGCAGGAGAATCACTTGAACATGGGAGGCGGAGGTTACAGTGAGCCCAGATCAAGCCACTGCACTCCAGCCTGGTGACAGAGAAAGACTTCGTCTCAAAAAAAAAAAAAAAAAAAAAAAGAAGGAACATATCTCAACATAATAAAACCCATATACAACAGACCCATAGCTAGTATTAGGCTGAGTGGAGAAACACTGAAAGTCTTTACTGTGAGATCTGGAACACAACAAGGATGTCCACTTTCACCACTATCATTCAACATAGTATGGAAGTCCTAGTTGGAGTACTCAGATAACGAATAAAGGGCATCAAAATAGGAAGGGAAGTCAAATTATCCTTCTTTACAGATTATATGATCTTATATTTTGAAATCCCTAAAAACTCCACCAAAAACTCTTAGAATTGATAAACAAGTTTAGTAAAGGTGCAGAATAAAAAATCAACATACAAAATCAGTAATATTTTTGTATGCCGAAAGCGAACAATCTGAAAAGAAATCAAGAAAGTAATGCCATTTACAATAGCACAAATAAAATTAAATACCTAGGTATAAACTTACCAAAGAAGTGAAAGATCTCTACAATGAAAACTATAAAACATTCATGAAAGAAATTGAAGAAAACATAAAAAAGGGAAAAATAATGTTTATGAATTGGAAGAATCAATATTGTTAAAATGCCTGTACTACCCAAAACAATCTACAGATTGAATCAAATGCCTGTCAAAATTCCAAAGATATCCTTCACAGAAATAGAAAAAAAAAATCTTAAATTTTATATGGAGCCACAAAAGACCCAGAATAGCTTAAGCTATCCCCAGTCAAAGAAAAATCCTGGTGGAATCACACTACCTGACTTCAAATTATATTAATATTATGGATTATACTAACTGAAGCAAGATGGTATTGGCATAAAAGCAGACACAGACCAATGGAAGAGAACAGCGAACCCAGAAACAAATCCATACATCTATATTACACTAATATTTGACAAAGCAACCAAAAACGTAAATTGTGGAAAGGACAGTCTCTTCAATAAATGGTGCTGGGGAAACCAGATGTCCATATGCAGCAGAATAAAACTAGATCCCATATCTCTTACCATATACAAAAATAAAATCAAAATGGATTAAAGTCTTAAAGCTAAGACCCCAAACCATGAAACTATCTCCCCCCCGCCCCCGCCACACACACACACACACACACAAATTGGAGAATCTCTCCAGGAAATTGGATGAGGGAAAGATTTCTTGAGTAATACCCCACAAGCACAAGCAATCAAAGCAAAAATGGACAAATGGAGTCACATCCAGTTAAAAAGCTTCTGTGCAGCAGAGGATAAAATCAAAGAAGTAAAGCAACAACCCACAGAATAAGAGAAATCATTTGCAAACTACCTATCTGAAAAAGGATTAATATTTAGAATATATAAGGAGCTCGAACAACTCTATAGGAAAAAATCTAATAATCCAATTAAAAATGGGCCAAAAGTCTGAATAGACATTTCTCAAAAGAAGACATACAAATGGCAAATAGGTATATGAAAAGGTGCTCAGCATCACTGATTATAAGATAAATGCACATCAAATCTACGATGAAATATCACCTCACCCAGATAAAGTAGCTATTATCCAAAAGACAGGCAATAACAAATGTTGGTGAGGATGTGGGGAAAAGGGGACCCCTGTACACTGTTGGTGGGAATGTAAATTAGTACAGCCACTATGGAGAACAGTTTGGAGGTCTCTCAAGAACGAAAAATAGACCAACCATATGATCCAGCAATTCCAATGCTAAGTGTGTACCTAAAATAAAGGAAATTAGTACATCAAAGAGATACTGCACTTTCATGTTTATTCCAGCACTATTCACAATAGCCAAGATTTGGAAGCAACCCAAGTGTCCATCAATAGATAAATAAATAAATAAAGTGTGGTACTTATACACAATGGATTATTATTCAGCCATAAAAAGAATTAGATCCTGTCATTTGCAACAACACGGATGGAACTGGAGGTCATTATTTTAAATGAAAAAAGCCAGGCACAGAAAGACAAACTTTACATATTCTCACTTATTTGTGTGCACTAAAAATTAAAACAATTGAACTTATGGAGATAGAGAGTGATGGTAACAAGAGGCCGGGAAGGATAGTGGGGATAGTGGCAGGGAAATGGGGATGGTAAGTGGATACACAAATATAGTTAGATTGAATAAGACCTAGTATTTGATAGCACAACATGGTGACTATAGTTAATAATAATTTAACTTTACATTTAAAAACAACTAACATAATATAATTGGATAGTTTGCAACACAAAGGATAAATGCTTGAGGTGACGGATACCCCATTTACCCTGACACAATTTTTAGACATTATATGCATGTATCACAATATACTATATACCTCAAAAAGATATACACCTACTATGTACCCACAACAATAAAAAATTAAAAAAACTTTAAAGTAAGGTAAAATAAATTAAAATATTATATTGACATTAACAGGAGTCTGAAAGAAGTTGATTTCAACTCTCATGAATGATTTTGAGGTGTTCAGTACTTTGGTGAAGGATGCAACTGCAGATGTATTGGAAATATCAAGAGAACTAAAATCAGAAGTGGAGCCTAAAGAGGAGACTTAATTGTTGCAATCTCAGGATAAATCTCGTGATAAAATTTCAATGAATGAGGAAATTTTAGCATTTTTTCAAAATATATATATTAATTTTTTAGCTATATCCCATTGTATTATTTTTAATGGTTGCCTTGGATGTTACTGTATTTATCTTTAACTTATTGCAATCTAGTTCAAGTTAATATTGTGCTAATCCAGGTACAGTATAGGAACCTCACAAAAACATATTTTCATTTACTCACTATACCTAGAGCTACTATTGACATATGTATTGTGTCATTACACATTACAATACAAATTATTATATATTATTACTTATTATATATTATTACATAAATTATTATAAGGCTTACCTTAAATGAACATATATTTTCTTAAAAATATTTAGAGAAGTAAAAAGTATATATGTATACTTTTAATTTACTCACATATTTACCATTTCTGATGCTCTTCATTTCTTCCAGCATATTCAAGGTAGTATCTGATGACATTTTGCTTCAGACTAAAGAATTTTCTTTCACATTTATACTTCTTTTTGTTTCTTTGACCTGTAAGTTAGTATTGTTTATCTAATTATGAAAGTGTTTGATAGTTACTTCAAATATTTTTTGTTACTCATTTTCATTCTCTTTGTTCTTTCTATGACTAAATTTACATTTACGTTAAACTTCTTGATAGTTTTCTACATATAACTAACTGTTAATTTTTTAAAAATCTTCTTTTTCTGCGTATTTCAGATTGAGTAACCTATATTAATATTTTCAATTATTAATTTTTTCTTCTGCCATTTCTAGTATGCTGTTTATGGCACCTACTGAATTTTTAATTTCAGTATTAGTTTTTAGTTCTAGAATTTCCATTTTGTATAGTTTTAAATTATCTATTAATATATGTTATCTATTCACAGTAGGATTATTTTGTTTTTTAGTTGTTTGAAAACAACTTTTAATATTCTTGAAAATTATTTACAGTAGTTGTTTTAAAGTCATAGTACATTAAATTCAACTGCTTATCATCAATTTCTCTTAACTGATACATTTTTCTGAGTATGGGTCCTACTTTCATATCTTTCATCCATAGTAATTTTTGTTTGAAAACATGACATTTTAGATAATACATTGTGTCAACCCTGGATTTTGTTATATGATTTTGATGACTTTTTGTTGTTGTTGTTGTTTGATCTATAGTCAGTTAACTTGCTTGCACTTGAATCTCTTCTCTCCCAGAATACAGCAGCTACTTTTGCTTAATACAGATAGATTCCAGCTGCTGCTGTTTTATCCTGGCCCTATGGATCGTTGCTGTGACTGTTTGGTTTGATAATTACCCAATAATTTGGGCAGGTTTTATGATTAGATTTTGGAAGGAGGATTACCTGTCTATTCCTTGCTTTGGATACTTATTTAAATTACCAGTTGTTCTGCAAGCCTTGAACGTTTCAGTCTTTTGACACCTGAAGCCAATAATGTTTAATGTTCTGCTGCTTGATATGAGAATGGGTAGGGGAGTGCATACAGTTTAAAAACATATACAGGAAACTCAGAAACCTCATCTTTTGTCAATCTCTTTTAGGATTAGTTTCCACTCCGGACATGCCTTCTTTTTCATGGAACCCCTGGTGCCACCTCTACACATATATATTTTAGTTATTAATGTGGGAATTTGGGCAGTAGTTTTACTTACGTTTTGTGTCTCATTCCTGTTGCTTTTTTGCTTTAAATATTTCTCACTTAAGTTTTCAATTAATTTTCCAGCCCCAAATTCTCTCCTCTGTCGCCTCAAATTGAAAATTCTGTAGTTTTGCAACTGTTGTAATCATGCATGTGGGTTGGAAAATCAACCCAAGCAAGAAAACCACAAATTCACAACTCTTTACTTTGCAGATGGGTGTTTCAAAAATAAAATCTAATTTGTTTTATGTCTTGATTTGGCCACTTTTAAATACCTGTAGGTAGTTGATTTTCTAAAATATATTTTGTAGGTATTTTGTAATTATTACCTATAACACGTTTCATGTAGCTACTTCATTTGCCTTAATTACCTGCTTCTATTCACTCTCAAAATAAACTTTACTCATGGCTCAATATAACACACTGTTGCTTCATGAGCCTTCCATATGTATAATTTAAGCCTGTACTCCTTATACCAACTTTTCATATTTCTCTCTTGAAACTATCAAAAGAGAAAATCTTTATGTGTTATCTAATTACCTAAACATATTTGGTCAGAGTGTCAGTGCTGGCCGGGCTACATGTTGTCTTTCCTTAGGTCAGTTGCTATTCCCTGGCCTAATTAATAATGGCAAGACTGGCAAAGTCTAACAAGGTTCAGAACATGTACCCCCAGCCTGGCTCAGAGAGGTAATAAATCTAGGCTTTCTCTGTAACCTTGATCAACTTATTAATTACATAATTTTTTTGTAAAGGATGTGAAAATGAAAAGCATTACAATTACTATTACCAGTTTAGAAGAAACCCCATAATGCTGAAAAAAAATTACATTTTGTTTTAATTTTATTTAGGTGATGAAAAATTAAAGTTTTTGCAAGTGAAGCTTAATTATTTTTTTAAGAACCTGTAAAACTCAGTGAAGAAATGTACCATTGCATATTGAAATTTAGAACTTAAAATGTCCTTAATGTTTAATGTGTTCAACTACTACATAGATGAATTTCAAGGTATAATTTAACATTTCATAGCCAGATAATGACATAACAAGACTAGCATGTACATCTTTAAACTCCAAGTCTATTACTCCATTCATTCTACACTTCTGCCAACGTATGTAGGCTTATATAAAAAGAAAAAAATCCCAAAATATTCGCACTATAACACTAATCTGAGGAATATTTATGCCAACTTTATATGGTAAAGTCCTTTAAATTATGTATATATACTTTGGTGCATCTAACTGTGGTACAATATATGAAGATGTTTAGTAAATTCTACAATCTTCACAAGATTGCTACATTATATAATTAAAATTAATAATTAAAAGTATAAATTCTTGATTAGATTAGAAATGATTTTAAAATTTTTCATTCAAGATGGCAGACTAGATACATGTATATAAATTATTTTCTTTCATGATAAATCATAAACATGATGAAATATATATATTTTTAAAGACACAAACTCTTAGCAAATAAAATAACTAGAATTTAATAATCAACAGACAAAAGATTTAAACACATTTCTGGAAATGAGAGCGGATTGAAAAAGAGATAACAGCTGAAAAAGCCACAACCTATGGAGTGTTTCTGGTCCAGGTGAATTAGAAGGGAGCTGCTCTGCCATAGAGAGTAAGAATTTCAGAGAGGCTCTGAATTCTGGAAAGTTGGCACTGTATAGGAAGGAAGAGAAAGAGATGCTGCAGACAAGGAAATATACAAAGTCCATATGAAAAAAAAGTCTTGCTACTTTTCCTTATCCTGCATGCCAAATTGCCACATAGCGTTGGTTGGGGGAGGCTTTCTCTAAAGAAGTAGAATGTATTATTCAAGAGAACATGATCCTGTATTTGGATCTTTTTTTTTTTTTATTGATTCAATGTGCTGTAAGTAGTAGTGTCATCAATTTGGAGACATTTACTCTTCAGAATTCCCAAACTATCTTCTATTATTACCTAGATAATTTCCTTCTGATAATTTATATTACTAACTTGATAATTTTGTTTTATCTGTTCTGTCTTTCTAGTACTCCTGTTGGTTGAATATTATTTTCACTGTGTTTTGATCTGTAGTCTAATATTTCTGCAAATATTTGCATTCTCACTAATATTCATGTTTTCTTAAAATATACATTTATCAGGTAATAATAGAAGTTAGTTTAGCAACCCTGAAGAGTGTTTCCAAATTGATGACACTACTACTTACAGAACAATGAATCAATTAAAAAAATAGAGATCCAAATAAAGGGCCATAGTTTGTGAAATCTCAGAATGCCAAACATAAATGTAAGATCCCAATGACTTTCAAAAATCAGAAATAGGCCACCTACAGAGGACTAAGTTACAGGAGGATTAGATCTTCCACCAGCAACAATAGGTGCTGAAAGCAACCTAACCGAGTTTCGAGAGTGTAGAGGGAAATAATGATGTTTAATTTAGAATTCTGAACCTAGACAAAATACAAACAAGTGTGAAGGAAGAACACATCAATTTTCAGACATGTAATTACTGATGCCACATAAAACTGAAAGCTGCTTGTACTTCAGTGAAGAAAAATTATAGTTCAAAAAAGAGGACTACAAGGGATCAAGAAAACATTGAGAGGATTTAGAAGTCCCAGGACAGCTTGGATTCACTAGGAGAATAGAGATATGAGACATAAAAAGAATTCAATAGAACATATAATATGATGAACAACTTCATAAATCCAAAATATAATAAAACTACTTGGTAGAGAACAAAATGGAGAGTCAATTTAAACTTTATATTATGAACATTTCCTTTCTGTAGTACATGGCTAACTTAGAACTTAAGAGTAGGAAATGTAATTCCAACATACAACTTCCCTTTGCAGAGAATAATATTTTAAAAATGTAACCATGATAATTTAAATATTATATTGGTTTCAAAATTTCAAATCAACACATCCAATGATTTAAGAAGAGTTAAAAAATATGTAATAAACCTGTATCTTCTCATGTCTTCATACTGTATTTAATAGCAAAGGAAATGGGGGCTTGAATATATTATTGGAAATTTTAGAGCTGTAAAGTCAGATTAGTGGTAAAGCAATATTTTCGGAGGGAGTATGTGAATGGTATGAGATATAATCTTACCTATTATATCGGAAAGTCACTAAGCAATATCTAAAGTTGACAGACCAAAGAATATTGGTAAAAATATTATTTAGAGATGTGGAGTTAGTAACAAAATGAACTTAAAAAGCAAAGATTGAAAGAAGTTGATGGTGAGGAAAGAAGAAAAGGGATTAGTCTGGGGGTGGAAAGAAAAAGATTGAGGTAGGAATTTATTGTTCTTCATTATAAACATTTCAATATAATTTTACCCTTCAATACACCCATGTACATGTATTACTTTGATCTTTTAGAAAAAAATCTAATGAAGCAGAAAATTACTAGAGTATAGGGCATTACTAGAAACATAGTGTGTGTTCATGTTTTTGTCTGGTCTACCAATATAGATAATAACTTGTTGGAGGCGCAATCTATCATCAAAACAAAACAAAATTATATGCTTCCTGCATTATATATCAAATAAAAGGCAAAATCTCCAGGAATAATTCTTAATAGTGGATTCAAAGATTCAAGTAGTAGTCACCTTCAATATAATTATTTAAGCTAAACATTTTTTAAACTGCAGACAACAAGCTAGCAGTTTGATTATGTTGAACAACATCCAGCTCCTACGTCTAGGAATTGTTTGAAGATTACCAGACAAATCCATTTAGTTAAAAGTCCTCAGGAAACACACATTTTTTTCCACTTTCTAAGTGCATAATTGAAAAAGGAATTTTGTTAAGTGATTTTTTTGGAGAGTAGCTATCTAGGAGTGAAAGTTTTAAGGCAATTTGATTTCAACAGTGAGAGTACGATTTTGTATATATGGAAATATTCTCTCAAAAAATTGCCTTAAGACATCATTGAGTGCATGCCATGGTTTCAATGGTGGAATGAGTTAGTTCACATCATAGGGCCAAATAAAAGAATCAGAAATAAATGGAATTATCTATCTGTTGTCCTGATAAAGTGGAAGTTAGATTTTAAAAGTTCCAAAATTACTCAGTGATGCTGTCTACACAATGCATTTTAACTAAAAAATATACTGATATCCTGAACGGCATTTGAATGCTATTTGATAAGATTTCACTGTGCTCGGAAGATCCTGATAACTATATTGACTAATGGTAAGAAAAGAATTTGGAACGAAAGTGTTTTAATGACTATAGCTTTGTAATATAATTTGAAGCCAGGCAATGTGATGTCTCCAGCTTTGTTCTGTTTACTAAAGATTGCCTTGGCTACTCATGGTGTTTTGTGGTTCCATATACATTTTAGGATCACTTTTATCTATTTCTGTGATAAAGGATATTGAAATTTTGTTGAAGATTACACTGATTTGTAGATCACTTTGGACAGTATGGACATTTAAACAATATTAATTCTTCCAAATTATAAACATAAGATATCCTTATGTTTATTTGTCTCTTCTTGAATTTCTTTTATTAAAGATTTGTAATTTTCAGTGTATGGATTCTTCACCTCCTTAGTTGCGTTTATTCCTAAGAATTTAATTTTTTATATTGCTATCATAAATTGATTTTTTTTAATTTTGGGGGAAATAGTTTGTTGTTAAGTGTATAAAACTTACTGATTTTTGTATGTATGCTGGAAATTTACTGTATTTGTTTATCAGTTTTAATAGTTTTTTTGTGACGCCTTTAGGGGTTCCTATATGTAAGATTATGTCATCAGCAAACTGTAACAATTGTACTAAAATATAACACATTTAAGTTCTATCAACCATTAAATCAATTTGCACGGATTACCTGACAGCTACTGCTATCTCTGGTATTTATCTAGAGGGACTTTTGCCCAGATGTCCATATTTCCCTGGTTCTCAGTCTACCCACAAGGCTTCTAAGAAGCATTGCATCCTCCCTTGCTCTAATAATCTGTTTTGAAGCACAGTATTAGAGGGCTAATAAATTTGTGCCTGTCACTGTGATAATACAGTTGAGGCAAATTAATAACATTTGGCATAAAGTATGTTTAAGATAATCAAAATAAGAAGTTAAATTTTAACTAAACCATAAAAAGCTACAACTTAAATAAAAATAGACTATAAAAACGTCTTAAACATCTCGGAATACATGATAACAAAAACCTAAACTGTTAGTAGATACCCCATTATGCTTAGCTCTAAATGTAAATTATTCATCAAAATTATTTGCCAGAGTAGCAGTAGCAAACAGCCTAAAACTCAAAGGACTTGTTAGTGCTGAATGATGCTACTAGAGTTGCCCATTCATACTCTTGAAATGAAGCCTCTCTTCAGTCCTTTTCAGACATCATTTGGTAATTCCATCCTGACTCCATGAAACATTGCTATAGGTCAGACACTTGCCTACCACTAGCCTCTGCAGGAATGGGGAATGGAGTTGCCTTCTTCATAAGCTGGATCATTTGTAGGTGTGCTTAACCATTACCACCATGTGGAAACTTCTGACCCTATTTTTCCCCCTTTATTTTTTCAAGAGGCACTGTAACATGGAGTCACACATGTTCAACTCCCAACTCCATTACTAGTACTGTGCTTGCAGGAAAGTGGTTCATCTCTTGAAGGAGATTTCTCCCAAGCAGAGTGTGAGTAATAACTATACATATCCCACAGAATTCTTACCATAACTAAATGAAGTTATGCACATAAAATGTTTGGTAAGCAGCATTTGGCACAGAGCTGGCACTACATAAATATTAGTTATATCATTTCACTTTTTCTTCTTCCACTCTTCTGCCAATAGTACCTGCAGATGTCTGTTAAACTCTACAAGAGCAATTATAAATAAGTGTAGAAGATAATAGTGTGTAATCCCAGCACTTTGGAAGGCTGAGGTGGGTGGATCACGAGGTCAAGAGATTGAGACCATTCTGGCCAACATGGTGAAACCCCGTCTCTACTAAAAATACAGAAATTAGCTGGGCGTGGTGGCATGCACCTGTAGTCCCAGCTACTTGGGAGGCTGAGGCAGGAGAATCACTTGAACCTGGGAGGCGGAGCTTGCAGTGAGCAGAGATTGTGCCACTGCACTCCAGGTTGGTGACAGAGGGAGATTCTGTCAAAAAACAAAAAAAAAATTAGAAGATAATAGTGATAGCCAATGCCATGAATAACTGGGTTTAAACAGATTCTTGGCCTACTCTAAAAGTTAAGGAAAAAACAGTCCTTCTTTATCTTAGAGATAGTCTATGCTTTTCTTGCTAAAACGTATATCATAATTTACACTTGCAAAATGTCTATTTTAATGTAGATTGACAATTTACTGAGAAAATCATTTGACAAAAAACCTGAAAAGGTGGATAATAAAAATGCTATGCATTCAAAAACCAGTGTGAGAATTTATGGATTTTTTTCTACCGTCCTGTTTCAAACAGAATTTATTTGTGTATTTTTAAAAGGAGCAACATTTAGTCTCTCATCTATCACCGAACTAGAATAGATTTCCAACAAGTATCTAGGTTGTAAAATTGTTTTAGGAAACTATGATCACTACCTTTAGGTTCTATTTTTTTTTTAATCCAAATGATTTTTGTTCAAATGCCCTTTCAATATTCACTTTCGTGGCAGCTAAAATACTGTCACAGTGTTCCCAAGATGCTGTCAATGCTACTCTGTAGTAAATAACATTATAATGTCAATGCATGACTAAGGAAGTGACATGATGTCAAGGATGCACTCAGTGTGGTTGTATCATAAATTCAATGGAAAATGCATATTTATGGAGACCTTCGTAGGATGTCAAAAGAGAATAATGCAGATGTTACATTACTGAGAAAAAAATCACTTCAGAGAAACTTTGTTAAAGATGATGGAAATTCTACTGAGTAAAGGGAATTTCAAGTCTTGGCAGTCAAAGTGCCTTCAGATTTCTAGGTGTTTTTATATCTCCCGTGACAACTCTGAGGACTATACTCACCCCTCTCCAGCCTGCCACCCAACCCAGTTGCCAAAGCTTGATGTCCTGGGTCCTGAGAGGGTCAAGAGACATAGATTACAACCTGTTTCACCCTTGAATTACTGATAGCACTGGATAATTTCTATTTATACAAAAAAGAGAGATCCTTTTACTGCTGTAATTGCAAGCCCTGCTCCCTTTGAAGATTCTCGTTCTTCTACTATGCTTTGAACCAGAATGAGAAGAGTGGAATTGAGGATTTGGAACTACCACGGCCTGCAGGTGAAGAGAGGGGTGTGTCTAAATCCAGTTAATGCCTGAATTTATTTTATTAGGAAATAAGCCATTTGGTTTAAATATTAAAATATCAGTGCTACTAGGCAGATAACAAATGAAAGCTTCTCTCCTGGTGTCTTCTTTTCCCACCTGCATCCCTTTAAACATTCCCTCAAGCCATGACGGGAGTTAAAATTATTTTCCTTCTCCTTACTTTTACTGCAATCTCATTTTATCTCCTTTCTCCATTGATGTGACTGACCTTGTATTGTTATGATTCTGCTCTTTTTTCCTCAAGTTGGTGGGATAAGAGGATAGAGAGAAATGGGTTCTATTTTTTAAATGGAATCGTTTTCCATTAATCAATTAAACAATTATTTTTAGCTATAGGTAAAATGTTAGCATTGGTACTAATACCAACATGACAGATGCTGCCCTCTCAGTGCTCTGAACTGTCTGGTGGGGAAGTGAGAATGCCAACTAATAATTACAAGGTGACAAATACTAATGTAGACCTGGATATTATGAAAGCAAAATGGGGCAGATGCTAATGGAACCTAGGGATCATTTATTATCATTTTCCAATCAAAGTTTTTTTAATTGCACAGAAAGGGAGGTTTTACTCTAGATCATTCTTCAACGGCTTCTATTAGAGCTTCTATTAGATCGATGGAAATAGAACCCAAGGGTAAGAGAAGTTGTCTGGGTTTCTAATAACTGGGAGCTAGAGAGCCACCAGGCTTCTAGGCTCACCATTCATCACAATGATATCTCTGTGTCTATTCCTTTCTCTTATTTAACCACCTTTCTTTGCTTTCTTCTCTTCTGCAAAGCTCTACAAGGGTGTTATTGCTTATAGGACCTTATTATCCTTTCAACACCTGGGGCTACACTACCTGTGGGCTCCCTTTGTAGTTCTTTTTTTTTTTTTTTTATAATTGCATTTTAAATAGTCTTACAAGTAATTCAGTAATTTTTTTTTCTTTTATTATTATTATTATTATTATCATTATTATACTTTAGGTTTTATGGTACATGTGCGCAATGTGCAGGTAAGTTACATATGTATACATGTGCCATGCTGGTGCGCTGCACCCACCAACTTGTCATCTAGCATTAGGTATATCTCCCAATGCTATCCCTCCCCCCTCCCCCCACCCCACAACAGTCCCCAAAGTGTGATGTTCCCCTTCCTGTGTCCATGTGTTCTCATTGTTCAATTCCCACCTATGAGTGAGAATATGCGGTGTTTGGTTTTTTGTTCTTGCGATAGGTTACTGAGAATGATGATTTCCAGTTTCATCCATGTCCCTACAAAGGACGTGAACTCATCATTTTTTATGGCTGCATAGTATTCCATGGTGTATATGTGCCACATTTTCTTAATCCAGTCTATCATTGTTGGACATTTGGGTTGGTTCCAAGTCTTTGCTATTGTGAATAATGCGGCAATAAACATACGTGTGCATGTGTCTTTATAGCAGCATGATTTACAGTCCTTTGGGTATATACCCAGTAATGGGATGGCTGGGTCAAATGGAATTTCTAGTTCTAGATCCCTGAGGAATCGCCACACTGACTTCCACAAGGGTTGAACTAGTTTACAGTCCCACCAACAGTGTAAAAGTGTTCCTATTTCTCCACATCCTCTCCAGCACCTGTTGTTTCCTGACTTTTTAATGATTGCCATTCTAACTGGTGTGAGATGGTATCTCATTGTGGTTTTGATTTGCATTTCTCTGATGGCCAGTGATGGTGAGCATTTTTTCATGTGTTTTTTGGCTGCATAAATGTCTTCTTTTGAGAAGTGTCTGTTCATGTCCTTCGCCCACTTTTTGATGGGGTTGTTTGTTTTTTTCTTGTAAATTTGTTGGAGTTCATTGTAGATTCTGGATATTAGCCCTTTGTCAGATGAGTAGGTTGCGAAAATTTTCTCCCATTTTGTAGGTTGCCTGTTCACTCTGATGGTAGTTTCCTTTGCTGTGCAGAAGCTCTTTAGTTTAATTAGATCCCATTTGTCAATTTTGGCTTTTGTTGCCATTGCTTTTGGTGTTTTAGACATGAAGTCCTTGCCCATGCCTATGTCCTGCATGGTAATGCTTAGCATTACCCTTTGTAGTTCTTGGTGGAAATTCCTGATGCAAAGCAAAGAGAGAATGATTGCAATTTCCTAAATAAGTCATTTTTTTTTTTTTTTTTTTTTTTGGCTGGAGATGGTTGTGGAAGGGTAAAAGCCCTATATGTCATTATCTAGTTTATGCTTTGTTTCTATTGGAACCAAATTTAAATTAGAAAAGTATTGAGTATGGGGCTGGGCATGGTGGCTCACACCTATAATCCCAGCACTTTGGGAGGCCAAGGCAGTCGGATTACCTGAGGTCAGGAGTTCGAGACCAGCCCGGCCAACATGGCAAAACCCCGTCTCTACTAAAAACACAAAAATTACTCCAGCCTGGGTGACAGAGCGAGACTCCATCTCAAGAAAAGAAAAGAAAAGAAAAGAAATTACTGGGTATGGGAAAACATTACTAATATGTCTCATATATCTCATTCCCTTTTAAAGCTATACAAGTTTCTAATTTTCTTCTGTATTTTATAACGGACTGAAGTTAGTTCCTTAAAATATGAGATGAACAGGTGTTGTCAGTGGGGAGGGTGACGGGGGGAAGTCCAGTAGAGATAAGGTCTACAAGGAAGCACCAAGGCTGGGGAAGACTAAACATTTGGGGTCACTGGGCACCTAGTTATTCTGAGGTGAGAAGAACACCAGAAAAATAAACAATATCTAGGCTACCAAAAAGTTGAAGAGATGTTCAAAAGGAAAAGGCAGAAAACAGTAATACTAACCTTTACCCAGCACTTCTCTGAACAACGTAAGAATAATGATTTTCCTTGATTAGATTGTTACTCTGATTATAAAGTCATTAATTTATTCCCACTCTAGTTGACAGAATTTTTGGGTTTCTGACTAAAAAGTGAACTTTAAATCCTGAAAGTGATCATGTCAATGTATGCTCTTGTTTGCTAGAAGGGTAGTGGAGTGTCGAGCGATCAGAGAAAATTGATCCCACTTGTATGGCAGATTTGTTACATCATTCTTACAATAGATATATGTGAATTCATTTATCATAAGAATTATATTTTACATATGCATGTTACAAGGGGTATGGAGACGGTGAAGAACTGTTGATGGTAACCTGATGAAGAGCAAGTAAAATAACAGAAAAAATTCAGATACAGTAAGGCCAACATTTTTGGAAACCTGCTAGTTTCTTCCTCTCTTCTTTCCTTCTTCCCTCCCTTCCTCATCATATTTCAAGCACAATTTTAGGAGGGTTAGCACAAGCCTAAGGTATAAAAAAGAAGTAATAATAAAGAGTGGAACATAAGCAAAATGATAACCTATGATAGCATTGTAAGGTAGAACCAAGAATGGGATTTAAAATATAAAAACGAATGGGCCACATGTTTGCTACAGGTGAGCCATGATTATAATGGCTGTGATCACATTAGAAAAAAACAAAACATGGTCAATTATTTCTCTAACAGAACTGGAGTGTCCCTCCCTGCCATTTGTGACTTGTTAAGATTGCCTGGTGATGCCACCTTCATTCCCCATTTTTTGGCCAATTGAATTTCAAAGTCATTCCCTAGATTTTGGAGAATTCCCAAAGAACTTCTATTTTCCGTGGTCGCTTCTGGCATCAAACACGTGTCCCAGCAAGTTTGTTCAGGATAAGGGACGTCTTCCATCCTGTGGCTGCTGTTTCTCTTTCAAGCCAGTTTGACTATAAAGTGAAACTCACCACCTTTCTCACCAGAATACTCTCTCCATGAGTCATTTGAGTTTAGAAGATTTTACTGAGGAATCAAGAAGACTGCAGAGGATTTATTGTTTAACAATATATCATCAATCTGAAGACTGTTAAATTCCTCTAATTTTGGAATATTTTTAGTGCCAACTTTATTCTAACAGTACTCAGTCTTATATTATCTCAATGGCTCCTCTATCCATTTCCCTCCTTTTTTTCCTTTTATTCTCCTCCCACATCCCCTAATTAAAAACAAAACAAAACAAAACAACAACAACAACAGAAAACCTCAGAACAATTTAGCTTTCTTTTCTGGTACATTGGCAAGGGGCTTAGGTTTTTTGCTATGTTATTCTGATCACTTACCCCAGAGAGATATTTAAGGTATTTCCCAAAACATGTACAATTCCCAGTTAAGAGATTTCTATGGCTGACTGTAAAAAAAAAAAAAGTCACTGCATTCTAGATTTTTATCAGAAAAAAAACTTATTCTCAGATGTACAACTACTCTTGACAATGAGAACACATAGCAACAGACTCACAGTTCATCCTCAGCCTAGAGCAGAGCTGTAGAGCTACAGCCAGCTCACAGCTGTAATTTGTAATGTGAGTAAAAATACGTCTTTTTGTTATAAAGTCACTGAAATTTTAGAGTTGTTTGTGAAATTGCATTACTGCAGCAAAAGCTGACTCACATGGTGCTATGCATTCTCAATTTGACAAATATGCGTTCATAAAGACCAAATAAAATATACGTGCAACTATGGTCTTTATGTAGTTGCAAGTTAGCAAAATATTTTTAAAATAGGATGTGTTTAATTATTATTGTGCATGCCTCAGTTTTCCTTTATAGGCTAGTGATGTTCATATAAGTATAAAGATATCTTAAATCAAAAACCACTTTATGTTTGTTTTCTAAAATTTATTTTTGTCTCATTTCAGAAAAATATATTAATTATGCCATTTTAATAAAGATTTTAGCATAATTTATATTTAATCGGTTGAAATGACAAAATATGTACCTGTGTTTTTGAGTTTTCAATTATTACACTTGGGGACCACTTCAAGTTTGGTCTTGGTCGTACATCTTTGCAATTCCAACTTAAAATGACTACTGTGTGACTGGCCCCATAACAGATATTGCTGAGGTCTTTGCAATGTTGAACAAGAATCAGCTTATGCGAGACCTCTATTTTTCCTGAGTCATCTTTACTCAGCAATTCCCCATTTCATTTTTCTAATTTTGTTTTAACATTTTCATATAGTAAAAATAACTTTAAAAAATCTTGATATACATTTCTATGAATTTTAAAACACGTAAACATGTAACCATGCATTATCAGGATGCAGAACTGTTAGCCCAAAGAAACTTCACCATCGTACCCCTTTATACTTGCACCTCCTTTTCCACCCTCCCACCAACACAAATCTTTGGCAAAGGTGGATTTGTTCTTTGTCTTTATATTTTCCATTTCAGGAATATTATATAATAATATGGCATGTAATATTTGAGATTGGCTTTTATCATTTAGCACATGCTTTTGAAATGTATCAGGCTGTTGTATTAATATTTCATTTCTTTCCATTTCTGAGTAATATCCCATTGTATGCTTGTACTAGTGTTTATCTCTTTACCTGCTGAAGGACATTTGAGTTCTTCCCAACTTTGAACTATTACAAGTAAAGCTTCTTTGAAAATTTTTTTTGAGATTTTTGTCTGAAGATTTATCTAGGATAAATATTTAAGAGATACATCACTTGGCCATATGATAAGAACTAACTTATGAAAGAATTCCAAATCATTTTCCAGAGTGTCTATAACATTTTATGTTCCTATCAGCAACAGATGAGCAATCCAGTTGCTCTGCGTCCTCCCCAGTGCTTGATATTGTTCATATTTTTAAATTGCAGCCATTCTAATAGATGAGTAGTGATATCTTATTATGGTTTTAATTTGTGTTTTCCTAATGACTAATGATGTTAAATATCTTTTTATCTGCTATTTACTCGTCTTGTATTTTCTTAGGTGAAGTTTTTTTCAAGACTTTGCACAATTATTAATTCGGCTTTTTATTATTGCATTTTGAACATTCTTTATATATACTGGAGAGAAGTTCTTGTCAAATGTCTTCTCCCAGTGTAAAGTTTGTTATCTCTTTATAGGATATTTTAAAGAGAAAAAGTTTTAAGTTTGCTAAAGTCCAATTAATTCATATTTTTAACATTTTTACTTTTATGTTATCGTGTCTCAGAACTCCTCATATAATCCCCTGTCATGAAGATTTTCTCTTACATTTTTCTCTAAATGTTTTATAGTTTTCTGTTTTATGTTTAGAGCAATCATTCATTTTGAGTTAATTCTAATAAAAGTAGCAGGTTTGGTTTGAGATTCATTTTTTTTAACTTATAGCTGATCAGTTGATCCAACACTATTGATTGAAAAGATCAGCCTTTATTTTTTGAATTTCTTTTGTGTGTTGATCAAAAACCAAATGACCATATGTGTGTTGGTTTATTTCTGAACTCTATATTCTATTACTCTGATCTACATATATATCCTTTCACCAATATCACACAGTATTAGTATAGCTTTAGAATGATTCTTAGAATTTGGTAGTATTACTCATTTAAACAAAATTTATTTTTGTCAAAATGTGTTAGCTACTTTAGTTCTTTTATTTTTCAGATTTATCTAACTTTACCTGTGTAGTTACTGTACTGAAATATATTTTAGAACCAATTGTCTACATACACAGAAAATATGCTCAAAGTTTGATTGGTATTAGATGAAGTCTACAGATCAATTTATGAATAAGATTTGGAATATAGACTTATGGATAAGTCACATGATTCATATTTTGTGTTTCAATTAATGAACATGGAATGCTTCTCATTTTATTTAGATCTCTTTAAAATTTTCTTTCATCAGTGTTTTATAGTTTTCAGCATAGGTATCTTGTACAGGTTTTGTTAGATTTGTATCTAAGAATTTATTTGATATTAAAACTATTGAAAGTGGTATATTTATTGCAATTTCCAATTTTCCAGTTCTAGTATATTTATATAGCCACTACTTTTTTTTATTTTTTATTTTTTATTTATCTTTATTTTATTTTATTTTATTTTATTTTATTTTATTATTATTATTATTATTATACTTTAGGTTTTATGGTACATGTGTGCAATGTGCCACTACTTTTTATTTGTGTAACATAAAATAGCTTTTCTACATTATTTTATTCTTTCAACCTCTCCATTTAATTTTACTTTGAATGAGTTTCTTGAAAACTCACATAATTGTGTCATATTTTTAATTTATTCCTAAAATATCTATCTTTTAATTGGTGTGATGAAACCAGTTACATTTATTACCACTGATAATGCTTGAATTTGGGTACACATTTTCTTTGTTTTCTATTTGTTGTCTCTGTTTCTAGTCCACCTATCTTTTCATCTTTCTTTTGGGTTATTTGTACATGCTTTATTATCTCATTTTAATTTAGCTATACTAATTTTGACTATATTTAATTGAATGTTTTTAGTGTTTTCTCAAGGAATTACAAAACATATATATTATTGTACTCAGTCTATTTAGAATCATGATTTTAGCACCTCAATTTGAAAGTAGAAATCTTACCACCATATAAATCCTCTTTAAATCTTATGCTATAGTTGTCATATATTACATGTGCATACATTAAAATAATTTCAGAAATTTTATAATTGTTGCCCTCAACTTTTAAACATATTTTAAAGAACTCAAGAGAATAAAACTATTATATTTATCTATATTTTTACCAATTGATACTACAGGTTTCTTTGTGGTATTATTTATCTGCTGTTCAAACAACTTTCTTTAACAATTATTTTAGAGCAGGCCTACTGTCTATTCCTTTGGAAACAGATCATAAACTGGGGATTTGAATACTTAAAAGAGAAAAGAAAATCCCTCTAGATTACATATGTATGAAAAATCACCTAAAATGTGTTTGGCACATAGTTGTTGCTCCAAAGCTCAGTCTGAATAGGGGATAGCATTTTTAGATTGATTGAACCTATGCTACTTCATTTGCATTCCAAAATATAGACACAATTAATGATGATTTCATGAGGAAAAATGATAACAAATAAATCAAGAGCAAAAACCAAATACATCTATAGCATAGTTTTGCATGGCATTCTTAGTTTTTTTAAAATGGTAACTCCTTGGATATTTTTTCTTCCAATAAAATCCCAAAGTAAAAGTTGCTAAATATTTTTAAATTGGATTTCTCAATATTACATTGATGCTATCTGTATCACAGTAAGTGTATCGAAGAGTTGGAGGCCACATTGAAATTTGCAAATTATTTCCTGTTATGTAGATATTTTTATTTTGCATAACTTATTCCAATTTTCTCATTCCTAGGTTGGGGTCATACTAAAACTGTAGAAAGCAGACTCCTCGGAGTTAATGTTGAAATGAAAGATTGAACTAGAGCTCTTTTGCCCTGCTGGGAAGGCTCCTCAGGTGAATGTTGTTTCCCAGGGGTCCTAAGGAAAGAACTAATCAACTGCATGTTTCCTAAGTGGTAAAAGCAGCCAGGGGTAAAATTTTAGGGGACAGATCATTAAAGTGCCATGTTGTGAATTCCACTTTTATATCTGATAAGCTGCTTGATTAGGTAGCCAAGGTAGATATTGTATAAACATCTTTTAAAATATCTTTTACAGAACAGTTATCAGTTTCTTATCTCAGAGGATTATCTTGAATAACACATACTTCAAACTTAAGAAACCAAATTACTATGTTAAATTAGTTCTTTATTACTAAAAATACCTTGAATAAAGTTACTTACAATGATAAGCATATGTTTTCTCATTCACTGAATTAGGAAATGATAGTAATGCTTTTCTCAGAGGGTTGTCATGATGATTAAATGAGGGAAAATATATAAAATCTTAGAATGGTGCCTGACACATACCAAGCCCTCTAACTAATGTTTATTATTATTATTATTTTGTTGCTATATATGACATTTTCAGTAGTTTTGAGGTATATAGGAGGTAGTATTATAGTTTTACATTTTGTTAGACATACTGGCTCACAGTAAGAGACTCAAACACACTGCAATTTCTTTGTGATTAGATCAGAAAGTAACTATCAATATTAGATAAAGACTCCAAAAATGTTCCATTTAATAGTTTATCAGTCAGGCTGTGTGTCATATAGATACATGTACATACAAAAAAATCATAGAATGACCTATATAGTTTTTACTTAATTTAAATATTATGTAGACAAACAGTTAAACTACACTTAGAAATTAGCAATTATATGTCAGCTTACCCTTCTAAAAACCTCTGTATTAGTGATTAAGTTGATCACATTCTCAGAGCCAAAACTAGCCCTCAGGATAATAGGATATTCTAGAACAAAAAGATAATATCCTCTATGTTTGTTAGGGTTAAATAATGAATTCCTCCACTCATAGAGTCACATGGAACTTCAGGTATTTTGTAAACTCATTCACTTCAAGGTGTTAATAGTTTGTTATCTCCAAGTATATTTTCTTCCCCATCAGATGATATTGAAGCATAATTTCCATAGAATAAAATGCATGGACTTCATATTTATATTTCAATGAGTTTTGACAAATGTGTAAAACTATGTAACCTCTTCAAGATATCAAATATTTCCATTATCCCAAAAGATCCCTCCTATCTATTTTTTTTTTTTGGTCACTCGCCCCTACTCCCTATCTCAAGCACACACTGATCTGCTTTCACTCACTATTTATTAGTTTTATGGGTTCTAAAATTCTATGTAAGTAGAATAATACTGTGTCTGATTTCTTTTACCCAAAACATTATTTTGAGATTCATCCGTGCTATTATGTGCATTAGTATTCTTTTTGTTTTGTTTGTTTTGATGTAGTTTGGTTTGATTCTATTGTATCTTTTGGTATGAATTGACTACGTTTAGTTTACCTATTCATATTTTGAATTTGAGTTGTTTTTGTTTGGGACTCCTATGAATAAAATTGGTATGGATACTCATTTACAAGTCTTTGTGTATACCTACTTTTCATTACCTTGGACAAATATGAAGAATTGGGGTAGCTAGGTCATGTAGTAAGTGTATGATCACATTTGTAGAAAATGAGCTCCCAAAGTAGTTGCAACAATTTGCCATGTTACTAACACTATAGAGAATATTTTCTCCTGGCTATGGCTTTCCTTTTTATGTTTTATTGTGTTTTTCATATATTTTTATTAACATTATTTATAGTTGGCAAATCACAATTGTATACATTTATTGGATACAATGTGATGTTTTGATTTATGTATACAAAGTGGAATGACTAAATGAAATTAATTAACATATTGATCATCTCACTAATCTATCTTGGTATATTTTGAAGAGCCAAAATTTTTAAACTTGAAATTATCCAATTTATTGATTTGTCTTTCTTTCTTTTGTAGTTTTTGTCTACCTGAATGTTGTGAAAATATACCTTTACTAAGTGCCTGTGGGAGTGTCTGGCAACTTCTTGTCATTCTCTTTAGAACATGCAGATAACTTGTGACCCCTGCCCTAAGCTTTTGTTCTTGGCAGAAATTCTGTGATGGCATAAAAATTCCCACTCAACATTTTACCACCTAGTTTATAAGATAAAGTTGGCAAAGAGACTGAAAACTATTTCTCTACATTTGCCTCTTATTATTTTTATTCACAGAAAGTTGTATCCTCTTCTATAATACTGTGCTCTTCTACATTAAGTGATGGTTTGCTTAATATTTTTTATTATACTATGACAGCATATACTTTCTTTTTTTTATGAAACAGGGTCTTACTCTGTAGCCCAGGCTGGAGTGCAATGACACAATATCGATATCTTAGCTTACTGCAATGTCTGCCTCCTGGGCTCAAGTGAACCTCTCATGTCAGCTTCTGCAGTAGCTGGGACTACAGGTGTGCACAATCATGCCTAGCAAATTTTGAAATTTTTTAAAGAGACAGAGTCTCCCTATATTCCCTAGGCTGGTCTGGTCTCAAACTCCTGAGATCAAGTGATCCTTCTGCCTCTGCCTCGTGAAATGCTGGGATTATAGGTGTGAGCCTATATTTTCAATATTAGCAACAACAAAGTTTCAATATTAGTACAAATAAAATTTTAATGTTGATAAAAAGTTTATCACGAAATGTCTGAAAGGTTCATTTTCATGACTGAGACTAAACATACTGTTTGTAATTAACTGGACATGCTCTACTGACTGGACCTTAGGAACCTCCAGAAGGAATAGTTAAAAGAATACAAGTCTAGTCTGATGGACCACATACTGGTTTTATATCTCCAACCCATTACGTGATCTGTCAGTTTTATCCTGTGTAAAGTGACCTTTGGTGTTGCTTTCAGTTTTCAGTACTATGATTTTGAGTTTATCGAGGTTAATTTTGCTTTTGTAAATAAATAAATATTCCCAATGCATTTGAAAATTAAACAATCTTGTCTCTCAGTAGTATAAGCTTCACCATCAGTCTATCCTGGACTGTGAGGTCTTTTTTAAGACAAATTCTCATGGATCTTTTCATCAACAGGACCAGCAGTGTCTGGGAGCATAATGGTGCAAAATGCGTGTTTATTAAACAGTGAATAAATAAATACATTTTATTTCCAATGAAACTCTGAGATTTTCACGTTGTTTTCTCTAAGGCATTATATTAGTAATTTCCTCTACTATAAGTGAATAGATTTACAAATGTGTCATTGATATCTTCTTGCCAATGGTTTAATAATCTATAAAGAATACCAAGTCCATTTCCTACTGAGTTCACATATGTGATATGTAGAACAGTGTATTTGGTTTTTATGCCAATATGCCCTAGTAGCAAAGAGTGTGGTGGTAATATATATGTATTAATGATCATATATGAATAAGTGTTTATTTTAATTCTATTCCCCTAGAATTATTTTTCTCTAAGTTTGGCCTTTTTCATTGAGCTTGTAAGCGTTTTAGAAATCTTTTGTTAAATGAAAATGGATTGTGACATTTGCTTTTTTTCTCCTTTGAGTGATTCTAAACTGCTGCAATTTACTATTCCTTTGTTAGATTGTGTAGCCTCTATCATTTCCTTCTGGTTCGTTAAAGTTTATTTCTAGATATTATGCTCCAGTGGAGAAATAGATATACGGTATTTCCAGAAAGAAGTCCTCTGTGAGTTACACAATTCAGTAAAAAAATCGATTTCAGGATTTATAACAGCTTGGTATAGAAGAATCCATAACTTTAACTTGATTCTAATAATAAACACTTAGTTTTGATGAGGAAAATTCCATTTATTGCATTTTCCAAAAGAATAACATTAGATAAGCTATTTACTCCAAAGTATATAATGGAGTCATTCTAAGCATTAGAGTCAAAACACATTCATTGATCTTGAAAGTTGGCCCAAGGCACCTCCTAGAAACTACCATAAATCCCATTTGTGTTTATTTTTATAGTTCATCTTGGCAGAATTTTTGTAAAAGTCAAAATAAAATGTGATTGGCATTCAATCTGGTTATCATCTTTTGAGCTTGAGGCTAAACTGCTTTTAACCTTGGGAGGGGAACTCAAACCCTTGACATGTCTCAGTTTGTGAAGAGTCCAGCATTTCCAGAACTCCAACAAGGTCATCTCTTCAAAACTTCCACTGGCAACTATTAAACACTGAAGTTATTAAAAGATCTTACTGTATATACTGTGTCTTTTTTGTCCAGCATTTTATTATATTAGAAACTTCCATTGTAATTTCATATTACATCATTACAAGAGGGGCTTCTTTGTGTACATTAACCCCATATTAAATAAAAATTCTTAAATGGCTCCATATTCCCTGCTCCAGCCTCAGACATGATTCATTATAGCATCTTTAAACAGGCCTCTCATATCAGGCACAGATGGCTTATTGATTTAAAGATGGTCTCTGGAGGAAGAACTATATTTTCATGCATAAAAATATAGCACCTGGGAATTCTGTGGTGTTTTAGGTTAATATTCCTTCCCAAGATAAAATGTAGGTTGTCATCAAAATGATTATTTTAAAAATTAAGGGACAAATGCTATACAAATTTTGGAAAAGATTGCAATAAGTGGAAACTTGCCTTAATAGAAGCATAAAATATTATAAAGAAAAAATATGTTGTTGAATATGTGTAGGACTGAATGAACAATCTAATGAGAGAGTTCTGAAAACAGTATGGAGGTTCCTCTAAAAATTTAAAAAATAAATAAATAAAATAATTAAAAAAGGAACATATGAGCAATCTCATTTCTTGGCATATATCCAAAGAAAATAAAATTCACGTCTCAAAGAGATATCTGTGCCACCCGTTTATTTCAGTATTATTCGCATTAGCAAAGATGTCTGAACAACCTAAGTGTCCATCAACAAATAATTGGAGATATATCTAGACACAGGTATTTATAAATATAGATATATATACAATGGAATTTTATTCAGTCATAGACAAGAAATAAAATCCTGCCATTTGTGACAACATGGATGAACCTGGAGGACATTAGGTTAATAGGAATAACCCAGACAGAGAAAGGGAAACTGTATAATCTCACATACATGTGGAATCTAAAAAGAGTTCAACTCACAGAAACAGAGTAGAATGGTGGCTCCCAAGGGTTTGGGGGTAAGATTGGGAGCCAGATGTGACAGGTAATGAGTTTCAGGAGACAATTCTCCATAGCATTTCTGTATCAGCTTTCTGGACTATCTTGTCAAGGATGTTTGTATAACAAGCAGCTTTGGAAAATGGAGAGATGATTTCTCTTCAGGGAAGAGGGCACATGTGATTCCTGACCATAATAATAATGATAATGTCGTCCTCAAAGACAAAGATCAGGTGGGTTTGCTAGTAGCTCCTTTAATAACACTAGGATTTGCTAAGTTTGGATCAGCTGTGATACAAACTCACTGTGTGTGCAGTTTTCAACTGGACCACTCCATGTGGCCCCTGTTGTGTTCGGAAGGAAAGGGCCAAAAATGTGAACGTGAAGCTCATGTTGCTTCCCTTGATATAAGAAACACAGTTCTTCCCCCTGACTCAGGAGTGTAATGTCTCCTGTTGACATGAAGGTTTGCATGAAACATGACTTCAGTTACCTTGAAAGTATGGTAAATTTCAGACCCTTCAGAGTTATTTAAAAGGAGGAAGACAAAGTCCAAGAGAACATTGTAATAATCATCACTCATGACAAGAAAGTTTTTTTTTTATTTGTCTATGTGTGTGGGAAGCAGATTTATAGTGAAGCTGTTAACTGGGCTAGAGAGCACAGAAATAAGAACTGATTGCAGGGAAATGTAAAGCTAAATTGGGGCTTGTGAAATTTAGAATGTCAGGAAAATAATTAGGAAACTCTAGATAGATGTTGGGCATTTTTTCGTGTATAAGAATTGTCTGAAATATCATCTCACCACAGATAAAATGCCTTATACCCAAAGACAGACAATAACAAATGCTGGCAAGGATATGGGGAAAAGAGATCCCTCATACTCTGCTGGTGGGAAAGTAAATTAGTACAACCACTACGGAGAATGGTTTGGAGGTTCCTCAAAAAACAAACAAAAAAAAATGCTAATAAATGATCCAGCAATCCCGTTGCTGGGTTTATACCTCAAATAATGGAAATCAACATAGGGAAGATATACCTGCACTCCCATGTCTGTTGCGTCACTGTTCACACTGGCCAAGATTTGGAAGCAACCTAAGTGTCCGTCAACAGATGAATGGATCAAGAAAATTGTGCTATTTATACACTATGAAGTACTATTCAGGCATTAAAAAAAATAAGATTTGGTCATTTGCAACAAGATGGATGGAAATGGAGGTCACTATGTTAAGTAAAATAAACCAGACACAGAAAGATAAACATTGCATGTTCTCATTTATTTATGCATCTAAACATCAAAACAATTGAGCTCATAGAGATAGAGAATTGAAGGATGGTCACCAGAGACTAGGAAGGGTAGTGGGGTGAGGGCAGGGGTGAAGTGGGGAAGGTTAACGGGTACAAAAAATAGTTAGAAGAATGAATAAGACCTGGTATTTAATAGCACAACAGGGTGACTATAGTCAAATGTAATTTAATTATACATTTACAAATAACTAAAAAGGTATAATTGGATTGTTTGTAACACAAAGGATAAAGCTTGAAGGGGATGAACTGCATAATTTTTCATGATGTGATTATTATGTATTGCATACCTGTACCAAAATATCTTATTTACTCCCAAATTATATAAACCTACTATCTATCCATAAAAATTAAAAATTAAAACAATATTTAAAAAGAATCCTCTATATAGAGGTAGTGTGTTAATTCATGAAAGTAAATGCAATCCTAAAATGACTTTATGAGAATGTACTCCTTCCTCTAGAGTAAACTTAGCTTAGTTTCTATAATAAGTATCTGCAACCACTTTGCCCTTTTTAAGGGTATAACTTCACTATTTAATATTTTCATAATTAATTTTTATTATAAAATCAAGGTTTTTGTTAATAGCCAGTATATAGCTACTTTTCAACACTTCTCAATTTTACCTTCTTGTCATCTCTCAAATATATCTCTTTCTATTTGATTTGCACTGCTCTACCATCGAATTAGTCCACAATTGCTTCTCATTCTGACAAACCTCTAATTATCCCCTTGTGTTTGATCTCTACTCCTGTTTCCTCTCTCAAATCAGGATCAACTTCATTATTTTAGAAGACTGATGATTTAAAATACAGTTTTGACCATTTTATCCTTGTTTGCACAACGTTTTCAATTTTTCTTAACTACCTACTGCATAAAACCTAACTTAAATGCATAATCAAGGGTCTCAAAAATGTCCTCTTCTATAATTTTCTTTCAGATTTTTGACTTGATTTATTTCATGTGGTTTGTCTCTGAGATATATGTGATAATTTTTCTTATGCATTTCACTTTATAACACTGATCTTTCTCTATTCTTATTTATTTTTTATTATTTATTTAGATCTCCATTTATTCTGTCATGTTACAGGCTCCTAAAAGTTAAATAACTTTATTAAACTTTATATATATCAAGTACCTATTATTATGTCTTACACTTGTTAGGTACATAGCAAAATTTACATGCTGGATAAACACATCCAGTTATACATCAATGACTATATGTAGACATTAAGAAACACCCAATTGCCCTTATTAATTAATTTAATAGTTCAATCTTATTGTTTACTATTTGTCTCAATTAATATACAATCTACATATACTTATTTATGTATTTATATTTTGGCATTACAACCCCATTGATTTTAATATACTCTGACCCTAATGGGCTAACACGATTGCCTAAGTCAACATTTTGTTGCTTAAACCAAAAATAAGAAAAATGGAGAAATATGTCAAGTTTATTTTAAGTTAAATTAAGGAGAAAAGACAGCACTATCGCAATAGTTTATATTTTAATTAGATGGGAAAAAGCCATAATGAAGAAATTAAGATACATGATTTAAATATGTGGAAATCTAGATAATCCATAAAGATTTCCAAGAGTACGTCTGCTTACTGTGTCCAGGGGCTGCCACACAATTTAATTTGCAGAGGCAAATTGATGAGACTGTCCAAACAGTATATGACATGCTGTGTTTCTTTACCACACTTTTTTCAAAGCAATTCACAAAGTTGTGTTTCTAACTATGCCTTTAAGCCTCAAATTGATTACATAAATTTTGGAGGAAGCTTGAGTAGACACTGAGTACAGTGGATAAATCATGAAAATTTTCTGACATATAAAATAAACATTCAGCAGTTTTGAAAGACATTAGAGACTTTTAATTACAAGTTAGAAGTGTCTGATTATACAATAACTATTATTAATGGGACCATTACTGGGTTTCAGGGTTTTTAAATAAATATTCTATAATTGTCAAAAAATATGCAAAGAAATAGTTACTGGTCTCATTTTACAAATATAGAAACTGTGGCTCAAAATCCATTTGCAGCAACATGGATAAAACTGAAGGATATTATGTTAAGTGAAATAAGCCAGACACAGACAGACAAGTATTACATGTCCGTACTCATATGTGGAGGCTAAAAATATTGCTCTCATGAAAGGGGGTAGTAGACTAATGGTTACCAGAAGCTGGGAAGGGTAAGGGGGGTGGGTGGATGAAGAGAGACTGGTTAACGGGTGCAAAAACAAGATTAGAAGGAATAAGCTGTAGTGTTTGATACTGTATAATATACAATAAATTATATTTATTGATACCACAGTAGTGTGACAATAATTAACAATAATTTACTGCACATTTCAAAATCGCTAGATTAGGAATGTTACTAACACAAAGAAATAGTAAATGTTCGAAGTAATGAATATTGTAATTACCCTGATTTAATCATTATACATTATACACATGCATCAAAATATTATATTATATATACAAATTATGTTATATATCAAAATACATTATTACATGTGCCCCGCAAAAATGTATGATTATAAGTAATTTATCAAAGATCACATTGTTAGGAAGTATTCAGATCAAGCTTTGAACTGCTATCTCCTAGGCTTTATTTGTTTTGGCTTTAAGCTTGAACAGAAATGGTGAAAAGGTATTTCACATTCATGAAATCACAAATGGGTGCAGGAGTCTTGTCAAGAGGTAAACCTGAAAGCTTCATAATTTTATTTAGTTAGGGGTTGGTGTACATTTCTAGCCAGGACATGCTCCTTAGAAAAGTGAAAGTTTCGATGGAATAGGAGAAAAAAATGTAAATACAATAGATAAAGAGTAAGGTGATTTGTGGTAGAGCTAATTTACAATAAGATGTAAACTACTGATAGAATAAAATTAAGTCTAATTAAAATACTACAGGAAAATTTGCCTTTTAAAATTATTTACCTTAATAATCTAAATCAATGCTATGAAATATTGAATTTACAGATTGATCATTTTTCTCATTTTTTTCTTAGAAATAATCTTTTTAAATCAGTTATCTTTCTTTTTGATAATACCACCTTTGTAGTACATATTTAATATTCCATATGTAATTACCTATTTGACTTCTAAATTTAACATACTTTATGACACAAACTTTGAACAATCTTCAACTGATTTTTAATCATTCCAGTAAAATGACTTAAAGAGCTATTTAAAACAGTAAAACTGAATTTATTTTAAAATTAATTTAATGATTAAAATATTTGTAGCCAATGATTGTGTCCCTGTGCTGTCACTCTTCAAACCATAGTAAATTTCTATGGTAGTATCTTTTCTCTCAAAAGATCTTTAAAACACTCTTGTGGATTCAGAATATTTCTATCGAACATGAGGAATACATTTTCTAAAGGAGGTGGATAATTACTACTACTCATGTCTGATGAGGAAAGTTCTTAGTGTATTGGATGTATCATTTGGCTTGTCTAAAGCAGTGATTGTATCTATAAATATTGCTGAGATATCTGGCTTATTCATGTCCAAGAGCACTTTTAATTAGCACATTGACTTTTTAAAAGGTATTTCACATTCATGAAATCACATTTAATCTCATTTCTGGTGGCTAAGTTCTTGTCTTCTTACCTTTGTCTCTTGTTGGTCAGCATGCAATCTTGACCTTCAAAGAAGGCAGTAAGAATAATCAATGTTGAGGTTCACTGATAGTTTACACCAGGCAAGAACCCCTTTTTAAACTTCATTCCTGTCTCACTTAGAACTAAATCTGCTACGTACCAGTCATTTCAAATAGGCCTTTAAGAGGTTTTCTCCAAGTATCAAGTTTATTTATTTTGACACCTGTGTCTCCATAGGCTTTTAGTACTCCTGTGATTTGATCACATGTCATAATCTCATTTCTCTCGTAGGAAAAACAACTTGACTGCACTCTTACCATTCGCATGTCCTTAAAAGCAATACTGAATTATCTTTTAAAACAATACTAATAGGTATTGAATATAGCAGGAGGTAGACTGGTGAGTACCTCATGTCGAGGGGAGTGGGACCAAAGTGAAATATATGAAAAGGTTTCTGTATTAAAATTAAGATTTTTCATTTTTGAAACACATATTTGTTAAACACCTTCTTTGATGGAGAGAGTATTGTATTTGGAAATAGAAAAATGAGAAAAAGTCTCTGTCTTCATGTGGTTTCTAGCAGTAAAGAAAGCATGTGTACATGTAAGTAATCCACAAGACGATGTGATTATTTCCAGAAATCAGATATATAAGGCAGGCCATGAGAGTTCATGGGGGAAAAGAAGGGTCTTTTTGCTGATACATCCAAGAAAGACTTTGCAGTTACATTAAACGTAAATGTACTTTATGATACATCCATTGTACCCCTGGATATTTATCCAAGAAAAAGTGAAAACTGATATATACACTACTATTTACAGCAGCTATATCATCCGAGTCTAAAATTAGGGGAAAATTTTATTAACAGTAAATAAATTAGGTAGTATAAATAAACAATAAAAATAGCAAACTTTGCTGGTTAATGCAAACATATAGGGGAGTGTCAGAATTAATATGTTGAATAAAATAACTGAGAAAAAAGATTACATATTGCAAGATTACATTTATATAAAAATGCAAAGAGTTATGATGATAAAATTGCCAATAATTGTTGCCTAAAGCAAGTGATAGCCTGGGGTAGGAGAGCTGTTCTCTATCTTCAATTTGCTGATGGTTACAATGGTGTACATAGCTGTCAAAACTCATTGAATTGCCTACTTTAAATGGATGCATTATGTTGTGTATAATTCTACAATGAATTTGATGAAGTTTTAAAGAAAGATTTAAAACTTAAAAAATATTAAATTCCACTAATTCTTACATGGTAATCATTGCCATGATTTCTCAACATAGAAACTGGTATATATAAAAAAAACTAATAAGAGTATAGTTTTGACATTTATGGTTTTTTGCTGGATAGTTTATGTTGAAAATAGGGATAATTTTTATTGTACATTGTATTTTATTGTATTTTTACAGTATATTTATTTGTAGCTTTATAGAGTGTCAACTACTAACTCATAGTGAATCAATAAATCTTATCATTAATATGATATTTTGGTAACTTTAAGGTACAACTTTTAAAATAATATTTCCCATGTAATATTACAAAAATGCCATAAGAATAATATGAGTAATACACTGACTATTAAAAAATAAATGAGCATGAAACCTAATAGTAATTTGTGAGACAAAATTTTGTTATGTATTTGTTAATAGTTCAATAAAATATTTTTGAAAATAATTTAAAATATTTAGAAATTTAACACAAAATAACTAAAATCATACAAACATGAAAAGTAAAAAATAAAGTGTATTTATAAATAATAATTCCATTGATAGAAATTTAAGATGAAATGGGTTAAATATTGAGCATAAGGGACTCAATAGCGCAATAGTGACTTTTCTAATAGAAGGAAATATGCTAAAATAAATTTAAACCATTGAAGGCTTTTTGTTATAAATAAAAAAAATGAAGAAAAGAGAGTTTAAGGTTGGGATTGATATGGAGGAACAGAAATGTATTCTCAATAAACTTACAGTCTTTCTCTAAATGACTTGAGTACCTTGTATAGCCTCTCATATTTTAACAATTTCTTATAATGGTCATAAGATTAGGAAAATGAGTGAGGGGCCCTTATAAAGTGAGACTCCTAACTGATTTTAAACAGGAAGTTAATTTCATGAACTGAGATGATTTATCTTACGTGCTTTGTAAGCTCAGCACATGTCCTGAATATTAACATCAAAGTAATGATGTGTGTTGATGTAACCTTCCGGAAGGTAAAGAAATAATAATGTTACATATGTGAGTGAAATATTTAATATTCTATTACTCTATATTAAAACACAGTTATTATCCTCAGAAATCTACAAGCTTATCCTTCTCTTTAAACTTCCTCATTGTTTTGATTAAACTGAACAACCTATTAAATAATTCATATTCAATCACACCTCTTCTTCCGGATCATCATACTTTCCAGGAGATGGCACTCTAGCACTTTGTTTTATAGTCCAGATAGGAAATCTATAAGCCAAAGATTATTTTAGCAATGCATTATATAATATCGAGTGATTTAAAAACTCTATGTCCATACATAATCTTCAGTTATTGGTCTTGCATATTAAGATTATTAGTTAGTTATCCAGGCCTGTATTAAAAGTGTGACAGGTTCTACTACAGTGTTATAATATATAATTTTAATAAATGACCTGTTTAATTTTGCAATTACATTTAAGAAAAAATTTAATCTTATAAAGAACATTAAATTATGAATCAAAATGTCAGAGGTTGCAATGTTTCATAAATAATAGTAAACTGCCAAAATGCCAGTAAAGACCAAATTCAACATGATTTACGTTTTTAATAACCTTGAGAATCCCTGGAATTTTATCTACTATTCTGTAATTTTGGTGGATTTCGTAGACAGACATATTTTTATATAAAGAAATATTGACTTTAACATCAGTAAGATATGGAATGAACCCTTTCAGTACTTAAAACCTATTTTTTTAATACTTAAAACTTTCTTTCTGCTCCTTTAGTTTTTGTGTTTATTCTTATTACATTCTACTGTGCTATATGTGACCACATATAGATATTTACTTACCAAAGAAGCATAAAATAAATCAGGTGCTTATTTATTAGTATGGCTCAGAAAAAAATATTTATAAAGCATAAGTTCTATACCAAGCATTATGATAGGTACTAGTTGTGTGACTATGAAAAAGAAAAACAAGAAAATCTTTGGCCTTGAGGAGCTCAAAGTCTTATATGAGGCAGGTGTGAGAACTTATACTAAATTGTTAATTTTTGTGTGATGCTGAAGACTGAACAATGGACATTTCCTTCAGTTTTTTACGAACTTAAAAGGTATCCACAAAACCTTTTAGGGGTCTCTAAAGTAGTCATTATGCTTGTCAGGAAGAATATCCATTGAAATACAGATGAAGAACCTCTTCCACAGAGAAATTCCTACTCTCTGGAAAATAAGACTCTACCAGAGCTTAATTTTGTCACTTATTCCCAATTTGAGAAGGGGATTCCTTCCCAAAGGAATAAAATCATAGTGCATAGAGGTCAGGTCTTTCTTCAAGAAAATAAACCAAGAAAGCTGCAGCCATTGAAAGGAGCAGGAGGTTGGGAGAAAATAATGCAATACCTTTCAACAAATACTTGAGAAAGTCACAAGCTCAAGACACAGGCACAATGAAAGACAGATTTATTCAGATGATTTTAGAATGCATTTCCTTCCCCAAACTTAATACCACCTGGGCTCCAGCATAACAGCTTAAAGAACTGTAAGATTCAGACTCTTGTCTATGAGGAGACGTACAAAGGGAAGCCCAAAGACAAAAATGTTGACAAGAACAAACACGCTATAGAACTTGAAGCCTCTGGCACCTATAGCCACAACAAACATTAAGTACAGAACAACCCACAGCCAGATTAACATAGATCCTGATATTCACAATCTATCTCAGTCCCTATTACCCATATGTATGGGTAATATAGCATGTGAAAGACGTGTCAAAAATGAGAAAAAAATAAAACATAAGCTGAAGATACAAAGAAGTCATGAGAACCCAACTCAATTATGACACAGAATTCAGATATGAGACAGGGTATTTAAAAAGTTATGATTAGTATGTTAAGGACTATACTGGAGTTTGGCCTAAAGGTTTCTCTTTACATCATGAACTATAACCTCAGTGGAGGTATAAGCAGACTATAGCCTATTTTGTGGCCAACTGTTCAAACTATGTTCAAATAAGGCAAATGCTGAGTTGTAACCAATCCAGCTGTTTCCGTACCTCACTTCTCTTTTCTGTACCTCATTTTCCTTTTTCTGTCCATAAATATTTTTACATCATGTGGTTGTGCTGTAGTCGCTGAGCCTACTCTGGCTTGGGAGGCTGCCCAATTGACAAACTGCTCTTTGCTCAATTAAGCTCT
Organism: Pongo abelii; assembly: GCF_028885655.2. Taxonomy (NCBI): domain Eukaryota; kingdom Metazoa; phylum Chordata; class Mammalia; order Primates; family Hominidae; genus Pongo; species Pongo abelii. The sequence goes on from NC_071991.2 coordinate 116,165,712, forward strand.
TTTAAATTTAATTCAGCTACAGTTTTTTGTTTTTTTTTTTGAACAGATGGTGTCAGAAGTGGGATACAAAGTAGAGCTTTTAGCAACCCTCAGGAGTGCCAAGTGATGAAGTGAGGTACCCATCAGACCCATTGTGTCCATTGTTTTCTCAGAGCAACTGAGGATTGTGGTAAGTGCTCTCTTGGATTCTGAAGCTTCATAGATTTGTGTTTCGAGCTCTCCAAGTTTCTTTGAGCAAATCTGTGATCCAAATTGTGTTTGGAAGTAATGACAGAAATAGGACTGGGCTCAGGATTGGACTAGATCTGATAATTAATTAGCTTGGATTCAGTTAGAGGTCTCTTACATCTGAATGGATCATAAATAAACTGACAGTAAGTGAAAATATTGCAGACGGTATAAGTATTGTCTTTTGAAAATTTGCAGGGATTTTTGTATTCTATCCATTTGTTTATTTTTATTGCATGCTTAGTGTATTAGTCTGTTTTCATGATGCTAATAAAGACATACTGGAAACTGGGAAGAAGAAGAGGATTAATTGGACCTATATTTCCACATGACTGGGAAGGCCTCAGAATCATGCCAGGAGTTGAAAGACACTTCTTACATGCTGGCAGCAAGAGAAAAATGAGTAAAAAGCAAAAGTGGGAACCCTTGATAAATCATCAGATCTTGTGAGACTTATGCACTGTCTTGAGAAAGCATGGGAAATACCGGCCCCCATGATTCAATTACCTCCCCCTGGATCCCTCCCATAACACATGGGAATTCTGGTAGCTACAATTCAAGTTGAGATCTGGGTGGGGACACAGTCAAACCATATCACTTAGGTAAGGAAAAAAAATATCATTGGCTAAGTTGATCAAGAGAACCTGAGAGACAAAGCAGATATTTGAAGTAAAAAAGGGATGCATAATTTCTGAAGATCTGAATTCCTTCTAGCTTATACATGCATAATTATTAGGCCCCAGAAGCAGCAAGTCTTACAGAAACAGTAAAATCTTACTAAAATATAAAGTTACAATGGAACATTCCAAATAAGCAACACAGCACTGAAGAAGCACATTTGAAAATGAAGACTCCCAAATTATTCTCATCTAGAGATTTGTATTGATATGCAGAAGTTTCAAAAAGCATTTCCTTTTTTTATTGAGTATTTTATTTTTATTTAAAGACTTTATGAAAAGCAAATAAAAAGCTTAAGCAACTAATTGATAAGAAAAATTAAAACTGCTAACCTTTTGGCTTAGTTGGTATCCCACCCCAAAGGTGGAAAGAAAGCTATCCTAGATAAGGTGTTTATAAAAGGTAGGCTCACAGGTAGAATAGGCTTGCTTCTTTTATAGATATATCCATCCGGAGGCCAGGCATTAAGAGTGCTTTCCTGTCCCTAATTGAAGGGCTGCATACTGAACTTAGTAATTTTAGCTAAGAAACAGTATCTAAGTTAAAAAAGAATACCCTACTAAATTAAATACACGTTTCTGAAATTTAATTGGCTATCTTGAAACTCTTTTGCAAAAGAAATTCACATCTATCAAGGAAATCTCCAATTTTAAGGATATCTGCTATTGCATATTCAAAAATCTTACCAGTCTTTTAAATTTACATATTAAGTCATATGTTTCTTTAAGGTGCTTTTCTGGCCATCTTGTCTTAAGCAAACTTTTACTTGAGCAGTTTTTTTTCCCCTTGGTTTGAGCAAACGATGATACAATATTTAGGCCTGAAATCTTAGCTCTGTGCTTATGAAATATAAAATTTTTTGTTCCATCTAAAAGGTTTCCTTTTAGAAATGCAAATTTGTTGCCTAGTTAGCAATTGCTATGGCAATGAAACAGGTAAATGGAAGATTGACAGACCAAATGAGGAAAAGAAAGAAAATATTTAAAAGCTGGTAAATGGAAATCCTTTATGAGAGCTATAAGATCTGCTTCTGTGTGTTCGTATGTCTCTATATATTATATGTATGTGATAGTTGGTTAATAAAGCTAGTTTTAAAATTATTGGTAAAATATAAATGGCTTCAAAATTATCAGTTAATTGTAATTAGATACTTGCTTGATTTGACTGTGAACTTACATCTTTGGTTTACAGTCACTGGATTCAGGGTTCTGGATAGGTGGCCATAATGAAATCTGGAGACATGTTCTTAGTGCCTAGACCAGCATTTATAAGCCAGAATCAAGCCAAATTTAGCCCTTTCTTTCTCTGCTTTTCCGATTTCACCTCCTAGCTATTTTGAGAGGGGTTGAATCCTCCAGATATAGTCTTCACAGCTTCTGTTCTTATAGTCCTGACTTTCAAAGTGCTCCTGGGTGCCACGTGGTTACTTGAAACGTAGAATGACTGAAGAAAGACATTAGGGAGGCTACCCGTGTCACAATATCAACATTCTTTTCAGTAATTTAAAATCTTAGAATTATGTTATGTTAAATTAACCTTTTTCCCATTTGCCCCAAGTATACTCACCAGTGGTGCTTGTAGCTGGAGCATTTACCCCGAGATAATTTTGCCATGAAATATCTCACTTTTGTTATTATTTTCAAATTTCTCAAGCATATTGACTTTGCAAATAAAAAAATCATTCTATTTATAGCATTCTGTTTTTAGTATGACAAAATATAGTAATTCCCAATTGCTGAAAATGTCAAATCCTGGAAAATGTAGCATTACTACATGTAACGTTAACATCATTCTTGCACAGTTGTTAGACAAAGATTCATTTGATGAATCCAATTTTTCCAAAATAGACCATTCTGATGATTCAGATGATTCTGATGTTAGATCTGTTTAGAAAGAACTCCAAAAACAGTTTTTATATTTTATTGTCATGTTGAAAATCAGTTAGATTTGCTTCAGCTTCAAGGAGCATGTTTTTGTAAAATTAAATGAGCGCTACAAGCAAGCTGTGCTTCTTTTTTCTAAATGGGAAAAAGGTTAAGTAATAAATAATCATAAAATGTCTGACTCATCTGTAAGTTAAGATGCTGAAATATTAATTATTAAACATGAGTTTAAATCTATGTATTTTGATATTACTTTTATATGGTATAGAAAAGCTAAATATGTATAGATCTGTTAATAAACAATAATTTGAAGAACTATTTTTCTAAAAAATTATAAATATTTTTTTCCACAAATACTGATATAAAACAGTTCAAAACTGCATTCTAGGGTTTTCACTACATACTAGGATTACTAAGATTTAAAAACTACTAGATATTAAAGAAACAATTCTGTATACAGAGTCTATAAACGAAAGCAATATATGTTTTTGATGAATAAATTTATTAAAGAACAAAAGTGTGTGTTAAAAACTTTGGTTTGAACTTATTTAAAGTTTTCAAATGGAAGAAATAAAAAATAAATCAAAATGACTATAGAAAGTCAGGGAAACATGTAAAACAAAAGTCTTATTGAAATTTTGTTTTCAAAAGATGACATATTTGATAAATTTATTTATGAAGTCTTATTAAAATTAGTTTTAGTATTGATACACTAATATGACATTAAAATCTAGTTTTCTGTTTTGAACAAAATTTTCTTTAGTATTAACAAGACACAGTAAAATAATTTTGTCTTTTGAGTAAACTGCAAAAAGATGAAGAAGAAAGAGAGGAAAGAAGTATAGATAGATTCTATTTGATGCTGTCTTAAGTCTTCTGATTGGAAAACTGAGTGTCCTTCATCAAAGCTTATAGGTATTTGCTTTTACAAATATTTTAATTATCACTTTGGTTGAATGAATGACTATTGTTTTATGGTGATTTGTGATACTATTTTGGTCTAATGCTTTAAGCCTTTAACACATTTGACAGGCTTCCCAAAATCAAATTTCCTCTTCAAAACTAAGTCTTTGTCGACCTCTAACTTCGGGATGTTACAGAGGGCCCATGAAGCATTTAAAAGAGAGGTAAACAGGATTATTTGACATGTTAATTTACACGGGGTGCATTGTCAAATAGGAAATAATGTTTAACCTTCTTCAGATTATATTTTAATGAAGTTATTAATATACATTCCAAAATTGAATGGGATTTCTAAAATTCTGATATGTTTGAATATATGCTATCAATCATAATTATGGTTATTATATTAAGTTATTGTAGACCACAGAAATAACCAAATTTCCTTGCCAACTGTGTCTTTAACTGTGACTACTTAAAGTCATTTCCACAGTTAATTGCTTCTTTCTGTTGCAGTTTCTGAAAACTTCGCAAGCACACAAAATCCTAGAATATGGGGTATTTGAGGAAGTCCATTTATGAATGGATGAAAAAGACCCTGAGAAACGCTCTAGAATATGGGTTTTTGATCACATTAGAATTATATTATTTGGACATTAAGAATTCCTGAAACTTGAATGAAGAGGTTAACTGGTTTATAAACTGCTATCCCAAGCAAGACAAAAATTAATAGAATACCAGGAAAATACTTTGCCAGATTTTCCTGCTAAATCAGCCAGTACTGAAATTGTTTATATATACAATTTCAATGAACAACAAGGTCTCAGTAAAATTACCTATGATAACCCATCAATTATAAGTGCTATGCACCTAAATTGGAGAAACAACTGGTATTCAAAAGGACATAAGTTAAGTGTTAAGCATGAACTCATGAAGAACCAGGATGAACATCTTGCCCTTCTTGAGTCCTTAAACCTTTTGTTATTAAAAGTTCTGCATTCCATGATTCTTCATGGAAAAGAAAAAAAAATCCAAATTAAATATATATATTAGTGTGATAACTTCTAAATTACTAAAAGAGTTTACGATCAATGTTTTCCTGAGTCATTAAAACTTTTGTTATTAAAAGTTCTGCATTCCACGATTCTTCATGGAAAAGATAAAATTATCCAAATTAAGTGTATATATTAGTGTGGTAACTTCTAAATTGCTAAAATAGTTTATGGCCAATGTTTGCTTTGTCAAACACATATTCCTGGGAAGACAATCAAAACTTTAGGTATATTCTGCTACTTGATGGGCCATTTAAACATTTATAGAGGGATTTCATTCAGTTGTCATGTTTAATTCATGTTTTCTGGTTGTATAAAAGCTTTTCCATGCTAGAGGGCTGATGTTACAACAGTAGATCATTATGCCACAGTATATTATCACCAGGTAAAGGAAGCTTTCTCTGGTTCACTGACTGAGGACAATTAACCCCTTCACAATCTAGAACCCCAAGCTTGGATCTTCTGAGAACATCAGAGAAACACTGCCTTTGTTAGCCACACTGCAGTAAAACTTCAGGACCTTGAACCTTGGGTTCATAATCTCACAACTCAGAAGTCTCCCTCCATACTTTTTGAACTGTACACCCGTTGGAACCATTAAGGTAAAGCTAACCAGGGAAGTTTCTCCCCAGAAGAAGATAGCATCCTTGATGTGGTCAGCTTTTTCTCAAAATCACAGATCAAGACTTCTCTACTATAATGAGACTCTTATCTTTAATTTTTTTTTCATGGCTTATACCTCTATGAAATATAGAAGTGAAAAGGAGGTCTGTTTTTTTCACTCATGGGTTATACGTGTATTTCTGAAGGGTTTTTGCAGCCAGCCTTATACAAGGATAACCTCATGCCTTAATCAATGGAATATGAACTCCCAATGTAGGTGAGAAATTTTAATGGTACATATAATGCCTCATATTCTGAAACAGAACATTGGTCCACCCTTCTTAACCTATACCAAGGGTTAAAGAGAACATTGTTGAGAGGTCTTCACTCTTCTAAAAGGGCATCATTTGTTAGATCCTTTTTTCTATAGTTTGGATTAAATGAGGTAATGATTAGGAATTTATCCCTCATATTAGGCTGTATAGCAGATTATACTCTAAAGTCTATGGTTACACAACAGACTTCAAATTTTCTTGTGAAAGTTATGCTAAATAATAGAATTGCTCTAGATTACTTACTAGGTAAACAGAGATGTATCTGGCAGCTGATGGCACTTCTTGTTGTCCATGGAGAAACACATTACATTGGGTATTACAAAGATTTAGTTGTAGGGCACTGATTAAGAGACTGCTTGGTTGAAGCGAGTAGGCTCTTTAGCTAATTCTTGGATCTATTTGATTTTAGTTCGTTTATTTTATGGGGATCCTGGAGTATGAGCATACTCCAGACTCTTTTTTATTATTATTATTATTATTATTATACTTTAGGTTTTATGGTACATGTGCACAATGTGCAGGTAAGTTACATATGTATACATGTGCCATGCTGGTGCGCTGCACCCACCAACTCGTCATCTAGCATTAGGTATATCTCCCAATGCTATCCTTCCCCCCTCCCCCCACCCCACAACAGTCCCCGAAGTGTGATGTTCCCCTTCCTGTGTCCATGTGTTCTCATTGTTCAATTCCCACCTATGAGTGAGAATATGCGGTGTTTGGTTTTTTGTTCTTGTGATAGTTTACTGAGAATGATGATTTCCAATTTCATCCATGTCCCTACAAAGGACATGAACTCATCATTTTTTATGGCTGCATAGTATTCCATGGTGTATATGTGCCACATTTTCTTAATCCAGTCTATCATTGTTGGACATTTGTGTTGGTTCCAAGTCTTTGCTATTGTGAATAATGATGCAATAAACATACGTGTGCATGTGTCTTTATAGCAGCATGATTTATAGTCCTTTGGGTATATAGCCAGTAATGGGATGGCTGGGTCAAATGGTATTTCTAGTTCTAGATCCCTGAGGAATCGCCACACTGACTTCCACAAGGGTTGAACTAGATGCAGAAAAGGCCTTTGACAAAATTCAACAACCCTTCATGCTAAAAACTCTCAATAAATTAGGAATTGATGGGACGTATCTCAAAATAATAAGAGCTATTTATGACAATCCCACAGCCAATATCATACTGAATGGGCAAAAACTGGAAGCATTCCCTTTGAAAACTGGCACAAGACAGGGATGCCCTCTCTCACCACTTCTATTCAACATAGTGTTGGAAGTTCTGGCCAGGGCAATTAGGCAGGAGAAGGAAATCAAGGGTATTCAATTAGGAAAAGAGGAAGTCAAATTGTCCCTGTTTGCAGATGACATGATAGTATATCTAGAAAACCCCATTGTCTCAGCCCAAAATCTCCTTAAGCTGATAAGCAACTTCAGCAAAGTCTCAGGATACAAAATCAATGTGCAAAAATCACAAGCATTCTTATACATCAATAACAGACAAACAGAGAGCCAAATCATGAGTGAACTCCCATTCACAATTGCTTCAAAGAGAATAAAATACCTAGGAATCCAACTTACAAGGGATGTGAAAGACCTCTTCAAGGAGAACTACAAACCACTGCTCAAGGAAATAAAAGAGGATACAAACAAATGGAAGAACATTCCATGCTCATGGGTAGGAAGAATCAATATCATGAAAATGGCCATCCTTCCCAAGGTAATTTACAGATTCAATGCCATCCCCATCAAGCTACCAATGACTTTCTTCACAGAATTGGAAAAAACTACTTTAAAGTTCATATGGAACCAAAAAAGAGCCCGCATCGCCAAGTCAATCCTAAGCCAAAAGAACAAAGCTGGAGGCATCACACTACCTGACTTCAAACTATACTACCAGACTCTTGGTATTATCTTTCTGGTAGTCACAGTAGTAGTCTCCCTTTGCCTGTATCCTCTTGGAAGTTTTAAATGTTTGCACTCAGCCGTCTCCAGAATGTCAGATGTTCTCTCTTCAACTGGAGTGACAAGAGCTGAAAGAAATGTGTGACCATGAGGGAACCATAACCTGTGAATGATATGTTGAAACCAGAAACCCAAAATGATGGTAACTGAGAGTGGCACTAAGACCCTAAGTTTTGGTCATACTCTCACCTAAGTGAGAACATGACCAAAACAGGGGAAGTTTTAAACAAAATTATGAGTCCATTGTTTTGGACTGAGCTCATGCACTAGGCCCCAAAAGATCAGACCAAACCAAGATGGAGTCACTCATACTAAATGTGTCATAATCAAAAGTTCCTGGAAAAGATTAGGTTTTGTTTTTCTTCTGTAAACAGCACATTCCAGAATAAGAATGTATGCCCACTCTAACCCGTACAAAAAGAAAATCACCTTACAGATGGTTTTTATCTACAAATACGGATACAAAACAATTCAAAATTACTTTCTAGCATTTTCACTAGAAATTAAAGTCACTACAAGCTAAAAACTACTAGATATGAGAGAAACAATTCTGTGTACAGACTGTATAAACTAAAGCAAGATACGCATTTGATGAGGAAAGTGATAAAGGCACAAAAGAGTGTGTTAAAAATTTTGTCACACTATTGTAGAAGACTTCAACATCTATCAGTAATTGACAAATGCAGCAGGAACATACTCAGTAACGATACAGTTAACTTCAACACTAGCCATCAACTTGATCTAAATGGCATTTATTGAACACGTCATTCAATGAGGGCAGGATACACAAATTTTTCAAGCTCATATGAGATATTCACCAAGATAAGCCATATTCTAAGCCATGAAACACACCTCAACACGTTAGAAGAATTGAAATCATACAAAGTATTCTGTCAGATCAGAAAGGAAAGTAAATAACAGAGTGAAGAAGTTTAAAAATAATACAGATTGGAAATGAAAAAATAAAACTGTCTTTACAGGCAAAGGGCGTGATTGTGTATGTAGAAAACTATCTTCAGGGAAACTACTGAAAGTAATAAGAAAGTATAGCAAGGTTTTAGATTCAAAGGCCAATATACAAAATTTATATTTTTGTATGCCAGCAATGAACAACTGGAATTAGAAATTTAAAAAAAATAGCAGAGATTTAAAATAGCCTTGTCAACATAGGTGTTGACTGATCAATTTTATTATTTATTTAAACAAATGAGCGACAGAGTGCCCATTCTTTATACAATCTGTTAATACCAAGAGTATCTGCTAGATTACCAGAACTACACTGAAAGAACACCCGGTAATCTCTTTTGTTTTTTACCAAAGATTGGGCAAATTTTCCCAGCAATGCCCTTCCCCTTGACACAATACATTATTTAGAACAATTATTTTATTACAAAAAAGGCCACACTCATTTTTATTTATTATTTCATTAATGCAGTAAATTTAGTATCAATGTAGCTCTTGAGTTTGTGTTGCAAAGATAGAGCCAGAAGCTCTTTATTGTAAGGCCACAGGACAATTTTCTGTCTGGAAGCTTTAATAAGGAATCCTATATGGAACTTTCAAAGCCTCTATTATTATCTCTTTTATCGGGCTGAGAGGAAACACTTCAGGAAACCTTCTCCACCACATTTTAAATGCAGTACTTGTAAATGCAGGTGAATTATGCCCTTCATGAGACCTCCATAATTTTCTAAATTTTCTAGCCTGCCTACAATTGACCTTCCTTACCACCTATAAGAGTAGGATTCTCTACGCCCAACGTTAGGCCACTTTTTCTGCAGGATTTTGTAAAGCTTGGCTCCATATAAATTCGAACAGGACACTCCACATATGGTCTTGGTTGCACAATAGACTTAAGTTACATCCTGGTTAAAGAATTAAAAAATGTATTGATATTACAGAAATAATTATATTACAATATAAAGTACAGAAAGTCAAAGTAACTGCTTCAGATTTCTGGGGAGATCTCATGTCTTTGGCTTCATGTTCCAATATGATTTTATATAGCTGTTAAAGAATAGTTTCTTTTTTAAAGATTTTGATTTTTTTTATTAATAATTCATTGCATTAATCTTATTTGTAAAAATATTATTTCTCTTAATTGCTGATGAGTATGTTTATTTTCTTTTTGCCCAGCAACATTACTTAATTATTTGAGCTCATATACCAAAAATCACATCATGATATGCCATCAAATATATTTTAATGGCCTATCTGTTAGTCAATTAGATTATCTCTCAATATTGTTGAAAGTGAACACATTAAAAAAACACCTCATTTTCTGAAAGGATATGCTAATCAGTTGTTAGTTTAACAGCTGCTCAAAAAAATTAAACATAGAGTTAGTTACATTATGACCTAGCAATTCTACCCCTAGGTATATATCTGAGAAAATGGGAACATTTGTCCACGCAGAAATTTGTATACAAGTATTTGCAGCAGTATCATTATAATAGCCAAAATTGGAAACAAGCTAAATGCTCATCAAAAGATAAGTGAATAAATAAAACATGGAATATTCTTACAAATACAAAGGAATGAATTATTGATAATTGATACAATATGGATGAACCTTGAAAACATTAGACTAAATGAAAGACAATGGTCATAAAAGATCATGTATTATATGATTTCAGTGATATGAAATGCCAGTAATAAGAACATTTATAGAGACAGAGAGTATCTTGGTGTTTTCCTGGGGCTGAGTGTATTGGATGAAATAGAGTGTGACTGCTGGCATGGGGTTTATTTTTGGAGTGATAAAAAGTTTTAAAATTGTGCTGATTATTGCCACAACTCTCTAAATTACTAAAATCCATTGAATTGCACACTTTGGTGATTTTTTGTCAGGTGAAACATTTCAATAAAGTGGTCACAAGTATATTTTCATTGTCTATCAAGTACAATTCAATCAGATTTTCTTTAAAATTGTTGGAAACAATTATACAGAAATGACATTATTTTCTAAAAACAAGTGTTGATTAGCTATTAGACTCATTGTAGCATCAACAAACATGATGCAAATATTTATTACCTGGGGCTAGGTACAATAGTAATATCTGGATGAGTGCAAAGAGTTTCTTTTATGGAGCGAGACAGGAGAACCAGCAGTCTCAAGAAAAAAACATATATATGGCATTGGTTCATTTGCATGTATGCCCCTTTCGGAAGAATTTCGGTACATCTGAGTACATTTTCTAGTGTAAAATGATTGGTCTAGAGCTGATCTGTCTAAAACAGTAGCTATTAGTTACATGGGACCATAGAAAATTAAATAAAATTGAAAAATTATTTTCTTTACTAAACTAGTTACATTTCAATACCCAATAACCACATGTGACTATTGGATTATACATTTGGCAAAGTGCAGATATAGAAATTTTTATTGCTTCAGAAAGTTCTATTGGACAGTCCTGATGAAGAATTTCAAGTCTAAACTTCCTATCCTGGCATATCTTTTTCCTGATTAGGGTTCCGCGCATGTCCCCAGCCCCTGCCTACACTACAGCCCATCCCAGGTGCCTGGCAATGTGGGCTCACTGGCTTACTCCTGAATTCCTAAAGATGACAAACTTTTTTTCCAGCCTCTGTGTTTTTGGAAATATTTTCCCATCTTCAGTTAAGGAAACCACATATTTTTCATCATCTTTTTATGCCCTGCTTCCACTGTGAGGCCATCTCTGACTTTTAGAAACAGAGTATCTCATTTCTATATACATAGTCACATAATACTTTACACATACAGATCAGAGAATATTTTTACATTGCTTAATATTGTCTGTGAAAATTTTTTCTAGTGTATTTCTAAGGTTTCTGAGATGTGTCTTTATATTTTATCTCCATTGTCTTGATGTCTAGATTTCCAATATTTATGACATACTCATATCTATTTATGTCTATCAACCTAACTTATAAAATATGCATTGAAATGTGATATATTTGTATAGTGATATTAATTTTATTTTATACACTCCAGCTTTGTTAGTGGTTTATTTTACAATTCAAATATAAATTGTTGTTTTCATTATTTGCCATAATTATTTCATTGTATATGATAATTTATTGTTAAGTATGTTTGTAGTTTATTTCCAAGTATGTTTACCCTTTATCAGAGAATTTTACCTGTTTCAATGTAGGTTTCATTGTAGTATTACCCATTTCTGTCTTTATTGTTTATTGGGATTTATAAATTATAGACAACTCTAAATTTATAAATGGGCATTATTCCAAAAGTTCATTAAATTTGCTGTTTTAAAATTATAACTTATCTTTCCATAAAATTACAGCTCTGAATGATAAATAAATCTCAAAGAATCAATTAATGCCTATTAAAACTCACTTCTTTGAAATATGCTTATAATGATACTATTTAAATTTTATTTAAAATAAAATTATGACATTTGAAGGAAAGGCATTGCCTTATGAGTTTTGAATGAATTATACCAGAAACACATCTCCATTGCCCTTCCATGAATTGTGGAAGGACTAGAGAAATATCCAGGGAGCGAGAGAGGGATAGGATAGTCTGTTTCTTGCTAAAATATGATTCATCCATGGCAGAAGCATTGTCATTGTGTGGAAACATTTCAGAAATGCAGATTCTGAGAATCTGCTTCTTAACAAGACCCCGAGATAACTCATTCACATTAATGTCTGAGAAGCACTGGAGGTCAAAAGTAGAATTTTTTCTTTTTGTAACCGTGAAAAAACTGCATGCCACCTCTGTCAAATATCTATGTAAGAGAAATAACTACTCAAGACCATTAATTTCTGAAAATTACTAATTCATGAGCAAAAGAATATTTCTCCTCCAGAGAATTAGGAAAGAATCAGGACTCAGGATCCCTTACTTTCTATTGGTAAGTGAGTTTCTCATAATGCTAAAAATATATTTTAAAAATCTAAAATAAAACTCTCATACACACATAAAATTAACATGTCAGAGATATTATTTAACTCATTAGTTTATGAGAGAACCAGTGAGATGTTACAACTATTTCAAATAATTCAAACACGTTCACCCACACATACAGGCAATCATGAACACTGAAGTGAATTTACAAATGAACAAGAAACTGTTGTTCGTATCCACAAGACAATTGCCAACTGTATCACCGGCTGACATAATTATTTGCGTTTCTGTGGAAAGAATAATTTGCATTAGCTATATTGTAAGGCTTCTATTGAAACAAGTAACCTGAAAATGTAAGGAAGGAAGCTAGAACACTCATTTATCACTATGCCTATTTCAAAGTATTTCACAATTTTTCCTGATGGTTAGGGGTACAGGGAAAATGTCTATGATAAAATTAAAAACGTACAAACTTAAACATGAGGCCAAATTATTCAATTTAGTTAAAAAAAAGGAATGATAACACATACTACTTGTTTTTATCTTTTGTTTACTTACCAACAAGATATTTTAGCTGTTCATGGTTTATTTGAATAATTTAAAATATTTAACAATGGTTGTTTATAATAATTCTATTGTGTTTTTAATATTGGGGTAAACAATGATATACTTTCCATAAAGTTAACTAATGAAAAATCTGGGTTTTTCTCTTTCCCTACACAAATACACTCACACAGCATTGTGATTAATTAATATGGAATAAATTTTAGGGTTCATTTCATATAAGTTCAGTTGCCATATTTTGAAGATAAATATACCCAAATAGCCACATAAGTTTTAAAAACCTCCCAACTCCCAACTTCATTAAAAAATGATGCAAATCTGAATTTAGAAAGTATATTAGCTTGTCACTGGCACTTAATAAGATATTTAAAACTGTGGATTCCAGAAAGAATTTGGGCATATTTATTTCATGTAATTAAGGAGAGTACATTGATTGAAAAGCCCTCTGAATACCTCTCTTTACTATATTCTGACTGTAACATTTCAAAAACTTTCCTCAAATGTCTAACAGGACAAAACATAATGGAAAAATGCAATCTGGTACTTAAATATTTATGCAGGCTTCAGCTCTATTACTTCCTTGGTAACTAATTACAATTAAAACTAGTTGGCTTAATACATCGAGTTCTTGGAAAATGCCTTGTCTAAGCTTTAGTAATTCTGTTAGTATTTGTTGAATTGTGTTTTGAATTTTCTAGTGGTAAATTTACCTTTGTAACAATATGTGCTCAATGAGTCTTACCATGCAGAAGTCCCCAAAGACTCTGAAAATAAATAAATTATTACTCTAAGCAGAACTGAAAAGGAAGATACACAAATAGCCTTAAAATCAAGGATTATGTCAGAGACAGAGGACCCTTTAGTTTAAAGTTAATTTAGAACTCTAACAACTGCCCCATGTATCACAAGGTCCATCCTCTAGCCCATGGGGCTGCAACCTCTTCTTGGTCCTGTGTGAGCTCAGAGACATGCACTGTCTATTGTCTTCTGTTTCTCTCAGTCCCACTGAGGTTTTCTCCATACAAGTACAAATAATCTTTCAGCTGAAATTTTGAGGAGACAGCTTTGAGGATGTATAGGATTCCCCACTTTTTGCAGCTTCCTCTTTGGTATTCTGCTCTACAAATTCTAACCACCTCAATCTCTTCAAACATTGACTCTGTTTCCTTTCATCAGAGATATCACTGGCCTCTTTTTGGGTTTCAACTCCCTACTTTGCAATATGGAAACTGCCTCTTGTAGTAATGGGGCAGGGGGACAGTTGCAAGGCTCACGTAATGTTTCCATATTATCACAGACCATAGTCCTGTAATGCCCATCTTTCAATGGCTAAATATAGGTATTTTGTATATTTGGAGGATTTTCTAGTTATTTTACAAGAGGAATTTCCGATAGCAGTTCATCTTTAATGAATAAAAAAGCAAACACAACAATACTTTTTATAATACATATTTGTGTGTAAAACTCCTTCATAACATGAAGATATTTTTATTTTGTTTTGTAATATAATACAAAATAGTGTGTATTATTTACATTATATGTTTCAGCATCCCACTGAGCACACTGTTGTAACCCTTATAAGAAAATATGCTAGTTATGAGAGCAAAGCTGGGGGAGATAATTCAGAATATAGAAACTTTGGGAAAAATGGTAATGGAGGAAAGTGACAAATGTTAAATTAATGTAGACTGTGTAATATGTTTATTGTTTCTCAGGCATCTCTAGTATTAAGACACACATAATAACAGTACGGAAACACAACTATTAGTGATAATTTTGCAAACTATCATAAACCAGAACTATTGTAGGGGGAATGTGAGGTGGGGCTTTTTTCACATTCATAAAAAAATAAGCTAAATAAAAAGTATAGTGTCAAAGACTATAGATAGGTATGTTCTTATTTTAAAAAGTTCTCTTTATTTTTCAGATCTTAAAAGTTCTATTTTGTTAAAAAACAAAATTGAAGAGTGAAAAAGTGGAAGTAGAAATCCTGATAGCTTTCTAGCAGCTCGCTGATGAGAGAAGCAAAAGGGAATTTGATATTATCTCTTGTAAATTCTGAAAGGGTAATTTACACTCATATTTTTTAATATTTGTTTTACAGTAGAAAAAGAGCAGATGTGTTTTCTAAAAAAATAAAAATTAACAATAAAATATATATGCTGTCTTAAGCTAAATTTTATCTGCTACTATAAAATAGAATCATACGTTTCTATATAAGAAATATATTTTTATATTATTTATATCTTACATATTTCTCTTACTTTTGTTTTATTTTAATGTTATTGTTCATCTAATTTTAGAATAAATATGTGCTACATCATTCTAAATTTGTTTTAAAAGTTACTTGTATAGCACATAATATGCATTATTATAAAAAAAGGAAGACTAGGTTACAACTACATTATAATAAGTATTCAGAAAAAGATAAAATATCATTACATGCAAAAATATGAGTGTCTTATTTAGCAACATATAAATACACTGCATTAATCTAAGTTGTTCCCATAACTTCCACCATAAGCATCCTGAGGACAGGAAAAACAGATTGATGGGTGCAGTCCCCTGAGTTTCTTATTCAATAGTTTCCAAGTGAGGTTAATGTTGCTAGTCTTAGGACCATACCTGAAGAAAGGATTCAATAGAAACGTGCTTCTTTTGAGCCATTTAGAAATATGTCAATATATGTGTGTTATATCTATATAAATATGTCTTTGTTAATAGGCTTTCTGTCATTTAAAATACTTAAATGAATAATAAATTGCTTGATTAAAATAATGACAGAAAATATGTGAACATAGTTTTGCAAAAGGAGCAAAAATAACATAAAGCTCCAAAATTGTCTGTAGTACTAAAAACTTATCATTCTATTAAAATAGTTTCTAAATAAAAAATCCATAGTCCGAGAGGCATAGCAGTAATGTCCAAAGACAATTCAAAATACTTTTTATCTACTGCATGCTTTATACAACTTTTCTGAAGGAAACTGTTCTTCCTCTTTAGGAAGCTCCTGTAGATACTTTTTTTTATTATACTTCTACTTCTCCTGCTTACTACCATTCATACTTATACTTTTTCAAGTTTTCTGTCAATTTTAAGGAAAATGTAATCCTGTATATCCTGAACTTTAACTTTTTTTACAAGATTATGTGCTAGATTAATTGGCATAGAACCATATATCTTTTATCTTATGCAAGTATACTTGATTTAGATATCACTAAAAGGATAATTGAAAAAGAAATTGATTTTCCTTTTGGGGGTATTTTTCATAACCAAAACTTAATAAAAGCTAGAGTTTAACTGTAATTATATGAAAATTATTTAAAATGAAATCCATAAAGTGATGCCAAAATTCTTGCTATAGAAGTGACTTTCTCATTTAAATCCCTGCCATTAGCTTTCATTTCCTATGAGATCAAACTCAAACTTTACATCCTTGTCATATTAAATCCCCTTTTTCTGAAGCTGTCCTACTGCACTTCAACTGCTAGGTTACATTCTTCAGATGCTGATTTATAAATGGAAATAAATGATCACTCATCTCTTCAGATTTACAGGTGTACCTCTGCTTTCTTCTCACACATAGAATGTTATCCTTTCCTCCTCTTCACTTACACATTATGTACTGGTTAATGAAGAATTATTTCTAGTTCTAAATGTTTCAAGAAACAAGTCTCAGTAATTGCTAACAACATATTTCTTCTCACATTCCTGACTCTTCCTACAGATTATTTTCTTCAATATATATATTTAGAAATTGATTGTATTGACTTCTACAGGTTTTTAAAAATCTTTCATTGCTTTTTATGTAGTATACATACTGTCCTCTGTAAGAGTGTTAATTTCCCATAGGCAATTTTTTGTATGTTCTGTAGTTCCTAGCAATTGGCAAAATTAAGTCACTCAAAAGACTAATATTAAATTAATTTATGAATTAGTTTCTCAAGCAAAATGACAGATGAACTAGAATAAACTAGAATCATTTGGCTGGGAAGAGTTAAAATACAACTCTTTAAAATGAAAATATTATGTGTTGAAATGGAATAAAAAATTAGACAAACAATGACATTAAAGATGGGTCCTAGGACAGAGAATGAATCTCTAGAAGTTAGAGTTTTTAAAGAGTTTGTAGAAGCTCTGTTTTATGTTTTTAAAAGGAGGGGATATTTCACTTTCTGTAACGATTTCCAGTAGCTCTCTCTTAGAGGAGAGGTATTTATTAGTAGTCCCTCAGATGTGTCCTATTCCTACAATTACATGCTTTAAAAGAATAGCAGAATTGCTACTGTCCTTGTAGAAAATGAAAAAGAGCTGAATTTAAGATGGTCATGGTAACTTTCTGTGTATTAAAGTTTACCTCTAATATCACTGTACACTGTGTTTTTAGCACAGAGTGTATCATTTGTGCAATAACACAAAGGCTGACAGAAACAAGAAGTGTTCTTCTGACACATTTTATGTTTGAGAAGAAAGCAAAGGTACCCTTGTAATTATACTTCTTTATTGTGTAATATATAATAATTTTAAATATTTAGTTTTAAAAAGTAATTATTACTAGTGACACGTGAATGTTCACGAATAAAGAAAATTTGAATACAATAAAGGGATCACTAGGATTGGAATCATCTTGCAGAGTTTTCAGAGTTTTAATTATCTTAGGCTCTGTTCTTCCTTGAAACTATTACAATGCATTCAAAATGGAATGTTATGACACATGATAGTTAGTCAAAATTTCCGTTTTCTTCTCTACCAAAATTGTTGATGCTATATTTTAGAGAAAAATACACCACATATGAAAGTACTGAAGCATCACATTGTGCCCCATAAATATGTAAAATTTCATGTGTCAATAAAAATAAAATAAAACTTAAAGGGCTAAATGCTTATTAATATGAAAACAAAGCAAAAAAACTGTATATTAAAAAATGAAAATGAAAACAACAACTAGCTTTTTATCATAATACATCTCAACCAAAGGCAATGTATATTTATATTTGTATACATATGTATATAAATATATAATAAAATATGTATATAAATATATAATAAAATATATATAATATAATATATAATAAAATATATAATAAAATATGCTGGTTAATTCATTATTTGTAGTTATTTGACTGGAACCTCAAGAAGAAAGTGGACTTCATTGAAAGAAGCCAAAATTATGATTCTCACAAATATTCTTAAAATGATTGTCTTTGGAATCTCGTAGTGATCTCTAATATTTCATAGAAAGCCTAATGGAGTTTTTCTGCTTGCCTGTCTTAGGCCACAAACATTTAATTAAGGATTATCTGTTGCAACTAGTAAGTTCAATCCAGTTTCAGCAATAAAGTTTACTATTATATGTTTTAACATATATTAAGTAAGTATTTTGAAGTGTTGTGTTCCTGGTGTGAAGGGTGAGCCCTATCAGAGCGTTCAGACTATAAGAAATGCAATGCTTTGGCTCTAACGGAGCTAACTTATTAGGAAAATGCTCTCAGTACTCTAATCCAAGAAGTGCTGTGGCAAGGAGCACAAAGGGGACAGGCTAACTTAACGCCTGTGACAAAGTGTGACATGAGAGTCAACAGTGTCAAGGGAAAGGATATAGAGAAACTGTACCTAATATTGAGAGTATATAGTGTGGTGGTAGACTATTTAATAAAAATATGTAAATGCTTTTATTGAAGATAATAAATGCCTGTGTATGGTGTGCCAGACTTTTTCTAGAGAATTTTCACTATCATGTCTGTTATATTGTTCTATTACATTGCCCACAATGCTAATTGTGTAAGATCCAGTCCAGATCTAGCCACACAACTGGAAGAATTTTAAAAAACCATGTTTGCCTATATCTCTGTATTGGCCACATGAAACAGCCACATTAATAGTAATCAGTTTTAAAGGACAACTAAAACATTGAAAATCAAATAATAATGGTATAAGTTATGAATTATAATCCTTAAAGCTAATGTAAAGCTAATAGAATCCCTAAAATTAATATTAATAATGCCATATTTAACAATTATATGATTCCATCATAAATATGGTTGTTTTTAGTTCATTTCCATATTAACTGACATAGACCAAGAAAGAAAAATACATTAGTCATGAAAATTTTATAAATAATTTTTAAAATGGAAATGTTATCTTGACTTTATAAATCACATGTAGATTATTTTATAGTATTGCTATACAACAGATTCAGTTGAATCATTATGCCATTTATGCAAATATGAAGTTGCTTCAAATGGATCTAAAATGTTTTTAAGTTCAGTTTTTTCCCTACACTATGTATCTGAGGGTATAATGCTGTAAAATAAATGTATCTGAGGGTAAAATGCTGTAAATAACAATTAACAAATTAGTTATACAAATACATAATCTACTTTATTTAAAGAGATAATTTTTATTTATTTTAGAAAATGATGCTATAAAAATACTTACAACTTACAAATAAACTTGAAAAATTTTAGACATCTTTAATCATAATTTGAATCTTCATTTTTCACATTCTTTACATTTTTCTTGCTTTAATTTTAAGCCACAGTGAGAATTTAGTCAAGTTTATCTCAGATTTTGCAACCAATGCTACTTGAAGAGGTTATCATTGTAAAGTCTGATGTTTTTTAGCTTATAATTAGAAACACATCTGTATATTACAGGAGTATTCTATCCTGTGTAGGGTCTGCATGTTATTTGCCACCATTGAGGTAGCATGATATACTGCATTGAATCAGACAAAGTAAAAGTACTTTACAAGATAATTGCTTTTAGATCTGACAGCTCTTGGCACTCTCGGTTGTTTGTAATCCAATTTACTAGAGCTTTGCTAGTATAAAATCCATCTCCTTTCAGTTGTCTGCACACTGTAAGTTTATAAGCATTAGTGGTTGGGAATAATATATTTTGTTTGTTTAAAGGATACGACTACTAACAATAGGAGGCAAGGTACCTAAAAAAAGCATTGATCGATATTGTCAGCCCTCCAAATCCGTAGTTCCTGCGTCTGTGGATTCAGTCAACTGTGGATAGAAATTAATTGAAAGTAAAATTTAAAAAAATTAATTAATAAAAAATACAGCAATAACAAAAATACAAACAAAACATGCAATATAACGACTATTTATATAGCATTTACATTTTATTGGGTATTATAAGTCATCTACAGATGATTTAATGTATACAGACAGATGTGTGTAGGTTATCTGCGAATACTACACCATTTCATACAAGGGATTTGAGCATCTTTGCATTTCGGTATCTGGGGGAGTTCCTGGTACCAATCCCTTCTAGATACTGAAAGATTGTAATTGAGAACAATGTCAAGAAATAGCTGACAAATTTAAAAGGAAGAAGTCAGTGAAAGAAAAGTTTTAATCATTGAGTATAAGGGTGTCTGTTAGGGATTCATAGTAAGAATGAATGTATTTGTAAAGAAAATGAAAGATGAGAACATAATTGGTGTTAAATTAAATTAGAAGGGAGGCAAAGCTAGAAGAATCCCTGAGCAAACAAAGCCAATTAGGTCTCATAAGTGACCTCAATGTTGCTTGATTTGCAAACATAAGCAAAATGTAACTTGAGCTATTTCTCATAAATTATGATATTAAAGAAAAAAGCAGAATGTAAGATCAACCAACCAGAAACCGTTAATTAAGTTATAAATATATAACTAGAGAATTTCCAGTGGAACAGACTAAGTAGGACAACTTTCTAATTGCAAATCAATCAAATATTTTCTTTACTTTACTTCCATGTTCATTCTATAAAAACCTCCTGAGGGAGCTTCTGAACCACTTCTTGTTTGCAGCTGTCTGATTCATGAATCCCCTTTTCCCAAATAAACTCTTATAATTGTACTGTGTCTCAGTTTACCTTTTAAACAATAGTAAATTTGCTCATATGCCTTTGGAGGATAAAATTTTCTACTTGGTATCTTCTTCAGATGATGAAGGAGCCGTAGACTGAAGTTTGCAGTTAGTCCAGACCATTTCCCTGAATAAATGCCCCTCAACAGTGAATACTGAAGAGCCAGTTTAGCATTGTAAAACATGATTTTTTCTTTGGTCACATCTGCCTGGATCAATGTGGACAAATCAAGAACAGTTCAATCTTAGGTGGGTAGAGCAAGACAACCTGATTCTCACTTACAAAATTATATCCTGATACTCTATAGGTGGGAACCCATGGATGAAACTTGAAACAACGTGTAGGGGCTGGAGTAATTATATTTGGCCATGTGCAAGGTGATGTGTAGGAAGGGGAAAAATCTTTATATAGAATTAAGGGATTCATGATATATAGAGAAGAGCTGTGGCCCGAAAGAGATATGAAAACAGTAGCCATTTAAATGTTTATGTATCATGTATCCTTTATAGACATGCTGTATAGTCCTACACCATTAATAGGGAGAAGTCTTGAAAAGTTTGTTTAGTTTTATCCTGAATTTATAGATTTTCCATTGGTATAGCATATTTTCTATTCATTTCCTGGAGACTGTTGGTCTTAAGTAATGTGTGTGCATTTTCAGGAAGATATATATATATTTTTTCAATTAAATATGATATATTTTATATTTCACTACACTATTAACACATATGTATGCATCTATTTACCTAATTATAATGTTATATTTAATGTGTACATTTTGCTCAGTCTTTAAGCACTATTTCTCCTACTGTATATGATCTCTTTTGAAATCTCATTTCAATGCCTTAAGCCTTTGCAATGCTTCCTTGAGTCCATCACATGTATACTTGTGGTGTTCATACATAGAATAACGGATCCTTTTATCCATGTATTTACTTCACCAAGATATCCTAGACTTTTTTCTCTATTTCCCCCATCCAAAAGGGCGTCAGAGTTTGTATCATAGTTTTAACTTTTCATACTGCTTCATGACTTAGACTTTCTCTCTGAAAAAATCTATCAAAAAGAAATTACAGGAAACTAACTGGCAATCACTTATCCAATTTTTGACTCCCCTCAACAGTCTGCCTCTTTATGTTTACACTACAGAATTTCCAGAAAGTTGCCTTTTTAAAAAATAAAATTTCCAATTTTATCTAGAATTTTAGCTGTTACCAGAATAGCCTGTACTAAAGAGAGTAATACAGCCATACCAGAAGCAGAAATGTGGCATTCTTCCTTAAAGCCATGCTAGTATGTTTACTTTTATGATGTATTTCTAGAATTTAAATAGCTAGTCATTAAGCATGTACCTTTAAAATTCTTGCCCTGAAAGAATATTGCTCAGTCTTATACTTCCTTCAACATTTTACAGAATTTATTATTTCCTCCATTTTCATCAATACTGGATATTAACAAACTTTATCATTTTTGCCGCCATAAAGGAAGAAATAAGTAACCTATCATTGCTTTACATTCTATTTCCTAATTACATATGATGTTGTTGATCCCCATTTGTATTACTTTTCAGCAAATTTTCTGATCATATAGTCATCTGATTTTGTTGTTTATACATTTTCTAAATCTCAGACACAGAGGGTTGGTTAGAAATATTTTCAATCCATTGGAAATTATCAGCAATATAGTGTGTTATTTCCCTCTTGTTTTATTTTTTGCTATTTCTATCACTTTTTGTTTTTGTCTCTATATCTCTGCTATCATTCCAGGCTTGATTCATCGGAGACTCTACCTTGATATTTAGTATGTGTAGTTAAGTATGGGTATTTTATTAGGACATATGCAATGCAGTTTTGATTAAGTATATATTTTCATTTGCCTAAGTACATAAGTGGTATTGTGCTATAACTTTTATTGTGTTTCCTAATTCTTTGAGGCAACATACATTTAGAATAGTTCTATGTGGCATCTGACTGCTGCATTGTATTTTTCTGATAAGTTCCACCACATTTTACTGATGATATATACTATTGAGGGACACCTAAGTTATTCGACTCCCTGTTAATTGTGTGTAGTTACAGATGCATCTTATTTATCTAATACTGACA